>NC_034594.1:133831572-133833730 GCF_900095145.1 Mus pahari
AAGAAAGAAAGAAAGAAAGAAAGAAAGAAAGAGAAAGAAAGAGAAAGGAAAGAAAGAAAGATTGTTATTGGATAACCACAGAACTTTAGTCAAGAAGATAAAAATAAGGCCTTTCATTCCTTTTCTTAATTGAATCAGCCTTGGGCCAGAATGTATTTAAGACAGGAAATACTGCTGTTGAAGAATCATCAGCAAAGAGTTGTTGCATTACTGCCTACCTCATAAAGCATCTGAGATGCAGAGAATGCTCTCATTTACTGGAGGTGTACTGAAGCACATTGAGGACGACCTAGCAAGTGTATGGGGGCATCACTATATTGTTTTAATTTGGTGTTCTAGATATTCCATACTTTTTCTGTTTTGTTAACTCATAGATCTATTTCCTATTTTCCCCCTATATAGTTTTTGGATGAAGACTTGAAAGTAGCTGGAAAATACAAAGCAAATGATTATAGCCAATATTCTCCTTGGTCATGTGATACCATCGGCTCCTACATTGGAACCAAAGATGCAAAACCCAAAGATGTTGTGGCAGCGGGGAGTGTGGAAATGATGGTATGTGTAATGGCTAAGCATAGTTAATACAAATCTAGATATATAAATTTTCATCTATTAAATTATAGGGGACAACTAATTGAGCTTTGCTTTTGTTTCATTCAAATATAAAGTATATTATTATCTTGACAAAGAATAATTTTATATATCATTTTAGGTAGCAATTTCCCAACAATTAATTGTTCAGAACCCAAGTTAAATTATTTTAAGTATTTAATCAAGATCCTAGATTTCAGGGCTAGAGAGACGGCTCAGTGTTTAGGAGAGCATATCGCTATTGCACTAGATTTCAGGGCTGGAGAGATGGCTCAGTGTTTAGGAGAGCATCTTGCTGTTGCAGAGGACTTGAGTTTTGTCCCCTGTTCCCATGTTGGACAGTTCACAACCACCTATAATTCTGGCTCCAGATGATCCAGTATCCTCCTGGCTTCCATAGGCACCTACTCAGTGCATATACCCACACTGATATACAAAGACACATAATTAAAATAATGTGCCCAGCAGTGGTACTTCCAGACTTTAATCCCAGCACCTGGGTACCAAATATATTAAAACTCTTACAAGTCTTAAGTTTAAACAACCAACTTGGTTAATTTATTTGGTAAAGAAATCTAAAATCTTTTTTTTTAATGAGTATTTTTGATTATTTTAAATGAAAATATGATAGTTTGTAGCTAGCAAGTCAAGGTTCATTAATGTTTCTGTATTTATGTATCAGTACTTTACATATTAATTTCCCCCATAGCATTAAAATTTTGCAAAAGTAGTTAACCTCACTAATCTTATTTTTCTCCTTCACTCCTCCCTGTCAGTAAGTAACCTCTTCCCTAAGTTTAGATGTTATTACTTAGACACGCGGGCACACACACACATGCACGCACGCGCGCGCACACACACACACACACACACACACGCACGCACACGCTGCTTTTTTTTTTTTTTTAAACAAAAAACCCACTGGGTTTTCCTGTATTGTCCAGGATGACCTTGCATAAAATATCCTTGTCTCACCCCACGGAGTAGCTGAGACTCTAGGCAAGTGCCACTGTACTCAGCTTCTGCTCTTTCCTTTTTGAGACAGCACCTCACTAAGTTTTGGGTTGCATCACACAGCTAATCTCAGGCTTGTGGTGCTCCTGTCTTAGCCTTACTGGTAGCTACAGCTATAGATCCGTGTTAACTGATCTTTTGCCATTATGTATAACTTTTCTCTTCATTTTTTAAAGATTTTTTTTTAGATTTGCTTATATTTATATGTATGAGTGTTTTGCTCACATGTATATCAGTGTTTTACATATGTGTCTGGTGTCCTCAGACGTCAAAGAACATTAGATAGATATCCTGGAATTAGAGTTAGTGATGGTCATGAGCTACCATGAGGTTGCTGGGATTCAAACCTGGTCCTTTGCAAGAACAAGCTCTACTGAGCTCTCTCTCTGACCCCTATGTAGAATGTTAATGGACACTTTGTAGAGTCTCCTTGTACACATCCATGAAAGTTTTGCTTAGACATGTATTCCTGGCCAAATGGATGATGAGCTTGAACCAGCTTGAACTATATGGGTGGTTTTTTTTTTGTCTTTTTTTTTTTTTTTTTTTTTTT
>NC_034594.1:133833894-133851346 GCF_900095145.1 Mus pahari
GAGAGAGAGAGAGAGAGAGAGAGAGAGAGAGAGAGAGAGAGAGAGAAAAGAAGGAAGGGAGGGAGGACAGGACAGGACAGACAGACAAAGGTTTTCATAGGTGTTGTTTACCTAGCTGTTTCAAGACAAAACTAGTTCAAATAGATGACAGTCCAGAGTAAGAAAGAATAATTAAATGAAAAACAAACCTGCAAGGAGACTGGGAGTATGATAGAGCAAGATCCTGGGCTCTGTTCCCAACATTAAGGTAAAATTAAGTTGAAATAAAACTTTCGATGTGCTTCAATGAGCAAGTGTGTGCTTCTACATCACAGGCAGTCTTTCAGCGGAATGAGTTGAAATAGAATAGTAATGTAAGAGATGGTAGTTGACATAGTGAGACTCAAAGGGGGTATCACAGTGAAGGGGTTATCACAGTGAAGTAACATTACCAAAGTAATGTTAATTTCCTTAAATTAGGAAAAAATAAAATTAAACTACTAACCTAGTATGGATTCCATTCAAAGTTTTTCCAGATACATGAAAGAAGTCTTAACTCAGTGCCTCTCAAGCATTGACATGTAGCTCCGTGGTAAAGTGCTTGCCTGACAAGTTAATGTTCATACATATTACTTAGGAATGGGTTGATTTATCATCCACTATCATCTGTCTGTAATTGTCATATAATTCTTACTGTGAGCAAAAACCAAGGTTTTATATGACATCCAAAGACAACTAAAGACTTATTCTTACTAATAAGAACATTATACTCTTATTAATAACCCCTTTACAGAGCTGGTAGAAATTATGCTAAATATAATCTCATTTTTGCTTTTTGTTAGAATATAGAAAGTAAAGGAATGAGAGACCAGAGGTTGGATCTTCAGAGAAGAGCAGTGGAAACTAGTGATGATGACCTCATCCCATTTGGAGACCGACCAACAGTATCTCGATTTGGTGCCATCTCTCGAACATCCAAAACACTGTATCAGGGTGCTGGCCCAATGCAAGCTATAGCACCTCAGGGAGCACCCACAAAATCTATTAACATTTCCGGTAAGAATCCTAGAGTAGTAATTATGATTCTCAATGTAATTCTATCAGTGCTTTTAAGACTCTTAAAGGGACTTTTTAAACTTTTCCCCATAAGAAAGCAATTGTACCTTGGGCAATTTTAGGAGTATAAACTAAAATTAACTATATATTAAGACTGCTTGAGGGGCTAGGGTGTAGCTCAGTTGATAGAGTGTATGCCTGATATATATGAAACCCTGGATTCAGTGCCCCAAACCGCATAAACTGGACACATGCCATTAATCCCAGCACTAGAGAGATGAGGTGGGCAGGTCAGAACGTTCAGGTTCAGCTTTGGGTGCATAGAGATTTCAAGGCATTCTGGGCTAATGATCCTGTCTTAAAGGGGGGGGGGGTTGCTCTTGACTTTTATCTTAAATAACTTCATTGTTTGTTAAAATAAGATTTTGGGAGTCTGAGGAGGTGACTGCCTGGATAAAGAAGATCTGAGTTTGGATCCCCAGTACCCCACATAAAATTTAGGCATCGTGTGTGTGTGTGTGTGTGTGTGTGTGTGTGTGTGTGTGTGTGTGTGTGTGTGTGTGTGGTGTGTGTGTGTAATCCCAGTGTTTTGGGAAGATAATCTGACACCAACCCTCACCTCTACATTCATACACTCATGTGCACACAGTGAAAAGAAAATATATAAAACCTGAAGGTTCAATGGGGAAGAAACAAATAGCATTGTCATTTTGGCAGATAGCTTTCTACAGATACAGATACAGTGTGCCGCTGCCTTCTTGATGCCTTAGATGAATCAAACTGGTAAATGACATCATAAACCACAATAAACTGTTCCTTTACAGATTACAGTGCATATGGAGCTCATGGTGGCTGGGGAGATTCTCCGTACTCACCTCATGCAAACATACCTCCTCAGGGACACTTCATTGAGAGGTACAGCCATTCTTTTTCATTTGTTATAAATATTTGAAACGTTTAGCTTTCCTTGCTTTGTTTTCTAGTCAGTAGTGATTTCACAAAATAAAACTTTACACAAAATTTACCTCATGGTGTCTTTCTTTCTTACCAAAGGGAGAAAATGTCCATGGCAGAAGTGGCCAGTCATGGAAAACCCCTTCTATCTGCTGAAAGAGAACAATTACGGCTAGAATTGCAGCAGCTGAACCATCAGATCAGCCAGCAGACCCAGCTACGAGGACTAGAGGTACAGACCTACACATACTCTCTCCTTGTGTCGGGATTTTGATGTAGAGTGCCACTGTGTAGCCCACATGGCTTCAGACTCAGGACCCTCCTGTGTGGCCACATTGGCTCTTACACTGCGCTTACAGTGTTGAGCGCTGCGCCTGTTCTGTGCTCTAGTTTTGAAGGGCTCCCTAGAATGTTAAGTTGGATTTCATTTTCTTTCATCATGTATATGTATTTTGTGGGGTGGTATGTGCACATGAATACAGATGTTGGAGGATCTGCCTGGAGCTGGAATTATAGCAATTGTTGTAGGCCTCCTGACATATATGCTGAGAACAGAACCCAGGGCCTCAACAAGAGCAGTATCTGATCCTAACCATCAGAACACCTCTCCAATCTCCTTAAATACTCATTTTTGAGATACGATAAAGCAGCACATAATTTTAAAGCCTTTGCCTAAATGTTAGTATAGATATCCATTCTTCAGAGAACTCAGAACTAGATTTAGTTCTTGACTAATAGAAAAAGAATATTGTCTGAGAATAGTACTGGAGGAAAAAGGAAAAAAATCTTGACTCAAGAACACTGAGTTTTTATAGAAAAAAAATATAGGATTTACATCATAGAAAGTAGCAATCAGAAAGATACCCATTTATAATTGATTTCTCTTTGAAATAGGAAAAAAGATTAAATTATTTTTGGTGCTGGAAATATGTCTACCATTCTTGCAGAGGATCCAAGTTTGGTTCCTGCTTTACAACTGCCTGTAACTTGAGCTCCTGGGGATCCAGCTCTCTCTTCTGGCATCCATTGGCATCTGCACTTATGTGTAATATGTACATACCAACATTCACACACTCCATCTCTCTGTCTCTGTCTCTCTCTGTCTTGAAAATAAAACACATCTTTTAAAACTCTCTCTCCCTTAAAAATAAAATGCATCTTTTAAAAATAAAACCATTTTTCTCAAGTGCTATTAAAACAGAATGTGTTTATAGTTGGGTTGTTTTTACTGCTAACTTGTGGCTAGTTTAGTGGTAAAATACTTTGGGTAAAGTGTTTTCTATGTGGCATGAGGTGTGCTGAGTTATGTGTGTGCTTGGCTTTGTGCACTAGGCTGTTAGTAACCGGCTGGTGTTACAGAGGGAGGTGAACACCTTGGCAAGCCAGCCACAGCCCCCTCCGCTGCCTCCAAAATGGCCTGGAATGATCTCAAGTGAGCAGCTAAGCTTGGAACTGCATCAGGTGGAAAGGGAAATTGGGAAGAGGACCCGGGAATTGAGTATGGTGAGTGCTGATAGTGGGGAAGGGAGGAAGGCGGAATGAACTCTGTGACTGTAGAGCTGATTCCAGGTACCTGGAGGAATAACTAATATTTAGGGTGATTCTAGTAAAGATGAGTTGTCATCTGGTGGTATCATTCTTCTTTTAGATCCTGTTGTTTTAGGTTTGTCCTTTGTCAAAGACTTTGGAGAAAACAAGGGAATTAATTGGAAGTTTAAAGTTTCTGTTTAATGTACTCATTAGGGAAGCAGGTGGGGTGATTGCTCTTTTGGACTCTGTAATATTAAGATATGTTTACACAATAAAATGTTCCTTTTCATGGTCTTGTATAATGGAGATATAGTCTGTACTGTTTTTTCATGCGAGTTTGCAGCGTTTTCAAAAGATAGTGAAAAGGTGGGTTGTACTGTTACACTTCTCTATATACTCTCTCATCTACCTGGTTTTTGTTGTTAATTCTTAGGGAAGTAGGAATGACCTTTTTTTTTTTTTTTTTTTTTTTTAGTCCCTGTTGTGTGAATTTGGTCTAACCCATTACACCACAGATGACTGACTTTATTTCCTCTTCTTTTAAGGAGAACCAGTGTTCTGTGGACATGAAAAGCAAACTGGGTACAAGCAAGCAAGCAGAAAATGGTCAGCCTGAGCCACAAAACAAGATCCCCACTGAGGACCTTCCATTGACATTTAGGTAAAGAAAGGAACACTTCTATAGTCCTACTTAACCAGAGAGAGAACTAACTATTATCTAACCATACACAAAGTGTGAATGCTTTGATTCTTAAAAGATTTTTTTTTTTTTAAAAAAAGAAGACGATATGAATACATACATTGTTTTTTTTTCGAGACAGGGTTTCTCTGTGCAGCCTTGGCTATCTTGGAACTTACTCTGTAGACCAGGCTGGCCTTTAACTCAAGGCATATATCACTACTGCTCAGCAGGAGAGAAGAATATGTTTTTACTAAACCTAGAATTAAAATTTTACTTTAGGAGTTGGAGTAGGATATAGCTATGGGCACTGGAGAGGCTGAGGTAGGAAGAGAGGAATTTGAAGTTAGTCTGGGCTACAAAGTGAGACTATCAAAACACATGTATACACAAAACTTAGCACTTTACTGGGGCTCAATTATCTGTTAATTCCTAGCAAATACATTTTCTGGTTACATTTCCTTCTTCTCATTGCTTTAAGTGTAGTCTTATGCTTTTGACTTATAAAACATAATATATAGCTCACTATAAAAATTAAAATTTAAAAAATGATTAAAAGCCGACCTACTGCCCATTTTATTGCTACTGTTTTTATTGCATTTTCATGCTGGCCATTGAGCTCAGACCCTCACAAATAAGCACATATTTTTTACCACTAAGCTGTATTCCAGGGTTGTATTCCCCCCTTCAGTTATGTACAAAACACTTAGCCTTGCTAGTGTTATAGGGTTAGATTGGGGTTTGTTGGTCTTTTGAGACAGGGTGGGGTTAGGCCATTCCCGGCCACGTTTTTATTTGATCTCTCCCATAATACAGTATTTAATTCATTTGAATACCCTTATTTATTCTCTTTGGCATATTTGTAGATTTGAATCCTTAGTCCTGTATTAATCTCTTCATTACTTAGAACAAGAATTTATAATATAGCCTGACATGGTGGCACATGCCTTTATTCCTAGCACTTACTGTGTGAGTGGTCTACATTGTGAGTTTCAGGATAGCCAGGACTATGTAAAAATACCCTATCTCAAAAACAAAAAAAACAAACACAAAGAATTTTTAATTGTCCTGTTGCTGTTCTCTTGGTTTTGGGCTATTTTAAATCTATACGCTGGCCTAGGTTCAAAATACACTTGGTAAATAGGAGGTTGGCACTTTTTCTTAAATGCCAGCCAGCAAATATTTTAAGCTATGGGTCTTTTGGGATGTTGGGGGCTGTGGGAGGGAGGAGTCGCACCACCTGTCCCTGCCTCCCGAGTGCTTGTCTCTACCATGCATGTTTGTTGTAACTCTTAGTTCAGTTTTCTAATATGTACATGCAGGTTGTGTTCTGATAAAACCTATACATATAGAGTAGGAAGCTTGTCAGTTTTAATTTATCAGCTATATGCTACAATGTGGATGAGGAGTTATAATCAATATTTGGAAGCTATTTATGTAGTTATTTTTATTTTCGCTGGTTGAGACAGTCTCATTGTGTAGCTAGCCTTGGTTGGCCTGGAACCAAGCTAACCTAAAATTGATCAAGACCAGCTGCTTCTGCCCTCTGCTTGAACTAAAGGCATGTGCTCCACTCCAGCCTCATGTTTTTCTACAGTGCTAAATAATACGCCCTATTGATTGGATTTTATTTAGAGTAATTGCTTTTCTCCTTCTATAAATTCCAACTGTTTTTTCATGTAATTTACAGTGATGTACCAAATGGATCAGCCTTGACACAAGAGAATCTCAGCCTCCTATCAAACAAGACCAGCTCTTTGAACCTGTCCGAAGACTCTGAGGGAGGAGGCGATAACAGTGATGGCCAGAGATCAGGAGTTGTTTCCAATTCTGCTCCCTAGAATATGGGCGCCTGCTTCTACCTTCTGCTCCTAATCAGTTCATGGGGCATAGGGATAGAAAAATGGATAACTTCTAAACTTTTTCTCTGAGTAGTCAGTGAAGTCCAGGAAAAGCACCGGAGGCAATGTGCACAAACACCACTACTAAACAAACCTGCACATAGTTCACATTGATGCATTTTTTTAATTTTAAGAAAAAAAAATTAGCAGTATCTGCAAGCAATTCAGATTAAATTTGTTTTTGTTCTGTGAATGAACTTTATTTTAATAACTTTGGACGCCTTGGATCCGGGGCTTTAAAAAAAAGAAGATATTATATATACACACTGTTTGATTAATTGTATGATCTTAATGAAGTAGGTTTTTCTTGTATTTTGGTATTATTACATACCCAGTGTATAATTCCTTTTTCCCAGTCCTTTCCAACTCTCACAGCCCTGTAAACTAAAACAGACAAAAATGCACCGTTTCCAAGAATTCTGTGGTAATAGAATGGGTTATTAGAAACTGTGCAGCAAACTAATTTTATTAGAGCTATTCTTTAACCCCAACCCTGTGTCTAGATCACTAGCTCTGTGGATAGATACTTGTTTTTTACAACAGTAAAAGTTTATTTGAGAGGATATGGTTTAGTTTCAACTTTTCAGAGATGTCAACATGCAGTTGATTGTTTGAGCCACATTTCTGTGTCAAGCATTCCTTGAATTCTCTCCATAAAATCTGAAAGCCTATTTAGTGTTTACAATGTTTACTTAGATTTAAATGAAGACTATTTTACTTTAAGAATGAACTCTGAGCCGGGCGTGGTGGCACACGCCTTTAATCCCAGCACTTGGGAGGCAGAGGCAGGCGGATTTCTGAGTTTGAGGCCAGCCTGGTCTACAAAGTGAGTTCCAGGACAGCCAGAGCTATACAGAGAAACCCTGTCTCAAAAATCCAAAAAAAAAAAAAAAGAATGAACTCTGAATTGGACATAATGGCTCATTCCTGTAATCCCTGGACTCGAGATGTTGAGTCAGGTAAAAACCAGAATAAGAAGAAAAGAAATGAGCTTCAACTTGTTAATAGTGAAAATAGGCATTTTCTGTTCTCCTATGTTGAGCTCATGTTGGAAAATTCAAGCTGTGTTTACAAATTAAACTTGTCTTGAAACCCTAGAATGGAAAAACCAGGACAGTGAACCGTATTCTAAAACTGGGAACGGGTTCAGCAGAAGAACACTGGCTACTCTCCCAGTTCTTGCCAGCACCCGCAGGATGGCTCCCAGCTCCACTTTCAAGGGACCTGACACAATGAGGAAAAAAATTTAAAATAGAACTGAACACTCAATATGAACTTCAGTAAACAAGGACATAATATTTCAATGGAATTTTTGTTTTCCTTTCAAAAGAGTTAAAGATTTGGCAGATGAGCCGGGCGTGGTGGCGCACGCCTTTAATCCCAGCACTCGGGAGGCACAGGCAGGCGGATTTCTGAGTTCGAGGCCAGCCTGGTCTACAGAGTGAGTTCCAGGACAGCCAAGGCTACACAGAGAAACCCTGTCTCGAAAAACCATAAAAAAGAAAAAAGAAAAAAAAAAAAAGATTTGGCAGATAGAAACTGACTGAGTCTTCAGGAAGTTCATGCTTTGGTCACACTTGTCAGTACTCAGAATTACTAGCATAACTATGAATAACTTGAAGTGAGTTTTTATAGACCTGGCTTTCTAACATCAAAAATATTTATGAAAAAGTTGAAGAGTGAGGAACAATTTTTATTTAGTTCTGCTGCACATATTCTAATGCTAACCACTGTTTGCTTAATTTACTAAGCCCCTCCAAAATGAGTTCAGTGGGGCACTGTATCATAGAATCACTCCATCCCTCTGATTGCCTGACATCAGTTTCCCTTTCTAGATGATACTACAAAACAAGAAAGCACTGGTTATGTAATAAGTTACTGCATTGCTTTGGTTGGGTAAAAGCAAACGTTTATATTTTTCTTATTTCTTATATCCTGAACCCTTAACTCTTGCTGAGGTCCGGGTGCCTCAGTCTAAGCTCTGTGTCCATCATCTTGTTAACTGAAACAAGTGGGTGGGGGTGGGATAGGTGTGGGATGGGGTGGGAAGGGAAAAATAGTCCTGCCATTGCCTACCAGTAGGAAATCCAAACAAAACACTCATTTGAGTAGCTATTATTTAATTTGCCCAGTCAAGGCACCGTGTTTATATACTATTTCACATTGAATTTGATTATGCCCTACAGACCTGGCTGGTCAAGGATTTGATATACACATATTGGCTTGGGATTCGAGCTTTCTTTTTTATTTAAATAAAAATTTATATATATATTATATATATACATATATACATGGCTATATCTGTATATATATCGGGTATGTTTTAAAGATTTCTTCGCATGAGCGCAGCTGTTGCAATAAGATGATTGATTGGGAGGTAGAGGCACCGAATGACGGTGAGGCATTTCTCAGTTGATGCATACATTTTCCTTTTAATTTTAAATACACATTTGTACATTTGCTTTTTTTGGACTTTTTTTTTTTTTAAGATAAAATGTCTCTTACATTTATACTTTACTCATTATTTATTGAGATAAGGAGAGAACTGTTATGCCTGACAGGATTTTTATTTTTCTGCATATCTATGAAACGCCACATTATTGGCCTCTTGCCTTCAGTAGACAGATTTGGGTGGATCTTATCTCCTTTGGACATTTCAAGATAATTCCTAAGTCTTAGAAGCAGATGGGTTTTTGTTGTTGATGTTGTTATTGTTGTTGTTTTTAAAATTGGAATAACTAGGAGAAAAATCTGCATATTGCTTTTCTTGGAATTAAGAATAAAAGTAAATTTCCATTGTAGTGTGTATGAGACCCCCCCAAAATGTACTCTGCTGCGGTGTACTAGTATCCTTTTAGGTGTATTTTTATTTAGGGAGAAAATTAGTTTTTTAAATGGTAACATGAGTTCCCCAAGCCCCTCTCTATAGCCAGTCTGGGTTGGGTAGAAAGTGAAAGACTGTGCCTACAATTTTGCTATTTAGTCATTTTCCCTTACCAATTTTTAGGTGGGGTTTTTTGGGGAGCAGGGGGTAGGCAGTATTGTTTGTGCCCACTGGCAGGTTTAAGGATTCAATAAAAACTCTCATAACTTTGAGGGTTTTTTTTTCTCCCTTTAGCAAACTCAATGTTACAAGGCAACAATAAATTGAAGCATAACTTCATAACTCTTAACTGCTGTTTTTATTAAAATATGAAAAACATTGATTTTTATTTGTGTCTTTAGAGACATTAAAAAAAAATGAAGCCCATCAAATAGGAAGCAGAGCTTCTGCACCACCAGCCCTCCCCTTTTTCAGACCATCTTAGCAGATAGCCCACATTGGTTCTGAGCTCAAGACCCTGCGCCAGCCTTGTGAGTGAGCACTGGAAGAATGTCAGGCATACGCCACCACGCTCACCATGCTCACCATGCTCAGCAATGGGCATGGCTTTTCACTTAAATGGTTTCTTCTGAAGGTGATTGCTTTTTACTGTATCCAAGAGCAAGAATCATCTCAGATGAACACAGACAATTCTGGAAGGGGTATGCAGCATTATAGTCATACTTGTTCAGAAACAACATCAGTATGTTAACTGTAGTGAACAAAGCCAGTGTGTTAACTATAGTGAATAAAAAGTACTTAGGCTCAGTCTGTTTTCAGTGAGTCTCTGGAAAATGATAAAAGAACTGAGAATGGGATATCTAGACTCCTATTTATAGTCGGAGTCTGAACGTGACCAAAGAGCCATTCCTTACTACTTTTCTAGTTAAACAGAACTTGTACCATAGGTTTCTGGTAGTGATGTTCAAATGACATCAATGTTGAAGACACTATTATTAGTAATTACAAATATTCACCTACTCAGAATGTGTAAGAGCTTGTTTGGCACGTATGGCATTAATGTGGGTCATTCCTTCTCTCATCCTCCTTCCCTTGTGTTTTCCCATGTATTTATTCTTTTGCCTAACAGCAGAAGATGGATACAATTTTCACGTGCTACTTGGATACATGATCCCATCAGACTCCCATGAGCTAGAGTGTGGGAGCTTGAAATTTAGTTCCTAAGTTTCCCATGATCGTCTTTTTTCTTTTCTTCCTGATCCCTTGCCATTCTGCAGTTTCCCCTTGACTTACCCAATCTGTAACAGTGACAGTTTGCTGCTTCTAAACAGAGCATTCAAATGAATTCGCTTAGCCAATGACTTCTGTGAAGTTGCCTTTTCTAATGGCGTTATTACTCAGTGATGCACAGATGTGGTATTTGCCCTACTGGCAGGCAAGCAAAGGTCTGGCATAGAATGATAACCTGCTATTTCTTTAAGGAGCGCCAAAGACTTGTGCTTTACTCTGTTTTGGTTTTAGGGGAAATAGTAGCCATTTTGATTATGAAATCTGGTAGTATTTGTAAGTTGATTGTACTGTGTAAATGTCTAAAGTTAACTGTTAAGGTTAGCTGGCCTTACAAAATGTAAAAGTAATGAAAATTTATCAGTTTCTCTAAACCAGTAAATATCATCCTTGACAATATTTGTTTAAGCAACTCACTCTCCCTTTGGGGGATTATCTTGATGTAGTGCTCTCTTCTGTGCTTTTCTGTACTTCCACTTGTGCCTACAGGACAGTGTGCTTCACCGTGGTCAAGTCCTGGGTCTGGGGACTCTTCTTGACCTTGCCGCTTGTGAGAAACAGTTCCCTGTAGTTACATAGTACCTGTTGGACTTATGTTCAGGGACACCTTATTTTTACTAAATGGGATTCATTTGCTATTACTTTTATGTACAAATGGTGGTAGAATGAAATTTCAATATATTTTTCATTTGGGCTTTTAAAGAATCAAGAGTTCAATATGTAAAATCTTAGTGTAAAAACCATCTGTAATGATTTATTACATCCTAATTAGTTCTCAAGAGGAAGTAATGACCTTGCAAATTAACTGCAGTATTACACTATTACACTCTTGCCCTATAAAAGGTTCAAATGTGTTAAAGTGTTGCAAAGGGATATCAACCCTGAAAATAGAACTCAGATAGGACAAGCTCACTGAGACAACAAGTAGTCTACTGCTGACACCATTTTACCTGCCTGCTTGTTTGCAGTCTACCTTGGACAGCTGTGGCTTTTTTTTCTTTCTTTCTTTTTCTTTCTTTCTTTCTTTCTTTTTTAATAGCTCAGCTTTTTAAAATTTCCTGCTGAAATGACTTGCTGGGAGTTTTTGGTAAATTGTGCTAACATTTTTTTAACGTTCTCAATCAGCTTTCCTGAGCCACTTCAAAGAGCTGGTTTGGTTTTGTTTTGTTTTTTCACAAGTTACAGGAAATAACATTTGAAATTTTAAGATTCTATTTCTGTAATTGCTAAAGGTGTTTTCACAAGTAACAGATTTTAATTAATTAGTAATCCTATTTACATTAATAAAGAATAGGAAACTGCTACCCCAAGGAGCAAATGACACCTTCTAATAAGTGTTCTCAGTAGGTAGGTTTCAATACTACACTGAATAAGTGGGTAAAGAGCCCTTGGAATCCCATTGTGATAAAGGGACTTCCCTTAGCACTGGAATTGTTCTTAGAGCCTCTGGATTTCAGACAAACACTGAACTTCCCTGAACTTAACCTTGAGCAAAATAACCTTCATTTTCACAAGAAAGTAAGGCATTGTAACCCAAGGTGGAAAACTTAAACTTTAAGACAATACTGTGTCAGAAAAACGTGTATTTAGAAGAGTGAAACCCTGTGGAGTTTGTTGTCCTAGTGTATATTATATTATATAGTAGATAGGGTGGCTTTTATTTTATTTTATTTTTTTGTATTGAAGACTCATTCTGGTTAGTTCTTCATTTGGTTTTGTGTTTTGTATTTTAATGCTACATATGTAGACAGAGCTCACAAGTCTTTGGCTCCCATGTTAGGATGTACACTCAGAGTCATCTTATAACTGGAAACTGTCAGGTGGTCCCAGCCCCAGTAAGCACAGGAAAGGTCAGGGAAAGGATGCCAGACTGGGCGGGTAGTGCTCTGGGGGTTCGGTTTGGTTGTGGTCCTCCTTTTAAAAATTGTCATTTTTATAATTTATTGGTGTAGCCTCTCTCTTTGTTGGCTGGCATTTCACAGTAATATCCAAACAACCCCATAAAATTGTATTCCTCTTACAAGCCTTTAAAGCTGTGTTTCCTGTTTAGCTAAGGCAGTCCTGAGAGGTTTTGTTTGTTTTGTTTTGTTTTGTTTTGTTTGCTTCGCTTTTCCCTTACCCTTTCTTATCCTTTGTCTTCCCAACTTTCTGGATGTAAAAGAAAAAAAACTTCACTGATGTCAGGCCTCAGTAATGAGTCTGACTTTCCAGGAGTAATGCAGAAAGTGAACTAAGGTAATGAGCAAACTCCTCACCTACCTACCTAACGGCTTTCCAGTTGTGAGGTCTCTTCATGTGTGGTCTTTTCCCTTTTATCCCCTAAACCTTTCCTTGCCTATGGTCAGTTGGTCTCACGGCTCACACCAGTCACCTGAGACATTCTGCACTCATTATCACCTTTTTGGGTGGATTTTTCTTAGTTTTCTTGTTTTGTTTTTAAAAAATAACTTTAACATTGATTCATATTTGCTTGGGATAGAGCTTATGTAATTTACCAATCGTATTGATTGTATGTGATTGTGCCCTGCAGAGGTATACTTAACATGAGTAATCTTAAGTTAGTAAAGGAGCCATGAGATTTGAGTCAGAATAGAGATGGCTTTATGTGTAGTGTGAAGTCCCTTCTCAGAATCAGTGCTATGGAAGACACCATTTGGAAGGTTTTCCTACATTCCTGTATTTTTCCATTGCCTCGGCTCCCCATTGTTTTCTGACATTTTCTATCTACCTGCTCACAAGGTTTTTTAAATTGAGTCTTAAAATAAGAGCTAACTTAACTGAATGAATTTTGTGAAATTTTACATTCTCCAAATGTTTTCAATTGAGGACAAATGATGGGCTGGACTTGGCTAGCCTATGACCAGCTAGCTCCTTACCATCTTGTCTGACCGACAGTGAGATTTGCATTTGGAGACATTATCTTCTGAAAGTTGTTTTTGTGTAGGAAAAAAAAAAAAAAAAGAACCTTGCTTGAAATGGAACATTCCCTTTCTTTAATCTGTTCAATATTTCCGTTTTTAAACAGCCTTCAAAAAAATGAGGTGGGAAAAAAATAGCTAGGAGTGTGTTTAGGGCTGCCGACCTCTGGATCTGAAGGAGAACGTGTACCGCGTGTTGCATATTCTTGAGAAGATTAAGGCCTTCTCTCTTAATTTTGTATTCTTTGTGTGCATGTTGTTTATATTAAAGATGGCACATTTTGTTAAAATGCTATTTCCTTTATTACCTTGGAAACTGACTCAGCCTCTTGTTGCTCCTAATTAGGGTTTAAGGCTCTTGTAAGTTGCAGATAAAAAGATTCATTTTAACAAATAGAAGGAGGTGATTCACCTTTTGGATTGTAAATATATGAAAGTGTCTAAAGGTCTTTATCTGCTTTCTGTCAGCATTTATATTAAATGATAACTTAATGAGGAGGAACAGTGTGTAGTCTTCTTCTTGTAAATGAGTCTGCCATCATTCTTGTCTTGGGATTGTTGATGAAAAAAAATTTTTTTAAGATTTATTTATTTATTATATGTAAGTACACTGTAGCTGTCTTCAGACACTCCAGAAGAGGGAGTCAGATCTTGTTAAGGATGGTTGTGAGCCACCATGTGGTTGCTGGGATTTGAACTCTGCACCTTTGGAAGAGCAGTCGGGTGCTCTTACCTGCTGAGCCATCTCACCAGCCCGATGAAAATTTTTAAAAGATAATTTATGCAAGTAAGTACACTGGGCGTCAGTTTTCTCTACCTGGAATTGCTGTAGACTTGAGTGTGCTGCAATTGAGAGGCAGGCCTGGTTCAGAGGCTGCAAGAGCCATAGTCAGTGAGCTGTCACATTATTTTATGACTTCTCATCAAGCCAAGAGCATCTTTCTGCCCAAGCAAAATGGTCTTCCTTCCTCAGACAAAATACTTGTCTTTTTATTTACCAACTGACTCCCAGTTATTCTGAAGTCTTTTAAATATAATATAAAGTCATTAAATATAATCTAAAGTAGTGTTATATTATCTCTTATAGACCATGCTCTAGTTAACAGTTTAGTGGCATGAAGGGAGGTGATGGCTGAGTAGTTGAAAGTGCTGTTTTCTTTTGCAGGGGGCCAGAATTTAGTTCCTAGCACCCCCATCAGGCAGCTCAGGACTACCTGTAACTCTAAATCAAGGGGTCCAACCACTGCTTTCTGTCTTCAGGTACATAGACACACCTAAGATCTTAAAAGGGGAAATGAGTTATTACACGTTACAAGACATGAAGTAAACTCAAATGTAGCATGTTGTAACAGTAACATACTTTTATGTAATTAAGAATGTGGCGCACGCCTTTAATCCCAGCACTTGGGAGGCAGAGGCAGGTGGATTTCTCAGTTCGAGGCCAGCCTGGTCTACAAAGTGAGTTCCAGGACAGCCAGGGCTGTATAAGAGAAACCTTGTCTCAAAAAACCAAAAAAAAAAAAAAAAAAAAAAAAAAAAAGAATGTTTAGGGACGGGCAGTGGTGGCACACACCTTTAATCCCAGCATTTGGGAGCCAAGGCTACACAGAGAAACCCTGTCTAGAAAAACCACAAACCAAAACAAAACAAAAGAAAGATTGATTACATGTTGGATATTAAATGATAAGACAGAGGGGATGTTCAACTCACAGTGTATATAGGTCTGCATACCATATACATGCCGTGCCTGTAGAGGCCAAAAAAAATATCAGATTTCTTGAAATTTGAGTTACAGTTACTAGGGCTAGAACCAGGATCCTCTGGAAGAACAACATGTGCTCTTGACTGCTGAGTCATCTTTCCAGCCCCCATAGTTTTAAAAGATACATATATTAATCATAGTTAGAATTTATTACAAAATACTTTCCAGTGAAAATTGATAAGGATTGCCAGCAAAGGATTATAACATTACCAATAATTACTAAATACGGGGCCACTGGTACCATGACTGACCTCAATAGGAGCCATAGTAAAGGAGTTCAGAAGGTATAAGATAGTTAAGTGCTTGTAGCCATCCTTAAAAAATGATGAAATCAAAAGAGGAAATTCTAAAACTAAGCCTGCTGCCACTTAACCTAAGCTTGCCCTGCTTAGAATATAAGCAGGAACTATCTGACCTGTTAGGCTGACACATTCACAGACTAAAGTGAATGTGTTATATGTGCATAAATGTTTTGTCCCAATGATCAGCAAATCTGAAATGATCAGCTAGTTCTAACCTATTTGGCTATTAAGAGAAAAAATGCCTACCTCCCTTTTTGTTTTGAACACCTAACCTATTGTTAAGGAAGGATAGGTGGAGCCGGGTGTGGTGATGCATGCCTTTAATCCCAGTACTCCGGAGGCAGAGGCAGGCGGATTTCTGAGTTCGAGGCCAACCTGGTCTACACAGTGAGTTCCAGGATAGCCAAGGCTACACAGAAAAACCCTGTCTCGAAAAAACGGAGGGGGAGGGGAAGGGGGGAAGGAGAAGAAGAAGAAAAGAAGAAAAGAAAAGAAAGAAATGATAGGTGGAAGAGTGGGAGGAAAGGTTGTAGGAGCCAGAGTGGTCAAGGACAGCACAAAAGCCTGATAGAATCTACTAACCTGAGCGCAGAGGGCCAAGGATACACAGACCCTGTCTCACCAACCCCCACACCCCAAAGAAGTAGGCAGGAGATGGTGGCACCACCCATAAATGAAGCACCCTGGTGAACAAGAGTTGGAAGCCAACTTATATAGTAAATTCCAGGCCAGGCTGGGCTACAGCATGTCCCAAAACAAGTGAATTTATCAACTACTAAACTTCCATATGCTTAACAAAACAGAAGACTTTCTGCGATCAATGAGCTCTAATTATGGAACTTTGCACAGGCTTTTTAGATGCCTTAATCTTGCTGGATATGGTAGCACAACTTTATTCCCAGAGGTTAGGAGGCAGGGGCAGGCGAATCTCAAGGCCAGCCTGGTATGAAGAGTTCAATGCCAGGCTGGTTGGGGTTGCATAGTGAGCCTTTGACTCAATAAGATGATGACAACATTAAACAGAATTATCAACGAATTATTATCTTCAGCACAAGAAGCTGTGAGACTGGACAAGACTTAACTTCATTGTACAAGGCCCTAAGTTTGATCTCTAGCACCATCCCCAAAGAAAACTGTGTGTGTGTGTGTGTGTGTGTGTGTGTGTGTGTGTATTTAATTTTGCTTGGCAGGTAAAGATCTCCCGAGGAAACCACAGTGAAGATAAGACATGAAAGAGTTGAAGTATGGAGAGGGGACTAGGATGTTAGAGATTCCTAGTAAGGGAAGATAAGGTATATGAATTCTAAGGGAAGGGACTGAATTGAAATGGGCACTTTCATAACAACTGCTATAGACAGGCAGCTGAAGAGGTGTTGCTTGTAGCTTTTGATACCCCACCAAAGCTCTAAGAACAGACCATGCTACCAGCCCCCACCCAGCTTCCCTTGAATCCATGGATAAAGGAGGTAGGATAAGATAAGATGGCAAGGGTTGTAGACCATGTCAAAGTGTGGTGGCACTAGTCTCTAATTCCATGTTAGAACAAATTCAAGGCCAGCTTCAGCTACACTGGCAAGTTCAAGACCCTGAGTTACATGAGACCTTTCTCAAAACTAAAAATAAAATGGCCTTGTACTGATCATAAAGAAAATGTAAGAGTCATCTGGCACCTTTCCCGCCCAAGGAGGGGTGTCCGCCCGGGAGAAGGAGTCTCAAGGTCTTTACTCCGGTTCACTTAAGCTCCAATCTGAGCTAGCAAGAGGGCGGACCAAAGAAGCTACACAGCTTCGGGACAGACAGAAGCAACCTAACTTCTGGGACAGACCCTGTTTCAGACTCCAGAAGTTTGGGTACCTTCCTCGCTAAAGGAAAGGTGGCTACCTGTGAGGGCTCTGTCTGCCAGAGCAGGTGAGAGAGTCATATTGTGTCCAGGGTCCCTCAGTGGCTAGTCTGTGCAGGTGAGTGAATAAACTGCAGAGGCAACACATCTTCTGGAACAGGCCCTGTTTTGGGCCTACATNTTCAGCAAGGAGGCAGATCTGAACGCCAGGCCTCTGTACACCTTCCCTGATAGAGGAGAGATTCCCTGCAGAGAGTAATCTGACCACTGAGACCCAGGAAAGAGATGGACTCCCAGGACTGCTGACAGAAGCTAACAGAATGACAGGAGGAACAAGCTCCAACCAGAGACAACTATAACAACTAACTCCAGAGATCACCAGATGGCGAAAGGCAAACGTAGGAATCTTACTAACAGAAA
>NC_034594.1:133851357-133854526 GCF_900095145.1 Mus pahari
AGGGCCCCCAATGGAGGAGCTAGAGAAAGTACCCAAGAAGCTGAAGGGGGCTGCAACCCTGTAGGTGGAACAACAATATGAACTAACCCCCTGAGCTTGTGTCTCTAGCTGCATATGTAGCAGAAGATGGACTAATTGGCCATCACTGGGAAGAGAGGCCCCTTGGTCTTGCAAACTTTATATGACCCAGCACAGGGGGAAGGCCAGGGTCAAGAAGTGGGAGTGGGTGGGTAGGGGACCAGGGGTGGGGGGTGGGGTGGGGGTATAAGGAACTTTCGGGATAGCATTTGAAATGTATATAAAGTAAATAATAATAATAATAATAAATTGAAAAAAATAGAAAATGTAAGCAGAAGGTAGTATGCAGGGAAATATAAAATCTAAGACTTGTGCCTCTTTATTCACAATTAGTGAAAAAATTATGCATGCCTCTCATATGTGTATGGTGTTCACTGGAGCCCTTGGTAAAGTGTAGTCTGTTTCAGCCGGTCTGGGATGGGGCTTGGAGGCACATGATCACAGATAATACGAGTGTTCAGTGTAGCTGAAGAGCACAGTTTCGTAAGACTCGCCATAATTGGTAATTTTAGAAATAGATCCGATTTGTATCTGAGATTTGAGTGAAGTGGTGAGATATAAGACATAATCAGAAGACTATAGCTACCTGAAGACTTTAAGGGGAGAGGTGAGTGGGGTAATTCTTAGCTGGGTTCACATCAGAAGAAGCAGGTGGTACATTAAATGGAGGTGTCAGGGTTCCTGGGCAGCATGAGTGGGTGCAAAAAGAATGAGTCTCAATGAGGCCTGCAGGAGTTTAGATTGCTGTTTGTTTGTTTGTTTGTTTGTGGTCTTGTTTTTTGTTGTTGTATGTATGTGCACCATGTGTGTGCCTGGTATCTGTAGAAGTCAATATCAAATCCTCTGGACCTTGAGTTATGCATGGTTGTAGCCCACCATGTAGGTGCTGGGAATCAAACCTGGATTCCCTGCAAGAAAAATGGACCTAGTTGCTGAACCAGCCCTCCAGCCCAGAGCTGAGCAGAGGCTGAGAGGGTAGCTTAAAACCACTGGGTTTTATACTTTAAATACCAATACAGATGTCAAGCTGGACATTGTCATGCTGAATCTGTTTAAAGTGAGTCTAACTTTCCAACTGCAATCCACTTACAAGAAATTAGGGCCTGAGCCAGCCCAGTGGTTGAAGTAGGAGATCGAGCAATAGGCTAGTTCTGTGTGGTAACTTGAAGACAGATGACAGAGCTCCTTAGTCCCCTTGACCAAACAGTAGATCTGTTTGGACATCCTTTTCATGGCATCAAAGCCCTTGGAAACAGTTGAAAAGAAACCTATAGTTATTTTAGTCTGTCATACATACTCCTAACCTCCCAAGTCCAGTCAGGACCCAAAGGTGCTCTGTTGTGCCTCTTTGTCTCTATGCCATGTGTCTAAACTAAACCATCTACTCCCTGGATAGTTAGGGTACACCTAGACTCAAGGCATGGCATGCCTGTTTCCCCATGGTGGAAGGGTCTCTTGTAGTTTGGTGTTTTATATTTTAATCTGTATTAGGCTTTTTTGTTTGTGTTTGTTTTTGTTTTGTTTTGTTTTGGTTTTGGTTTTTTTTTTTTTTTTTGAGACAGGGTTTCTCTGTGTAGCCCTGGCTGTCCTGGAACTCACTTTGTAGACCAGGCTGGCCTCGAACTCAGAAATCCACCTGCCTCTGCCTCCCGAGTGCTGGGATTAAAGGAGTGCGCCACCACGCCCGGCCTGGTAATGCCTATTTTTAAAGAGTCTTGATAATCTCTCCATTAAGGAAGTATCAACTGCTAAATCAGAAAAAAAAAAAATCTGTACCTCTTCAAACATAAATGTTTATTGAGTCCTATCTCATTCAGAGCCCACAGCTGTGTGCACTGAGCATGTTCAATAAATATTTGCTCTTGTGGTTTGATTTCCCTGAAACCCAAACTGAACTTTCTAGCTGTACTGAGGACCGGGGCAAATTCCAGTAAGATGCTTCAAGACCCCGGGAAAAGCAGCCAACATGATAATGCCCGGCTTGCTCTTGCTAAGCTTCATCCTGCCTTAATTACCACCTGAAGATGCAGTTATCACCCTAAGGTCCTTCTTTGACAATCCAGAGGAGATGGGCATGCCCTTGCTTTGAGGCTCTGTGTTTTGCCAAAGCTCCGTGGAAGGGAGTTACTCAGTAACCACGGGAGGATCTGAGCTACCAAAGACAAGAACACCAGAGCCCAGGGTGTGAGGGAGGCAGCAGGCAAAGGCCAGTTAGTGACCTGCTCAAGGTGATTTATGTAGATGGGAGGCTGCTGTAGAAAGGAATTAATGACCTGAAGGAGGACCCAAAAATTGGAGGGGAATTAAACGTAATATTCTTTCCTCTCAATGTCATTGGAAGACGACCCCATGTGTGCTTTCCAATCTTGTTTCCACTCAGAAAGGAGGGAAATGGTTCTACAGAGAAGTAGGGAATTCCCTCCCCCACTCCCTAAATCTTTACAATGATACAAGTATGTCAGAAGGCAGGAAGATGATTCAGCGGGTCAGAGTGGCAACCTGAATTCATTCCTGGAACCTCCTGAAAAGCCAATTGCAGTGGCACCCATCTGAAACGCCAAAACTCCAGTAGTAAGATGAGAAGCAGAGACAGAACTGACCAGAGGCTCCAGGGCCGGCCAGCCTGGAGTATACTGCACAGTGAAAACATCTGTAAAAGTTGTCCTCTGGTCGTACACGTGCTGTGGTAGGTATGTACACAGCTGCACACATCACACACACACACACACACACACACACAGAATGTTTTTAAAGTTTCATTTTTAGTGCTGAGGAGTCAACCCCTGGGTCTTACTTACTCTTACAGAGCATGCGCTCCACCTCTGAACTACATACCTGGCCCCTCATAAATAGTTTGCCTCCAGTTCTGGATATGACAAGTCTCCAAAAAAACCAAAAAACATTAGAACACTTTTCTTTTTTTTCTTTTTTAAAGATTATTTATTATATGTGAGTATACTGTAGCTGTCCTCAGACACCCCAGAAGAGGGCATCAGATCTCATTACGGATGGTTGTAGTTGCAGGGATTTGAACTCAGGACCTTCAGAAGAGCAATTAGTACTCTTAACCGCTGAGCCATCTCTCCAGCCC
>NC_034594.1:133854946-133856354 GCF_900095145.1 Mus pahari
CAAAGAACAGAGCCAAGCCCAGGGCAAAGCTTAAAGTAGTATACCTGTGGAAGTTAAGTTCATATGCAAGTATTTCCCAAGGCCTGGGAAATAGGGGGATGTGGTATCGCATTATTCATGAGATCTGCCAGAGCAGAAACCCCCAAAACAGGTTCTTCCGCTAGACCCAAAGGAACAACATAATCGAGGATTTACTGGAGACCCCTGACAGCGGGGTTCAACTATTGACTAGCCTTGCACCAGGCTTCCTCCTCAAGCTGCCTGGTCTTTTGTCCTTTGTCTTGTGTCATTGTAACTGCAGATGTATCCTGCCCCGCTTTTCTTGTTTGATTCTGTATTAAAGATGTGATGCTCATTTTGATCAATACATTCAGTTTTACACCCTCTCTCGTGTGGACTGTCTGTCACTCATCCGCCGAATCCTCGCTCACCTGCAACCAAGAGACCCGTTCCCCACAGATCGGGGACCCAAAGTGAGGTCCAGTCTGTGGCAATGAACCAAAAGAGAAGAGATTTGGGATCATCCAAACCAGTGAAAGCCAAGGGGAGCTGTATGTGTGAGAAGCTGAGGTCAGGCTGGTAACGAGGACTCTAAGGAGACTTGCTGCAGCACATAAGTGTTGGGACAAGCAGCCAGGAGACAGTGCAGCTCAGCACAGCAGGACTGTCTTTCGACCATGTTGTCTTTCTGATGGCAATGTTGGATGTGGTAGAGTAAGACAGGTGTTTGCTTCTTGGCCAAGAATCACAATCAGGTGCTTTTCTTTCAGGAATGGAATCCCTGTAGCATATCCCAAAAATGATGGGTTCCACAGCTGAGAGTCAGGAAATGCTTGGGCTGGTAACCTGCAGTTACAGCTTCATCATGCAACATGGAAACTGAGCCACTAAAAAGAGCTGGCCACATGATATAGAAGCTGTGTGGTGGCGGTATGCTCATCTGGGATGCATATCAGACACGCGTACACTAATACAGTATCTGTAGCCAACAAGGAAGCCTCTAAGGTCATTTCTGGGACCTGGATTTTTGAGGGCATTATGGATAAACTTGTGACTATCCAGAGGAAAAGAACCAGGTCGTAGGAGAAGTTACAAGCTTCACATGGGGGAAAAACAAAAGCAAAAGGATTTAGAGTTTTGATACCAGCCTGGGCTACATAGTAAGAAAGAACTTGTCTCAAAAAACAATGTGGGAGGAGAAAACAAACACAAACAAACAAGCAGATGCTGAGTTATAGCCAGAGAACATGGACAATTCCTGAACAACACACAGAAAACCTGTGGAACAAGGCTGGAGAGATGGCGCAGTGGCGGTGGTGGCGCACGCCTTTAATCCCAGCACTCGGGAGGCAGAGGCAGGCAGATTTCTGAGTTTGAGGCCAGCCTGGTCTACAGAGTGAGTTCCAGG
>NC_034594.1:133857256-133863748 GCF_900095145.1 Mus pahari
ATATATATATATATATATATATATATATATATATATATATATATATATATATGTGAAAGCTTGGGCATGGTGGAATATGTCATCCCAGCACTGAAGAGGCTAAGACTGACAGGTTCTAAAGCCAAGCGTAGACTGAACCGTGTAAGAGACTCTGTTTCAAAAACAAATAGATATTGTGCTGGCCACTTTTACGTCAACTTGTCACAAACTACTATTTTGGAAGAGGGAACCAAAATTCAGAAGATTGTCCTGTGGGATTTTCTTGAGTGGTGGCTGATGTGGGAGGGCCCACCTCACTGTGGGCAGTAGCCATCCCTGGACTGGTGGATGCAGGTGCTATAAGGTGGCAGGTAGAGCAAGCCTGTAAGCAGCATCCCTCTATGGCCTCTGCCTTAGTCTCTGCCTCCGGCTTCCTGCTTTGAGTTCTCGCCCTGACTTCCCTGGAAGAGGGACTATGATTGAGACATCTGAGAGGAAATTAATCCTTTCCTCCTCAAGTTGCTTTTATGGTGTTCTATCATAGCACTAGACCCTAAGACAAACATCAACAAAAATAGAACCTGGGGGCAGTGGTGGCCTTTAATGCCAGCACTCGGGAGGCAGAGGCAGGCAGATCTCTGAGTTGGAGGCTAGCCTGATCTACAATGGACAGCCAAGGCTACACAAAAAAAACCCTGTTAACGAGAGAGAGAGAGAGAGAGAGAGAGAGAGAGAGAGAGAGAGAGAGAGGTTGAACCCAAACCCAGAGCTCCCATAGCAGCAGGAAACCCTGGTGTCGAGGATAGCCTTAGTGTACTGTATAAACTGGATATGGCAGAGGCAGTGTGATCAGCACTTCAAGAGCCTTGGTTGTACACTGAAGTCAACCTGAGAAAGGACAGACCCTGTCTCAAAAAAATAGGGGTGCTTAAGTATTACTGGGCCTTACACCCATTTCTGCCCATCCATCTGAATCCTCCTTGTTCCAAAAGGCACAACACTGTAGTGCTCTGCAGTCGACTTCTTCCCACTTAGAGGCTCTAGGGATCCTTCCCTCAGTCACAGGGCTGTTGTTGGTGGCCGAGATTATGCGTGTGCAAGCGGACCTTAGCTTGGATTCCTAAAGTGGAATGGCAGCCCAGAAAGCAACTTTCTGATCAAGGAGTTCAGCCATTTGCATTCTCCAGCGAAGGTAGGAAGGCTTGCTTCCCCATGACTTTAGCAGCATGTGTGGTCAAGCTCAAATCTCTCATCTCTTTTGAGGACAAGATGGCTACAAATTCATTGTGCAGTCTACGCAGGCCTTCCAACCCCCCCCTCTCACACACATACACACACACACACACACACACACACATACACACACACAGAGAGAGAAAGAGAGAGACAGAGAGACAGAGAGACAGAGAGAGAATGAAAGCTGACTAAATTAGCAGGTAAAAATATGATGAAAACTAGTATTAATATAGAGAGAAGTCTAATCATGTTTTGTATGCTACTTATAAACTTTTAAAATGTCATTTCATAAAAAGGAGAAAACTAACTTTGCAGGCGAGACTTTGCTGGCAGCAGTTTCAACCAAGTAATGAAGGCCAGATTTTCTCAAATTAACTGGCCTATGCACAGTGATAGAGCTAGCTGGAAGGTAAGGGAGATGGCTCAGCCTGGTGACCTGAACCTAATCCTCAGTGGCCACATAAAGGTGGAAAGAGAGAACCAACTCTGCAGAGTTGTCCTCTGACCCTCACACATGCCGTTGCCCGGGTTACCTGTAATCACACGCATGTATCATACACACACATACATACACATCCTTAAGTATTTGTTTGTTGTGTATGCTTTCATGAACATGCCACAGTGCAGGAGGTCAGAGGACATTTCTGGGAATCAGATTTCTTCTTCTGCCACGTGTGTCCCAGGGACCAAACTCAGGTCATCGGGTTTGTAGCAGATGACTTTACCCACTGGGGCGTCATGCTGTCCCTGTCCCCAGTTTATGTATGTTGGTTACATACATGGCTGCTCTCTAAGCCTGAAGAGAACCTCACCTGCATGCCTGCAGCTCAGGTCATATCCCCCTGTTGGCTAAACAGGCGATGTTTATCTTTAGTTAAGAGTGATGATGGGCCTTTGAGCAACAAACTCTGGCATCTGTCCTTGAAATGTCCCGCTCAGTCAGGCAAGATCTTCGCTGTGATTTCAGATCCAATGAGTTCCTGCTAGAGTTCCCCACAATTCCTCTTATTCCAAACTCCTCAAGACACACAGAAAGCTGAACACAGAGCAATCCTAGTGAGCAAAACAGAAATAATGGAACCTTCTACCTTCACTTAGCGCAGAACTATGAAAAATATTAATAATAACATGTACAGACATAATGTGGCTTTTTCGCTCTTTTTTTTTTTTTTTTTTTTCTTTTTTGGTTTTTTTGAGACAGGGTTTCTCTGTGTAGCCCTGGCTGTCCTGGAACTCACTCTATAGACCAGGCTGGCCTCTGCCTCCCAAGTGCTGGGATCAAAGGCGTGCGCCACCACGCCCAGTTTGCTTGTTTGCTCTTTAAGAAATATTTCAAACCAGGAGTTGGTGGTGAATGCCTATAATCTCAGCCGTCTGGATCAGAGGCAGGCAGATCTCTTGAGTTCAGTGCCATCCTGGTCTACAGAGTGAGCTCCAGGACAGCCAGGGCTGCACAGAGAAACCCTGTCTCGAAAAGACCTTTAAAAAAAAAAAAAAAAAAAAGGTGTTTTGGGTTGTGCAGAGTTGCCACCATGAGAAAGGCCCTCCTGAACTGAACTGAAGAAATGTATGGACAAGAAGTTCTTATTGAAGTGAAATGGTGGCAGACATGTCCAAGGAGTGAATGGTGAATGACAAGTGTGGAGAGCAGAATCAATAGTGAGCAACAGAACAATCTTGCAATGGTGGTCACCCGAGGAAACATCGTCAGGCAGAAGACTTGGAGAGAGTCTAAACCACGGCCCTTCACCTTTAGCAGAGGAGTGCACATCCCCCCCCCCACACACACACACACAGGGCCTGTCTGACTGTGGTGTAGAACTGGGTCATGGACATTTTCATAAGAATCTTGTTTCTAAATAAACTTTTGTGATACTCCAATATTAAAAAGAAAAGAAAAGAAAAGAAAAGAAAAGAAAAGAAAAGAAAAGAAAAGAAAAGAAAAGAAAAGAAAAGGAAAGGAAAGGAAAGGAAAGGAAAGGAAAGAAAAGGAAACTATTTCAATAGTTGCTGCTCTTGCGCACATTAGGGGAAGAAGTTGCGGAGGCTTACACCTGTAATCCCAGCCCTTGGAAGGTAGAGACAGGAAGAGCAGATGTTCAAGGTCAGCCTTAGCTACATAACAAACCTGAGGCTAGCCCATCAGAGGCAGGCAGGGAGCAGTTCAAGCAGGTGTTCCCGGTCCATCATCACCCTCTGCTTCTGCTCTCTCCTGACTTGAGGCACCAGAGCTTTCCCCCACAGGGCCCTCCTGAGTCAGGAACCCCCTAAGTGGATCTGAGTCCTCCATGTGTTCCCCCTTTCCTTACAGAGAGGAGAGAAGAATGAAGGGCTGCGGGCAAGAAGAGGGGGCCACACTTTCCCTAGGCCTGACTGAACTTTAACTTGTCTACTAATTAAACAACACAGAGTTCTATGCTTTGCTTAACCCTGGGAACTGGTCATCAGCCTTTGACCTCAGCCCTCCTCTCCTGACCAGCTCCCTCCCCCACCTGGCCTCTGGACCTCTCAGATTTAGGGGAAAGAACCAGTTTTTGTGTGATTGTCTCAGTCAGCACGGTCTCTGTAGGAGCATCGGCCATGCATTCCACTGGGGTAGGAAGTGGGGCTGTTGGTGACAGGTAAGCGGTGGGCTTCCCTCTGTCAGCTCTGACTGGCTTTTCTGACCTCTGAAGGACTCTCAAGGATGACCTCTGACATTTTTGAGCCAACCAGGCCCTCTCTCTGGTAGTTAGTCAAAGACCTCTCAGAAGCCATCACTTCACCTGAGCCACACCTGAGATTCTTA
This sequence comes from Mus pahari, assembly GCF_900095145.1. Classification (NCBI taxonomy): domain Eukaryota; kingdom Metazoa; phylum Chordata; class Mammalia; order Rodentia; family Muridae; genus Mus; species Mus pahari. The sequence continues at coordinate 133,861,260 of NC_034594.1, forward strand.
GCTCCTTCAGAAGCAAAGGGAATTTGCTTCCCTTGAGAAGAGATGGACAAGCCAGAGCACAGGTCCAGGGCAGCCTCCGAATCTGCTTTCTGCTCCTCTTCCTACCCCCCCCCCCCCCTGCCGCTGTGACCCCCCCCCCCCAACTACCTCGCAAAGCCCCTTCCCCTTCCTCCCTTCTTGGTGTAGGTTGTTGGAGAAAGCTAAAAGTGAAGGGATTGCCTGACCACTATGGTTCCTGTTTATACCCAGCAGAGCTGAGGGCCCCTCCAGCTTCTATTCACATTTCCAAATGTGCCCAAGAACAAAATGGGAAAGACTAGACAACAGCAATGGCTCTCTCTCCCCTTCCTCACCCCTCACCTCCCTCTTTCTCCCCCCTTTCTCCCCTCCCTCACCCCCTCTCTCCCCTCCCTCACCCCTCTCTCTTTTCCCTCACCCTCTCTCTCTTTTCCCTCACCCTCTCCCCTCCCTCACTCCTCTCTTCCCCTCCCCATCCCTCTCTCTCCTCTCTTCCCCCCTCTCTCCCTCTTCCTTCACTCCTCTCCTCCCCCTCCCTCACTCCTCTCCCCTCTTATCATCTACCTGTTGGTGTCAGACCACACAAAAATCCACACATCCTTTGGCTGCTCTCATCCCCCCCCCCACAGGTTAGCCCATCCCCCACTGAGCAGCCTACCTGCCTGACTTTTCTTCCAGAAGCAACTGGAAAAGCGCAGTGGTTAGATACAGACTCCTTCCCCTTACCCAGGCACCCCAGAGCACCTGGAGGGAGAGCATTTACTTCTTGGCTATTACTTTATTGAGTATCCACATTCTCTTGCCAATCTCACTACTACATGGTTTTAATTGAGGTATAATGTAGCCCAGGCTGCCCTCATGCTCATGCGCCTGTTACCTTAGCCTCCCAAATGTTGAGATTAAGGATCTATACCTCACCACACCTGGCTACTAGCTCAGTTTTCTAGGAAGAGATACCAAACTGGGCATAGTAGTGCATGCCTATAATCTCAGCATTTGGGATCTGGAGGAAGGAAAGTCAGAAGTTCAAGGTCATCCTCAGCTACATAGTAAGAATGGGGCAGCCTGGGCTATTAAGGCCCTATTAATCCCTGACACCCTCAAAGAGAGATTACCTTTACTTTTAGTGACCCATGTTAGAAGCTATTAAAACATTTCAGGAGATGGAAAATAACGAGAGTAGAACTAAGGGGGGTGCAGTAGAGTCAGGGGGTAAGGAATTGAATCTGGGATCTGACTCAACGAGGAGGGGGAGGGGAGGAAGCTGGGTGACTTCTAGGTTTCTGGACGGGTGTCAGGATCCACTGGGTTGAAGGATAGAAGCGCAGGTGTGTGTGGGAGGTGACAGCTCAGCAGGTCACATCTCACTATGGAAGTCGCGGGCCTTCCAGACCGAACTGCCTCTGGCGGCTGTGTGCAGGCTGGAGCTGCGGATCTGGGGCTGCTCCTTTGTTGCATTCACGTTCTCTTAACCCCTCTTCGCCAAAGCCTGTTCTTTAAGATTCAGGCTAAAGCCTGTCTTTGTCTGGGGTTTCCTGACCCCTTTAGGAGGTTCCCTTCACTCTCTTGACTCTCTACCGGGCTCATGCGGGCATTCCATTCATCAAAGGCAACGCTGCGTTCTTTTTAGCACGGACACACACACACACACACACACACACACACACACACACACACACACACACAACTGTGTCCAGGCAAGGAGCCTAGGACTGGTCTTGTTTGTCCTAGATGGACAAGGATGCTTAGCTCAAAGGCCAAGAAGGCCAGAATCCTACGCTTCTCAGGAATAAGACTGTGGCTGTCAGAAGGGATGGGGAGTCACGGTTCTGTCCCTTGTAGGAAGCTTTGTCTCCTCTCTCTGCTCCTCATTGGTGCCTTGGGCTGTGCTATCGGTCACGGAAACCCTGTGGACGACATTTGCATAGCGAAGCCCCGAGACATCCCCGTGAATCCCTTGTGCATTTATCGGTCCCCCACGAAGAAAGCCACCGAAGAGGATGGCCTAGAGCAGAAGGTTCCGGAAGCCACCAACCGGCGGGTCTGGGAACTGTCCAAGGCCAATTCTCGATTTGCCACTAACTTCTACCAGCACCTGGCAGACTCCAAGAATGACAACGACAACATTTTCCTGTCACCCTTGAGCATCTCCACGGCTTTTGCTATGACCAAGCTGGGTGCCTGTAACGACACTCTCAAGCAGCTGATGGAGGTACAGTGTAAAGCCCTCTTCCTCTTTCCTTGCCTGGGAGCATCTCTTCGATCTCCTTATGCCGCACATCCGCTTGTGTAAAGGATCTCACTGTGGGTTATGATTTTCTTTGAATCACTACTTCATGTGTTAGGATAATTTTTCTTTTTCTTTTTCTTTTTTTTTTTTTTCAAGACAGGGTTTCTCTGTGTAGCCCTGGCTGTCCTGGAACTCACTTTGTAGACCAGGCTGGCCTCGAACTCAGAAATCCACCTGCCTC
>NC_034594.1:133863828-133894974 GCF_900095145.1 Mus pahari
GAACTCACTCTGTAGACCAGGATGGCCTCGAACTCAGAAATCCGCCTGCCTCTGCCTCCCAAGTTCTGGGATTAAAGGTGTGCGCCACCACGCCCAGCCTCTTTTTTTTTTTAATGATTTTTTTTCTATGCATTGGTGTTTTGCCTGCATGCGGGTCTGCTGGATCCTCTGGAAGTGGAGTTAGAGACAGTTGTGAGCTGCCATGTGGGTGCTGGGAATTGAACTCTGATCCTCTGGAAAAGCACCCAGTGATCTTAACTGCTCAGCCATCTCTCCAGCAGCCCAGGATTCTTTTCTTTCTTTCTTTCTTTCTTTCTTTCTTTCTTTCTTTCTTTCTTTCTTTCTTTCTTTCTTTCTTTCTTTCTTTCTTTCTTTCTTTAAAATTAACTCTAGTTTTTGAGAGTTTTGAAGGTTTTTTTTTTTTCTGTGTAGCCCAGGGTGACCCCAAACTTATTCTATGTAGCTCTAGTTGGTCTTGAACTTGTGATGATCACCTGGCCTCAGCTTCATGAATAGAAGAATTACAAGTGTTAGCTATCATGTGGCTAACTAGGCAAGGAGTTATTACCAGGATGTCTTCCTCATAAATGTTTCCTATTCTCTCCCATACACAATGAGTTTACTTGTTATTATTATTATTATTATTGGTTTTTCGAGACAGGGTTTCTCTGTGTAGCCCTGGCTGTCCTGGAACACACTTTGTAGACCAGGCTGGCCTTGAACTCAGAAATCCACCTGCCTCTGCCTCCCAAGTGCTGGGATTAAAGGTGTGCACCACCACCACCCACTTGTTATTATTTGAGGGGAGCCATGCCATGTGTGTGGAGTCAGAGGACAACTTTCAGGAGCCGGTTCCCTCCTCCTTATTGATAGAGTTCCCTCATTTCTGTACACCACATGGTTCAGGCTAGCTGCCCTGCAAGCTTCCAAGTGACCTCTACCTTCCATATTGCTATAGGAGTGTTGGGATTATATAAGCAAGCCTATATGTGGCTTTTTGTGGGTTCCAGGGACCGACTGCAGCTTGTCAAGCTTGATTAGCCAATGCTTTTTTTTTTTTTAAGATTTATTTATTTATTATATAAATATTAAATAAACATTTATTTATATAAATGTTTATATAAATATATAAACATTCCAGAAGAGGGAGTCAGATCTTGTTATGGATGGTTGTGAGCCACCATGTGGTTGCTGGGGTATGATTTTCTCTCTCTAGAGCAAAGAGAAACCTATAGAGCTTTTAGTCACAAGTGATAAAGGGGACCTGGGAGAAGGCTCGATTGGTAAAGTGTTTTGCTTGCATGACCAAGTCCTGAGTTTGAGCTCCAGAACCTATATACACAGGCATGGTGCACATTTGTTAACTCCAGGGAGGTAGAGCTATGCAGATAGATTCCCTTGCTGGCCAGCCATCTTACCCTAATCAGCTAGCTCCAGACCAGTGAGAGTCCATCCCTGACTTACAAAGTGGGAAGGTGGGTCTGGAGAGACAGCTCAGAGGTTAAAAGAGCTCCCCTTTCTTCCAGAGGACCCAGGCTAGATGCCCATCACCCACCTCTGGCAGCTCATAACCTCCTGCAACTCCAGCTACACAAAATCCAGTGCCTTCTTCTGGTCCCTTGAGGTACTCACATATACGAGGCACTCATTCACCACCCCAAAATAAGTACATTTTTTTAAAAGAGGAAAAGAAGAAGGTAGGCAGTGCCTGAGTGACAATAGTCGAGCTTGTCCTCCGACCTCTCTGCGCATGTGCGTACATGCCCATGTGCTCGTGGGCCCACACGGGGTGCTTATCAGGACGCCAGGAAAACTTAAGAGAATAAATAAAACCAAAAGGCCTTTTCCACCTGAGGAGTGAGCACCGGGCGCTGTGGGAAGCAGCCTCACCATTTTGTGCTGGTGATGAAGGTGGTGATTGTGTGGGTCTATGGCAGCTTCTACGGCTCTGGCTGGCACATGTGTGGCTCCTAAGGCCCTTCTAACCCTGAGACTGATTCTGGGTTCATTTACTCCCTTCTGATACAATCTTTTCTTCTCTCAGCCCTTCTACAACCTGTATTCCAGCGCCCCCAAGAATGCCGACCCAAGCAAATGCTGTGAGAACAAGTGTTATGAGGAGATGCACTACCTTGGTTCCTTTAGGTGCCCGTAATTACCAAGAGGACATCTCCCTTCACAATGAGAAAGCACCCTGCACTGGTCTACAGTCCCTTAAAGGCCCGGTGGCGTTCCTATCTCTTGTTCTTTCCCAATTATGTTTCCTGCCTTTTATTCTTTTTTCTTGCCTATTTGTTTTTAGAACATGAGCCAAGCGAGTGTCTATGCTGTGCTAGGCACTGTGCTGGAGGGAGCTAACAGTTGAGATGGCCCTTGGTCCAGCCCTGTACTCTGCACCCATGGTATCTGACTGTCCAACCACACCACCACCATTTTCTTTTTGGTCATCTATAGGTTTTTAAATTTGATACCATCTCCGAGAAGACATCCGACCAGATCCACTTCTTCTTTGCCAAACTGAACTGCCGACTCTATCGGAAAGCCAACAAATCCTCTGACTTGGTATCAGCCAACCGCCTTTTTGGAGACAAATCCCTCATCTTCAACGAGAGCTATCAAAATGTTAGTGAGGTTGTCTATGGAGCCAAGCTCCAGCCCCTGGACTTCAAGGTGAGTAGTAGGTGACAGGGTCCCTGCCACTCGAACTAAGGGAGAGGAACAGGATCCAAAGGAATACTACACTACTTGCCAATGGCTGGTGGAGGCCACGGGCACACCCTTGGTTAAGGCTTCACGGTCCTCAAGCCTTCAGATATAGAGGCTACTCTTAAGAAGTTGTACAAGGAGCGCCAGGCATGGTGGCGCACGCCTTTAATCCCAGCACTTGGGAGACAGAGGCAGGTGGATTTCTGAGTTCGAGGCCAGCCTGGTCTACAGAGTGAGTTCCAGGACAGCCAGGGCTACACAGAGAAACCCTGTCTCGGGAAAAAAAAAAAAAAAAAAAAAGTTGTACAAGGGATTACTTTTTCATTTCATCTACCAAGTTCAGATATGCCATGGTCAAATAAAATTGGTGTATGATGCGTGTTCCATGCTCCCTCGGAGATTCAGGAAGCACACGAGCCTAGTGAGTGTTTAGAGCGTTAGTCATTTCCTTTACGGCATGAAGCATGGTGCAGACAGACAGGCATGAGCTTGAGAACTTACTTCCTGATCCATAGGCAGACAGAAAAAGAGAGAGACGCTATGATTTCCAGTTATGCATCTCCTCCTCTTAATCCTTTTAAAAAATCCTTAATCAAAGGGGGACTAAACAGGCACATTTATGAGCCTCTGGGGCTGTTTTCATTCAAATGTCCACAGCATCTTTCTGTCAGCGTTTTCTTTTCTTTTCTTTCTACCCCATCCCCCACCCCTAAGCCCCCAGACAGGGTTTCTCTGTGTAGCCCTGACTGACTTGGAACTCACTCTGTAGACCAGGCTGGCCTCCAACTGGATCAGAGATATGCCTCCCGAGTGCTGGAATTAAAGGTATGAGCCACCACTAGCTGGTCAGTGTTGTCTACATTTCTTTGACTACAGGGTGCTGGCCCCTCCCATCCTCTTAACCTTATTTCCTCCCACAGACTGGAGATGATGCATCTCTATGAGTTTAGGGTTTCCAGGGTCAGAGTAGGTACCACCTCTGTCCGCCAGCCTGTCTTTCCCTTTCATCTGCCCTCTGTCTCTCTTCCTCTTTCTTCTGCTGCTTATAACATTTATTGATGGGCTGGGCTCTGAGTGTGAGCCCTGTCATGGTAAAAGATTAAGTGCATGAAAAAAAAAATCAGTGACTGTATCCGATGACTGAGGGCTCCTCGGTGTGGGTTAAAGCGATGGCTTCCTTTTTTTGGTTGTTTGGTTGTTTGGGTTTTGTTGTTTTTCAAGACAGGGTTTCTCTGTGTAGCCTGGCTGTCCTGGAACTCACTCTGTGAGGCCTCGAACTCAGAAATCCACCTGCCTCTGCCTCCCAAGTGCTGGGATTAAAGGTGTGCCACCGCTGCCCGGCAAAGTGATGGCTTCTTAACCAATCATGGGAAAAGAACGAGCAAATGGTGGGCAGCGGAAATGCTGCACGGGGAACTTGACAGGATTATTTCCTGTTTCCTTAGGAGAATCCAGAGCAATCCAGAGTGACCATCAACAACTGGGTAGCTAATAAGACTGAAGGCCGAATCAAAGACGTCATCCCCCAAGGCGCCATTAACGAGCTCACTGCCCTGGTGCTGGTTAACACCATTTACTTCAAGGTATGTCAGCTAGTCCTGGAGAGGTGACTGGGACTTCCTCTTACTATTACTCTATTAAGTATGTGTAGTCAAATCCCTCCTGAGTTGGGCCATGCACGGTCTAGGCAACCATATAAATTTGCTGAGAGCCCAGAGACCCGAGGCTTAGTCCCCAGGCTGGGACAGACTATGTGAACGTACTAACTGAGCATTCTTCAAGATGTGACAAATTTTCACACTTGTGTGACAATTTCTGCCATTCAATTAATGTTTTCTTTTCTCTCTTTTTTTTTTTTTCTTCTTTTCTTTTTTAAATTTCGAGACTGGATATTATGTAGCTCTGGCTGTCCTGGAACTTGTGAAGTAGACCAGGTTGGCCTCATGCTCACAGAGCCTCTGCCTCTGTCTCCTGAGTGCTGGGATTAAAGGCAGGTCCATTAATGTATTTAAAATCAGAAACAAAATGATTTTACTGACAATCATCAGCGATGGAGTTCCTCACTGCCAAGAGCAATTTCTACTTAACATGTCTCCTAGGGGTTCGGAAGCTCCTAGTGCTGGGCTACCCAGAATAAAATGGGGCCTGGGACGGTACCATGTTATAGCTTGTTTTCCTCACCACTGAGGACTGCTTCAGTCCGATTTCATTTGAAATGGAGGGCGGGGGAGGCATTGGAACAAAGGCCATCAGCACTCTGGAGGACTGTCCCTGCAGAGCAGCTGCAATTGTGACACATGTTGTTTATCCTCAGACATGCGCTGTTTCCATTCCTTCTTTCTCCAAGTGGCCTGGAGACTTAGCCAGCCATGGCTACTGTCAATCACTGCCTCTTGGAGCCTCCCTCTCCCAAGAACAGAGTAGACTGCATTTCCACTGTGTGTTGTTTGTTATCCCTTACAGTTATGCGAGCGTGAGACCGTGGGTCGTTTGTGCAGTATGATTTCTTTGTTTTGTTTTGTTTTTCGAGACAGGGTTTCTCTGTATAGCCCTGGCTGTCCTGGAACTCACTCTGTAGACCAGGCTGGCCTCGAACTCAGAAATCCGCCTGCCTCTGCCTCCCNAGTGCTGGGATTAAAGGCCTGCGCCACCAGGCCCGGCGATTTCTTTGTTTTAAAGATTGACTCCTCGTTTCTAAGTGTATGAAGTCGTGTGAATTACCAGGGAGTTACTGGAAACTTTCCTATGGCCTATTTCTACATGTATAAAATGGTAATGAGGATTTACCTACTTGATAGGTTTACCAAAAGGTTTGAGTAGGTAGCGCAGGTGAAATACTTGTATGTTATACATGCTTAGAGCACACATGGGAAAGTCATTGGCTCTTCCCAGTACCTAGCTGGTGGGTGAGAAACCACCTCTCCAGAAGGGTTAACTGATTTATCTCAAAGAGCCAGAGAACCTTAAGGAATGAGGTAGGAAGCCAGCCAGGAGCCATTCCCCCGTCTGGCAGGACTTCCAGTCAAATCGCAGGGATTTCTCTCTGAGTCTGGTCTCTAACTCAGCAGGGACAGAGCACAGAGTTCTGGTGGTTGGCTCTGAGAAAGAGGCTGGTGGAGAGCAGACAACACGAGACAGAATGAACTTGCAAAGGAGAGTGTAGGTTATTCTAAGGGTTAGACTCCCCTGACTTATAAACAAACAACAACAACAGCAACAACAACAACACAATACCAGACTGGCAAGAAGGCTCAGCTGGTAAAGGTGCTGTCACCATACCTGGCAACCTGAGTTACATCCTGGAGCCCACATGGTAAGAGGAAAGAACCGTTTCCTGCACGCTGATAAGTTGTCCTTTGGTGTCCACACACTCATAGTGTTAAAATGTTAAAAAAAAAAAAAAGGGTAATATTGATGGAAATACAGAAATATATATTAAAAAAAACACAGAATGAGACACACATAAATAACTGCACCACTCAGACATAGACATTAACCTTTTAATTCATATCTACTTTTTTCTAATAACTACATTTATATGTTGATGCAATCAGATAATATGGTTATGTCCCATATCAATAAGTATCCTGCTAGGATATTTTTGTTCTTGCTTTACGATTCTCCCACTTGACATCTTTCAGGGCCTATGGAAGTCAAAGTTCAGCCCTGAGAACACAAGGAAGGAACCGTTCTACAAGGTCGATGGGCAGTCATGCCCAGTGCCTATGATGTACCAGGAAGGCAAATTCAAATACCGGCGTGTGGCAGAGGGTACCCAGGTGCTAGAGCTGCCCTTCAAGGGGGATGACATCACCATGGTGCTCATCCTGCCCAAGCCTGAGAAAAGCCTGGCCAAGGTGGAGCGGGAACTCACCCCAGAGCTGCTGCAGGAGTGGCTGGATGAGCTGTCGGAGATGATGCTTGTGGTCCACATGCCCCGCTTTCGCACCGAGGACAGCTTCAGTCTGAAGGAGCAGCTGCAAGACATGGGCCTCGTTGATCTCTTCAGCCCTGAGAAGTCCCAACTCCCAGGTTGGTATAGGAGACATCTGCCTGCCTCCTTTCCACTCCAGGAAAGTCCAGGGAAGAGTGCCAAGTCAGGGCACCAGGATTCTGATCGTGGTTCTGTGCTAAGCTCCGGGTAATTCCTTGCCCTTCCCAGCCTCCCTGTGAAAGAGAGTGTTTGCTCTTGCTTCCAGGAGTCCAACAAGTATGTCTGTCGCCCCAGGAATCTGTATCTAACAGGGGAGATCAAACCAGGCGGGGAAGAATTTGGAAAAGCATTGGAATTCAAAGAGACAGCCATTAAAAGCAAGGCATATTGAGACCTATGGGAGGTACTGTGAGGGTAGAGTAGAGCACTGAGTGTTCCAGGACAGCCTGGGCTATATAACAAGATCTTGTCTCAAAAGAAAATAAAACAGGGCCTAGAGAGACATCTTAGCAGTTAAGAGCCTGTATTATCATTGCAGAAGACTCAGGATCAGTTTCCAGATTCCATGGTAGACTGCTCATGACTCCACAGGCACCTGCACTCATACACACAAACACACACACACACACACACACACACACACACACACACAGAGAGAGAGAGTAAGTCTTGAATAAGATAAAAATGTAATAGTAAATTAAAATTAAAAACAAACCTTAGTTGGGCATGGAGGTACATGCCTTTAATCCCAGCACTTGGGAGGCAAAGGCAGGCAGATTTCTGAGTTCAAGGCCAGCCTGGTCTACAGAGTGAGTTCCAGGACAGCCAGGGCTACACAGAGAAACCCTGTCTTGGGGGAAAAAAGTAAATAAATAATTAATTTTAAAAAATGAGCCTTAAAATACCTCTTTACCTTTTTTTTTTTTTATTTTTCCTTTTTTTCCTTGAGACAGGGTCTTATGTAGCCCAGGTTAGCCTGGAACCCACTGTGTAGATAAGACTGGCTTAGTCCTGATTGTGCTGTCTCCACCCTGAGAGCTGTTTAATCCCTTTTATCATGTACAAATGGTGTACCACCACGCCTGGCAAGATCTTTTACTTATTAATACACGTATTTATTTGTTGTTATGTATGGTATGTGTAGAAGAGTGTATAAGTGTGTGCATGGAGGTCAGAGGACCACTTTCAGGGGTTCAAAGCCACGTGGAGCCCCGGGATTAAACTCAAGTTGTCAGGGTTAGTGGCACAGTCCCTTACTGGGTGGGCAGTCTCATTGACCTGCAGAACTGGGCTCAGTGGCACAGTTACAATCTCAGCACTCCAGGCTGCGGCAGGATGCCAGTCTAAGGCCAGCTCAGGCTACACCAAGGTTCTATCTAAAACTGACATAGACTTAGGTAATTAGATTTATCTTTATTGGGCTGCCTTCAGCTTTGAGAGCCAAACCTCTTTAAAATGTTACCAGACCGGAAAGATATATTTTTGCTAGATATAGTAAACTTTTTCTTTTGAGAGCAGAGTCCCACCCTTCCACCATTTCAAAAAAGTTGACATCAGATTAAGTTCACAAGATCCAGGTCAAAGAAGCCAAAATGAATCAGTTTTTAGAAGCATCCATTGAGGGGGGTGAAGGGTATTAGGGAGGTTCAGCAGTCTGCTTCTCAAATCATAGTCCCCCCCCCAACTTCTTTCTTCCAGGGATCGTTGCTGGAGGCAGGGACGACCTTTATGTCTCCGACGCATTCCACAAAGCCTTTCTTGAGGTGAGTTCAGCGAGACAGCAGGTCTATTAGCAGCAGAGGACTGTGGCAGGGGCATCTCTACAGTGTCCCTCTAAATCATAAACTCATTGAGAAGCTTGTAGCCTTTGCCATGAGGTCTGCCTCAGTATGGCACTTCAAAGAGACACTCAGGTTTCGGCTGTTCGACCTTCTCTCCTGCTAGAGAGACATAGAGGGTAGCCCGAGGAGAAGGAGCCAGCAAAGGCCATGAAGAGGGGATTCTGAGATGTTTCAGGAATGTGAAAAGCATGGAGTAAGACTGAAACCGATTCTGGACAGAATGGGGAGGGACGCGTGTGTAAGTGAAGATGGTGAAGAACATCTGAACATAAGACAGGGGGGTTGCTAATGAGCATGGCTCACCTTAGCGCCAAGGGTGTTCTAGAACAATCTCGATATATAGCATTTCAGGAAACACAGTTAGGTGGGCACATGTTGATCTTGTTGGGAGATTAACTACACACAGTGGTATGCTGAGACTGAGAAGTCCCAGGAGGAAATGAGTAGAGTATTGATCAGCCTGTGTTTCTCCAATTGAGGTGCGCATAGAATTGTATGTTAGCCAAGAAGTGACAGGTTGTAGAAGTTCTGGTTCTTAGGTACTTAAGTGTGGACCCACAGCTTTAGGTGGGGAATCCCTAACCCTGGAGACTGAAGGATGGAGTCTGGGAATTTTTTTCTTTTTTTCCTTTTGTTTTTTTTTTCGAGACAGGGTTTCTCTGTGTAGCCCTGGCTGTCCTGGAACTCACTTTGTAGACCGGGCTGGCCTCAAACTCAGAAATTGGCCAGCCTCCCGAGTGCTAGGATTAAAGGTGTGCACCACCACTGCCCGGCGAGTCTTTTTCTTTTTGTTGATTTGTGTTTTGAGGAAGGTTTCTTCCTGTAGCCCTGGCCATCTTGAAACTTGTGGAGAATCTGTTTCTTTACACAGATCCTTGGGAGATGTTTACAATTAGGTCTGAGGCCCAGTGGTGTAGGCTGTTCTTCATGGAAGCTAAGACTGTGAGCAGAAGACGGGCCAACGATTGACAAAGTTAACAGGACTTGGGTTTACAAAGAAAGGCTGCAATCAGAGAGAAATGTCCAGAGTATGGTAGTGTCAGAGAACTAATTCTAGGATCCAAGCAAGCTTAGTTGCAACTGAAGGAAGCAGAAGGGTGAGGGACAGGAGGTGAGAACTTGCTGGATTGCAACTTCACACCACTTAAATTTAGTCCCAGAATGAGGATGTGAGGGACACCAAAGGGAAGAAAACACACACACACACACACACACACACACACACACACACACACACACACACACACACGGGACTCAGGAGCAGTCACCTGACACAGGAGGATCTTAAATGACAAGCTAGCCTCAGCACTAGAATGCATAGCAAGATCCTACCTATCCCAGAAAGGTCAGTTATGTCAACAGTTGTCATTTTCTAAGGCGCCCCACCCCTTCAGATGTGCCATTGTTCAAATACTTTTTTTTTCTGGTTATTACTCCAAAAAACCTACCTCACTTAACTGGAGAACTATCTTTTCATAAGCCACGGGTTCTTGGTGGCTTTTGGGGGTGGAGATAACTGTGATTTCTTTATGTTTGGAGAGTGAAATCTATTTAAATTGCAGATCTCCAAGTTTGAGTCTGAGTTTTCTCTTAGCAGTTGGTTCAAAACAATGCCCTGTTGCATTGACAATGTTCAACCATGTTACCAGGATGTGACTTCTAGTTCAGGGAATTACACGCGTGGCACTCTTGCAAGGCTTTGGGTACACACTGGAGGTTAGGAACGAGGTTTCTGGAGGGAACCATTTGTGTCCAAGTGTTAGCTACTGGAAACCAGTAGTGTGAGCAGCTGGGTCTGGGTGTGATTTATGTGCCTAGGATGGACTGTAGGGTAGCTAATATTTGTTTCCTGTGTGACCTGCAGGTAAATGAGGAAGGCAGTGAAGCAGCAGCGAGTACTTCTGTCGTGATTACTGGCCGGTCACTGAACCCCAATAGGGTGACCTTCAAGGCCAACAGGCCCTTCCTGGTTCTTATAAGGGAAGTTGCACTGAACACTATTATATTCATGGGGAGAGTGGCTAATCCTTGTGTGAACTAAAATATTCTTAATCTTTGCACCTTTTCCTATTTTGGTGTTTGTGAATAGAAGTAAAAATAAATACGACTGCCACCTCACAAGAATGGACTTTTCCACTTGAAGACGAGAGTGAAGTACAGATGGTATTGGGGTACTCAGTAAAAGGACATTTTCAATTTTTCTCTACCCAGTAATCACTTTTGGGCAAATGAAGGGGGAGCAGCCAGCCACGGTGGCACACACCTATACCCTAGTGCTTTTGAAGGTAGAAGCAGGGCAGTCAGGAGTTAAGGCCAGTTGAGGCTGGGCTGCAGAGTGAAAGACCATGTCTCAAGATGTCTTCCTCTCCTCCCCAAAGTAGAAAAGAAAACCATAAAAACAAGAGGTAAATATATTACTATTTCATCTTAGATGATAGCAGGCATCTTGAAAGGGTAGAGGGACCTTAAATTCTCATTACTGCTCCCATACTACAAACTAAAAAACAAAACCTAAATCAATTAATCTCTATAAAGACAGAGATTCAAATAAGAGTATTAAACATTTTATTTCTCAAACCACTCACATGCATAATGTTCTTATACACAGTGTCAAAATAAAGAGAAATGCATTTTTATACAAACAATTTCAAGTATACATTAATAGACTTCTCAGATTACTAGCCAAGTTGCTAAGATTTCATTCACATTGTTCTTAAAGCTGTTCAACGAGAAAGCTTTTGCTAACTGCTTTAAATATGTTTATATAAACCCACATCTTAACTCTTCTTTGAATCTCCCCCTCCCTTGACCCTCGTGCCCTCCCCCCTCCCCGACACAATAGGGCTCCAGGGGCTCTAGGAGACATGCTGCCCCTCCAAGAACGATTGGCTTGTCCAGGGAAAGACAGAATCTACAGGAGGAGAGTCTGGGTCCCCTGTCACACAGGGGGAACCAAGCCCAGTACTTAGATGTGACACAATTCTGGATAATATTTTAGTGCCATTGTTTTCGCTTGATTTTTAATCAAAAAAAAAAAAAAAAAAAANAAAAAAGAACTTACTACAAACCACAATTTTTTAAAGATATAATTTGGCAGCTAAAAAATAATTCAATGAAAATAAAATTTCCCCCAGAAAAAAATTCCCAAATCAGGGTAGGTATTTTGAACTCTTATTTAGTGGTTCTTTTGCCTTTTGGCAGGGAGTACTTGGGGACAGCTTTAAAATTGTGTTCTTTCCTGTTCACATTAAGGTATTTGATTCTGGGGCAGTAGCTGCCTAGCATATGTAAGGCCCTGGGCTCAATTCCCAGCACTACGGGTAAAGGACAAAGAAATGTGGTTAAACCCAACGAGATCTGGCAACAGTTTTCCCTCAGCTTCCCTCCTGAGTGATCTGGCTTCAGCCACACTCCTTAGGAATTAAAGTGCATACTTCTTGTTTTTGTTTTTTTCAGTAAAGGGGAAGGGAGGGTTCACACGTGATGATTGAAGAAGGCTGGGAGAGAACAACCTACTCCTATATATAGGTACTTATAGTTAAGGTCACAACAGAAGACAGAGTCTTAGGAGAAAAGACGCGCACAGCCAGGCCCGCCGTCTCAGAGGCATGGGAGCTACCCGGCTGCACTTTCTGAGGCATCTTTACTATTAACGGCATAACTGCTGCAGATGAAAGACACAAATCTCAAGTGTTAGACTCTTTTCCTAGGGAGAAAACAGACTGGGAGTTAACAATAATCTACCCCATTCCCACCCAGGACCAACGTTTAGAAAGTGATTGTCTCTTTCAGTATACACTCTCCTTGAGGAACTAGTGGAAACCAGTCAGATACCTGCTGCTTTCAAATGCTATTGTGTCAGCTTCAGAAACAGGAGGCTGCAGCTTGACTTCCACTGTCACTCACTAGCAGCTGAAGTGAAATCTTTCTGTGATTTCGTAATGTGACAACTATAACCCAAATCTAATTTTGTTTCCCTCTGTTTTACGGTGGTTTCTTGGGATGAAAACCCCCGATGTTCTCAAAGAGAAGTTAATGCTACATTATAAGCTGTGTGAAGAAGCAATGGGCTCAAGATAAGAAGAGGGATCTTGTCCTGGGTTCTGGCCTCTGAGTCCAGTGTGATCTATTTTTCACAGTGACCAGTGGGAAGGCACAGTGCCAGGGACAGGTAGCTGGGAGACGGCTGTCACCCGTTAAATAAGCACCATAGAGAAGAGTTGGATATCATCCTTCAGAATCTGCTGCATCGCTGTTCCTCTTTTGCCCTCACCTCCTCTGCCTTTCACATTCCTAAGATGTCTTAAAGGAAAAGGAAGCGACTGCGTCCTGAGTAATAGATCCTTTAGAACATAAAACAGTGAGTAGGCCAAAGCTGTGAACAGATCACAACCGGTGAAAACGGGCTCTGGGAGTGCACTTCCTTGGCCTATAGTTCTGATGGCACTTGCTTTCAGCGAGGACCAGGAGATGGAGCAAGGGGTCGGTCACACTGTGATCAGACCAGCACTTGCTTAGCTGTTCCAGAAAGATTTGGATCTGGAATGACAGCTCAGTGGCAGAGTGCTTACCCAGCTCCAGATTCTTGGGCTCAACACCCAGTACTAAAAGGACAAAGAGATATGAGGCAAAGGAGGGGAATGAGTGAATGAATGAATGAATGAGCAAGACAACACATCAGGGCAGAAGATGATCTGACTTTATATTTGTGGTAGAAATTTTTTACTCTTGCTCAAAATATCAAATGCTGACACCTTTTCCTACCACTTCCCCACCTTTGTCTTTTGTCCCTTCAAAAAGCTGAAAGTCCAGTGTGGTATAATTTGCATAAACTTCATCAAGTTTCACAGTACTCCATCATGTTCTCCAGCATGAACACCCCTCATAGAAACCACCTTCCTATTCTACTTATGACCAGGAAGTCTTCAGCAAGTCATCCTAAGGCAGGGACACAGTTCTCTCAGATGTACTTACAGCTAAGCAAGCCAAGGACTTATGCTACTTAGAGTAAGTGTTCACATTCTGCTCGAATCAATCTTCTCCTTTACCTACCTTTTCTTCCTGTCTATACCACCTACTTCCTTAGTGCAAATGATCAGTTACTTAAAAGCCAGGAAGGCACACTTCTTCCAGCAGCTAGAAGCTTCATGTAGTTCTTTCAAAGGTGGTTCCCTCCTCATTACCACAGCAGGCAGTAAACTGTCATCTGTTACACAGATATTCTACTCAGGGTGAGAATGGAAGCTGGGCAATTTCCTTTGGGAATGACTGGGTCAGGCCTTTTAACATCCTAGATGGAGAGATGTTAAGGAGACTCACTTCACACACTAGTCAGAAATATTTAAGCCTTAGTTAGTTCATTTCATTCAGAAAGAAACAGCTAAGAAGTCAAGAGTCACCTGACAAAGAATCAGAAGTGTCCTGATCACCCTCGACAGGGCTATTCCTTTCCCCATAAGTAACAACACTACCTGTTTGCTTCACAAAGAGTAGTCCCAAAGTCAGCTTGAGCATGGCGTTGGGGGTTTGTTTTTAAACGGCACACTGAAGGGCTGCTCCATTTTAGCTAACAGAATTGAGCAGTTACCACTCAAATCTCACATGCAGAGGGAAAGGACTCTAGAGGACAGGCTTGGGAACTGCTTTTGTGTACATATGCACACTTTATACTTGGCACAGAGGACATCGGATGGATCATAACCTTTTTTCCAGACCTACTCTGAGAAGAAGATGAGCCTGCACTCTGGCCCACTGTCAGCTTTTGCCAAGAGCAAGCAGTAAGGGTACCAGTGTCAAGAAAACTAGCTTCCGGCATTTCTCTCTCAGAGTCCCTTCGACTCCAAGGAGTTCTCTTTTCAACCAAACTAAACCAAACCAAACCAAACCCCAACCCTGCCCTCTAAAACAAAACCCAAACACCTTCGTTTCACTTGGGGAGTGGGAGAAAGAGAATGAGATAGTGCTAATTTGAGGTTATCCTAAGACCACAAGTGAGTACTCACTAAGTAAATTTCAGCCCTGGCTGTACATCAGAATCATCGGGCAGGTTTCTGTAGTTGCTCAGGTGACTGCACCTGAGCAACTACTGGTCTTGTGCATGCTAAAACAGGAGCGCTATACCAAAGCAGCCACTGCACTCCCACTCATCCCTAGGGATCTTTCTGAAGACCAGGTTGCACATCAGACCAGTCAAACGGAAATGATGTCTGGAAGGGGTATCATAAAGGCTCAGTGCTCATCCAAGCCAGAGGAAGAGGGTAAGAATCTGTTTCCTTCTACATTCATGAATTTGATATAACTCAAGAAAATACCTGGGCACTTCTTACTCTTTATTTCTCCAAGTGTTAGTTTAACCAAATAAATAACCATACTGACAATGAAGTATTATTAAGTAAGACTTAATTAAATATGTACTTTAAAGAATGATTTATGCCAAGACAACGGGGTAGGCCTAGATAAAACAGCATACAAACTGTAAGCTGGAGGGAGAGCTTTCCTAAACACAACTTAAGTCCTGAGTCTGCCATGCTAGCATGGCCTGCAGACTGAGAACGACTCTACGGTTTAGCAATAAACAGTTGTGGTGAACAGACTCACATATTTAATTCATCTTTCTCTCATACTGGGTTTATTCATAAACTGCTCACAGTCACTTTTGTGGAGTGCTTTTCTCCCTATTGGGAATTTCACATTATCTGTATTCCCTACCTGCCCTACCTATAGTGTCACAAGGAAAGAAAGCTGTACCCAGAAAACACTGCAAACACCTAAAGATCTGAAAATGGAGAAATCTAATTTTCATTTCTAACCAGAGAATTGCTGCTTTTAGACATACATTGTAGCCACACAGAGCAGTTGAATGAAAAGGTGAAAACATTCCAGGACATCTGTTAGAACCAATAGTTGCTCCTCAGCTGTTACAAATGTTCCAAAGGTAAGCTGACTTTGCTCTGGGAACTAGTACCTCAAGTAGAAACCAGTTCTGACTAGGTGGCATTTTAATGCTGAAAGGAACTTTCCTGCCATGTACAAAATTCAATTCTTGACTACAATGACAGCACTTGGCATTTTAAAGAGCACATCTCTTTTTGTTCTTGTTTTTCAAGACAGGGTTCTCTATATAGCCCTGGCTGTCCTGGAACTCACTCTGTAGACCAGGCTGGCCTCGAACTCAGAAATCCGCCTGCCTCTGCCTCCTGAGCGCTGGAATTAAAGGTGTGCTGTGCCACCACTGCCCGGCACATCTCTATTTGGAGTAATTAGAAGCAAACAGATCATCCCAAGAACCCTTGTCATATATGCCCATGTAAGATGCTGACAGTAGGCTCATCGTCAGGAGCACACGCTGGTACTCCAGTCCCTACAAATAAACTGCCAACAGCAGCAATGAAAGAACAGTGCTGCTTCACATCATCCAACCGAGTTGGGCATCTGTAAGGACAAACACAAAAGAGGATGCGGTGGCACATGCTGGTAGTGTCCGCACTCAAGGGGCCAAGGCAGGGACAGTGAGAGTTAAAGGCCAGCCTGAGCTACAAAGCAAGGCCCAAGGTTCTGCCTTGGGAACATCACAGAGAGACAGCAAAAATGGAGGGTGAATCAGGAGGATGCAGAGTTTGAGGCCAGCTTAGGCAACATAGTAAAACACAGCACATGAGTGTGGGCAAGAACACACAACAAGGCCTACCTCCACCAGATACTCCTACCAGACAAGTGACAGACTTTGGGCAACAAGAATCAAACATTAACATCTGCATGGCAGCCTCTGTATTTTGAGTCTAGCTTTCTTCTGCATGCTACAGAAAGCTACACCCTATTTCTTCAGCAAAATGCCCAGAGGTAGAGGAGCTGAAATGTAGAGAGAAAAGAATGGGGGTAGGCTGGCTGAGGAGCCAAACCCCTGTGCCAGGGCTGCAGGGAAATCCTGAATATGCTCAGTATTTGCTGGGAGGTAGGATAGTCTACACTGACCTATCTGCCTTCATTAAACACCTTTTCTGTATATGCACACAAACACCCGGTAACTAACAGCAATACTGCAATTCACAGCCACAGTGTATTCATCCCAACAACTGCTTTCAGGTTATTTGCTGTGTACTGATCCCTAGCCTATCTCAGGTAGCTATAAGCATATTTTCTTTTTCTTTTGCCAGGGCCTTAAGCATATATTTCACTTGAATACTTACATCTGCTGCTCTTAGATGCACTGTTAGATGTGTTATAACATCTTTATAAATAGAAAGTGCAAGAAATATTTTTTCAGTCCAAATACAAAGTTAACAAAAGCTCTCAAAGCCTACTATGCTAAGAATTTAATTTTTACTATACTACAACACAGCTAACAAAATGCTTCTAAGCTACCAAGATCATGATGGGTGAGTAAATATATTTATAAACATACATTATGAAAAAGACATTAAGAAAATAGCTAAACTTCCCATAAAATTATTTGCATGAACTATCTTCAGTATACCATTCTGTGTTTAATGCACATGCATATACGACTGAATTCTTTAGTGATATTTTTATTGAGCCATTTTTCCAAAAAGAAAATAGGCTCATTAAAGAACAACACTCATTACCAGATTTAAAGTCATTTTTGTAAAAATACTACAAACTCCATATAAATTCTAAATATGCCTGCCACCTGATAGTATTTCAGAGGTGGACTTTTGGTACACTTTTTGTGACTTCTTTAGTAATTTGGCTTCCAGAGGAAACACATTTAAACTTTGTTCCCTGCATAGGATCTCTGCTTTGAGTGGTTCTTAACCACTACAGTTGGGTTTCTATGACTTATAGGAAACACGTCATTCTCAAATGTCATCAGCATCTGCTTCAAGATGAGGCTACAGGCAGAACTCTAACCCTCAGGTAGTGGCTACGCACTCCAGCCGGTGTGACTGTGCCGCTGAAAGGAAAGAGAAGATTGTCAATCTGTAGGACCCCCCTTTGCTCACCTTGCTCTCTCCGTAACCATCCAATGACCACAAGAGATTCCAGAGAAGTTCTCAATGAATACAACATGCCAGTTATGGCAGGTTATCACAGTAAAATTGTCACTTCCTGGGACTGTAATTTCAAAGTTATTTAAGAAAGACAGAGGTAAGTGGATTATATATCAGTGTGGAAATGAATATTTAAAAAGTTTTAAATTAAGTTCTATTCTTTATATTTATTAAAAACTTTCCTTCTTTACACAATAAAACCTAATTAATCTTCACTCTATTCTTGGATATCTTACTGCACTATGGGGTTTTCTTTTCTCTTTTTCCTCTTCCCCCCCAGTTCCTAGCATTTTACGCGGTCTTAAATTACGCCTTTGGTTCCTAGTACCCCTCTATTTCCCTAGGCCTCATTTAGCAGCAGAGATCACTGGACTCCATGAGAACTAGAAATGATGGGCCAGAAGCTATTTTCTGGGAAGCTACTCACTTGGTATCTCAAACTTTTTTCTCTTAGAAGTATTATTGATTTGGGGGTACTTAGCAGAGTACAATTTATTCTCTACCATCTTCTTCTCAATGCAAGACTAGTTTAAGTTTTCCAGCCTAATTATCTTAAGTCAGCAGAGGTTTAAGTAAAGCATTATAAATCTGACAACCCCAGCTTCAAAAAACACCAACAATCTGTGACTCTGAATGAGAGAAGCTAATACACAAAACTGGGCAACTGACTTTGCTGTAAGAAAAACAGTAAGAATGGGATCAGCCAATTAATTCATCTTTAAGCATAAAATTATATGAGAGAAGTGGTAGACAGAGATGGCATAAGACAAGTAGGCAGTAGGCAAAACTGACTGTGGTGAGCTGGAGATGTCGCTCAGTGGTTAGAGCACTTGCCGGGCATGTACGAGACAACAGTACAAGAACCTCTTATGGTCTCAACAATAGGCTAGCAAGCCACACAAGAGCAATTCCTGAAATGATTTAGTAGCCATATATTTTCATATCATAGGAATTTCCCACCTATTCATAAACTTAAATATAGCTGTCTCCAAGAAATCAAAATTTCAAACAGTAATACATCTTTTATTTCCTACGGAGTGTTTTTGGCTCAGCATGCATAGCTATTGTGGCTTCACAGCAACCACAGCAAAATCCCATAACAAAGTACAGAGTGGGAAAGGAACAAGTGCTTTAAAGTGTGTGGAACTTGAAAGAAGGCTGTAACTAATAAAGTACATCTCAGGCATTTGTCTCATTCTCCTTCTAGATCTTTTACACAGCAGATGGAATAAATGGCTTCAATGGTATTAATAACTGACTGCAAAAGGTTTAGGAGAAAAGAACAGCCTAAAGTTACCTGTAAACAATTTAACATGGTCTCCACTCTCGGCATGTCTTTCATAAAGGTTAGGGTATTTCCTCTCCCCTAGGGCTCAGAGCTTACTAAAGTATGGCAGTGACTCCACGATGACTGGAGACCTGGCCTTTAAGACTGGCGTCTTCTGCCCAGCCTAAGCTGCCATATTAAAAGTCCAACTACCTGCTGGGTGGTGGAGGCCCACATCTTTCATCCCAGAATTTGGGAGGCAGAGTGGGAGGCCATGCTAGTCTACAGATGGAGTTCCAGGACAGCCAGGGCTATACAGAGAAACCCTTTTACAAAAAAGAAAAACCAACCAAACAAAAAGAAGTCCAACTACCATGGAGAATCCTTGAAACTCAATGAAAAAGCCAGGCCCAGCTTTCCAGGTCGCTATACACCAGGCACACATGACATCATCTTGAACCTTTCAGACCAGTTCAACCACCTCAACTTCTAACTTTTTACAAAGCCAAGTCCCTTTAAACTTTAGAGTAGTTTGTTACACAGCAGTAAGTAACCAGAAAACAGTTTCACTTTTAAGTAGTAACTCATTCAACTTACTCATAATTAAACCAACCAAATTGGGTAATTCTGAATAAGTGGGCAAAAAATAAGTACCTGAAAGAGGGATTTGGATCCCCTGACAGGAATAACATGACAGTTGTGAGCTGTCATGTGGGTGCTAGGAACCAAACTCAGGTCCTCAGCAACAGCCAGTGCTCTTAACCACTGAGCCATCTCTCCAGCCCTTACTTTTGGTTACAAGTTTACTAAAAGTAGGAACATTAGTAGGTACTGTACAGGAAGTAAAAGCGCTATAGTGGAGGTAGACTGGACTTTGGAATTGGATTGGTAAATATCAGACCTTCATCTTATGTACCCTCAGGCTCATCAGGTTTTCATCTATAAAAGGTGCCATAATTCTACTCACGAAAGGCACTAGAGGCTGTTCTAAGTATCAGGTGTTAGATCGCCTATGTAAAGACAAAGTATGTCATTCTAAGATGATAACAATAATCTTAACAGACTGACATGAAGATCAGATAAATTAATAGAACTGTATCTTGTACATAAACATTCAAAAAATTGGCTGTTTTTAGTATTACTATTATTATCTTAGGAATATCTTGACATAATTGTAGTATGCTAGTAGAGCTCACAGTACAGTTAAGGACTTTGATTTTTAGAACTTCTCTATAATAAAAAGTGCAAGCTTCCTAAAAATTCATGTATCAGACTCTCATTAAGTAAAACCTACTTGACTCTCAAAATGGGAAGCCCTGTTGGGCATGGCAGAGCTTGCCTTTAATCCCAACACTCAGGAGGCAAAGGCAGGCAGAAGTCTGAGTTCCAGCTTGGTATAGGTAGTGAGTTCTAGGACAGCCAGGGCTACCTGGAGAGAAAAACAAAACAAGTCAAAACAAAAGAATGGGTAAGTCACAACTAATTAAAGCTTGTTTTGTCTGAAAAATTCCAAGCACATTGTCTGGTATCAAGAGGTACTTAATATTTCTTTAATGGGATAGTCTCCGACATAGAGTGAAGACAAGGACCTGCATATGTTTCCATGAGACACCTCTGGCACTACAGAGTAACTCATATCCTAAGAGTCAGGGCTTCAAATTATAGTGTTGGTCATGTGGGATGCTCAGTGTAAGACTACCTTAACTGGGTGGGACACTTGAGACTCTTCCACAGGACCTACTGAGTAGACAGAAAATATCAAGCATTAGAAAAGCTCCCTCCAGCCAGGCAGTGATGGTGCACACCTTTAATTCCAGCACTTGGGAGGCAGGGGCTGGCAGATTTCTGAGTTTGAGGCAGCCTGGTCTACAGAGTGAGTTCCAGGACAGCCAGGGCTATACAGAGAAACCCTGTCTTGAAAAACCAAAACAAAAAAGAAAGAAGGAAAGAAGGAAAGAAGGAAAGAAGGAAAGGAAGGAAAGGAAGGAAAGGAAGGAAAGGAAGGAAAGGAAGGAAAGGAAGGAAAGGAAGGAAAGGAAGGAAAGGAAGGAAAGGAAAGGAAGAAAGAAAGAAAGAAAGAAAGAAAGAAAGAAAGAAAGAAAGAAAGAAAGAAAGAAAGAAAGAAAAGCTCCCTTTCATCCCCTACCATACTGCCATCAATGTGGATTTCAGGTAATATTTGTCTTTCTAGCATTGTTGTGTACGTATCATTTGAGAAAAAAAATGGTCTTCTGACACAACAAAAGTAGATGATCTGCACAGACATCTCTAAGGGTTTAAGGTCACTGGCCCTAGCAATAATTACTTTGTAATGTAACAAGCTCAGGTGTTCCAACTTACTGATACTTTGGCCTGTCCAGAGGAAGAATGCCTACTTACTATCTAGGTAAAAACACAGCCTGGGGAAACGCACTATTTAAAAATCTTGATCTAAACACCAGGAAAATATTGGAAAGCAAAGAAGCAAAAATACTGAGGATTAGTTGTAATGCTTGGTAAATGCCAATGCTCTCAACTGACTCCTATTTAAATGACATCTATTAGCAAGAACTCAAAGAGAGTTATAGTTGGATGTTCAGTTATCTGCAGCAATCTCTTCCAAGTAGCATGTCCCAGATCAATTAGAAAACCCATTATTACTAAGTGTAATGTGCTCTGAAATAAGGTACATTTAACTTAGATGAATAGCCTGAAACTTTACAATGAGGATTATCTATTCTTCATAGGCTACTATATCACATAAACCAGAGTAATATTTTATTAGAAGGCAACTTTAAGAACATGGAGACACATGCCTTTAGTCCCAGCACTTGGAAGGCAGGAAGATCTCTGAGTTCCAGGCCACTCTAGTCTACATAGGCAGTTCCAGGCCAGTCAGAGATATACATAGTGAGAGAGACCCTGTCACAAAATGTAACAACCAGACCAAACCAAACCCAAACTGTGCATGGAGACTTACGACTCATCCCACTTTTATCTACAAGGATAGGATTTATAACAACAGATCAAGCTCACCATACTGAATTAGCACGGTCTAGAAAACTTTGCTCAAATAAAACTCTGAAGGCCTTGTCTTATTTCCAAATGGGGAGAAGTCATATTCTCCTCTTGCAAGCATTTCTATGACCACAGTTAAAATTTTACATCTCTGCATCTTATATGACTAAGGATGAACAAAGCAAATAAGTAATGGTTCGATATGTATTTTAACAAGTAAGGTAATAGCAGATATGCAAGAATGGGCCTAAGAAAAATTGAAATCCTGATGTTTTACTATGTTTGAAAACCTCCAGAAGAAAAAGATAGAAAGATTTTGGACTTTTTATTAGTCCACACAAGGACAGAGTGAATTTGCTTAAGAAAATTAAAATGAAGGAAAAGTATGGGTGTCTAATCTAGAAAAACAGTATATCTGATAAGATCAAAACACCGTTTGTTTTGCTTTTTAAAGACAGAGTCTCACATAGCCCTGGCTACCCTCAAGCTCTTATGTAGCCAGGGCTAACTCTGAACTCCTGATCCTCACCTTCACCTTCCCTCCCAAGTGCTGGGATTACAGGCACGAGTTACCACAGCCAGTTATATCTATCTGGAACAGAAACTGTCCTTTAATTCTAGGAAGGTTATTATGCAAATCAGTTAAAGCAAGATCAAAAAAATGGCAAAACTTACTTATAAAAACATAAAACTTTGAACAGGGTAGCCATTTAACTTAATCTACTTAAACCTTTTAGACAAGAACAAATCATAACCCTGCTTCCTTTTGGCTTATAATTCATTCGAAATACCCTTTGGAATGACAATCAAGCACAAGAAACACCAAGAAGGTTTATGGGGATCTAGACAACAATGACACATTCTTAAGTACCAGATGCAGATAAGATCGTGAAATTAAAGCATCTACCAAACTACGCTAAGGGCTAAATGGCAGGAAAAATCATTTGTAGTCAATCTTTGAAAGGACGCCAGAAGATGGCAAACCTTCTCTGACCCCTTCTAGACATTAGGCTTTGCTGGCCACAGACTCAATTTTATCATTACAGTATAAAAGTATCATTACAGTATAAACAATACCTAAGTCCACAGGT
Organism: Mus pahari; assembly: GCF_900095145.1. Classification (NCBI taxonomy): domain Eukaryota; kingdom Metazoa; phylum Chordata; class Mammalia; order Rodentia; family Muridae; genus Mus; species Mus pahari. The sequence continues at coordinate 133,886,673 of NC_034594.1, forward strand.
GTTTGGACATACTTTTCTTCATATAAGCCTTTGTATTTCACTTAAAGGCCATGGTTTGCTGAACCCTGCTCTAACTCAAGCCCTAGGGAGCTGATTGGCTAAGAGCTATACTCAAACTCAATGATTAACCTGGCAACCGCTTGCTGTTCCTTTCCTAACTCGCAGGTATGAAAATAATTTTAGTATCTTAAATTCTTTTCCATTGTGGCCTACGTAAAAAGCTCCACTTCCAAAGACTGCTCAGTAAAGACTCAATCAATATTCCTTGAATAAATAAGTATACTAATAAGATAAAGAGCATATTTGGAAGAAAAAAACAAAACAAATTACACCTTCTTACATATCTTCCAGGATTTCAAATCTTTCTGATTAAGTGCTTTTCTACTACAATTAAGTCTTTCCATTTTCCACTGCTTCTATTTCTTTTTTTTCTTTTTTTTAAAGATTTATTTATTGTATGTAAGTACTCTGTAGCTGTCTTCAGACACCAGAAGAGGGAATCAGGTCTCGTGACAGATGGTTGTGAGCCACCATGTGGTTACTGGGATTTGAACTCAGGACCTCTGAAAGAACAGTCAGTGCTCTTAACCGTTGAGCCATCTCTCCAGCCCTTCTATTTCTTTAAATAAGTCCTTCTTGTTAAACAAAAAGCAATTTATACAGGTTAAAAACAAAACAAAACAAAACAGTGTGAGTTAGTAGTAAGACTATGTCAAAGCTACTTCTTGGACAAAGGACTATTCAACTATTTAAAATGAAGTTACAAATGTCACTCTTCCACCAGAGTGGAAGCTGGATTTCTTCTATGAAGAAGATGGACAGTCTACCATACCATCTATGGAAAACCGTTTCACTGATGGGAAGGGAACTGGAAACAAATGAAAATGCAAAAATACAAGAAAACTTTTCTTAACTGCTTTCTTTTACAGACTAATCAGTTTTATGTCCTCAAGATTAGATTTAGTTCCTTAGTGCAATGAAATGGAATGGGGGCCAAGTGTGGTGGTATATTCCTGTAATCTTAGTACTTATGAGGTCAAAGCCTTAATGGGCTATACAGTGAGGACGAGGATGGCAAAGGGCTTGAGATGTATGTATGTATGTATGTATGTACGTATGTAAGTGTGTGTGTGTGTGTGTGTGTGTGTGTGTGTGTATCAAGACCATGTCTCAAATATCCAAAAAACAAAACAAAACAAAAACAAACTATAGAGTCACTTGGAATTTATGTAAAATAAAATTCAACTAAGCTTAGAGGTAATTATGGTTCTGAGTAAAAAAGAGAAGAATTCATTAGGAAGAGCGTTTTTGCGTAAATACAGTGATACTGCCATGTGAATGCCATAGTTTATGCCAGTATCGGAATTCAGAGAGAATAAAAAGTCTGTTTAGAGTGAAGACAGATACACACGTGGCCAACTCTCTGCTTTTGCTCAGAATACTGGATAGCTAGCCTCTGTTGCTAAGTGCTACTGAATGATAATAGTCCTAACACTACAATTTCATGGCATTACCGTTACCTACTGATGAGTTAGCTCTCACTGCTAATGTAGTTCCCCTCACAAGGTGACGTGTGCAAGTCAAGATTTGGTAGTAAGTTTCAGCATCAGCCAGAGTCCATTTAGTACATCCTTAATGAGCGTACGTCTTGTACACACCAACAATCATTACTATACATAGTCTACTGCTAACCCTACAGCTATGTTAGCAAAGAAGCAGGACAATGTCACAGTGAATCTGGGTATGAGTCCTGGGTATGCAGAACGGCATATACTTCTAACTAAAACACAAGATTATTTTTGCAAACTTTAGTTTATTTCTAAGGTAGCCTGGCCACAAGTCTCATGAATTTCATGGCTCTGGCTAGGCCAATTAGAGGAGAGAACCAGCAAAGAAGATTGTGCTGATGTGGTCATAGGACCGGAGCACTCTGTTCACAGTATCAGTACAGTAAAACCTTATTAGAAATGAGTGAAAATGGAAGGGAACCCACCAAGCAAGCCTAACATTCCCACATGAATTTGACAGTCTCCACCCATGCAAGGGGCTTGTGCCTGACCTTGGATGGAGTGTTGATAAGTGCTCCAAGTTTCTTTTTACAGAAATTACTGCACTTTACCATTATAACTTGGTAATAGTTGAAAGCTCAATTTCCTCACATATAACCTAAAAAGCTATTAATGTAAAAAACAACTTTTAGCATATATCGTAACTTTTCAAAAGTAGGGTAGACTTATATTTTTGGTTGGCTTAAAAAAACAAAAAAAAAACAAAAAAAAAACCCCAAAAAACCCAAAGCCATCGGAAGCAGCCTCTTCTGTGGGAGTCACTGCCTGCCTGGTCCGTGATGATACCATCTGTCCACTCAAGACCTGGAGTACAAACTAAAAAGTTCCCGTACAACTTCAGCTGTTTTGATGCCCCAGAGCACAGTAGTCCCTAAGGTGGCTCTAGGAGACAGTTTTCACTTTACCATGCTGTTGCCCAACTAAGTAGCAAGACGCCTGCCTGTGACTATCAGATGAGACAGCGCTCAGTGCTGCTTTTAAGGGCAGGCTCTTCAAGTGGAGTGCCACATACTCCTTTAAAAGATGAATTTCTCTACTTCTTCAGAAGAGAAAATCTTTCTCTAGTGATACAGTATATCCAATTCTCAGACTGCGCAAAGCCACCCTCTGCATTCCAGTTTCTTATTAAAAAACAGCTTTCCCCCACCTTTTCACATACCAGGGTGCTCACAAAGAAGGAGCACACAAGCTTCACATTCTCATAAATGGCTCACTAGTGCAGGTAGGAACAGCCCGTCTCCCAAATCTCTTAGAATCATCCACATCCCTGTACCAAAACAATTATACATTTAACTATTCTCTTAAAATTCCTCAAGCTAGAGACTTATATCTGCACTGTAGAGCGCAGGCACTCATTTGCCTGTATCATTTAACACTTCTCCCCCTCTCTGCATGCAAGGTGGGCATAAAAAGCTCTGTGTGTTTGGTAAATTCTTTCAGAGCTGGGTTAAGAATCTCAGAAAACTCAAGATCATTAAAAAAGCTCCTTGAAGTTTTAAAAATCTTCGGAATGATAGTATAACCACACCTGATAAGAATTGATCCCTTGATCATTTATTGCAACATGATTGTGCATGATGAAGTGCCCTGTAGTGCATTATTTAAAAACAAAACAAAACAAAACAAAAAAAACATAGCTCTTGGAGTCACCAGCAATTTGCTAATTGGTTTATGAATTATGTATAGATTTGCAGACCCAAGACACAGACTTAAGTGAGGTTCTTCACTGGACTGAAAATATGAAGTATAAAACATGTTGAAGGAAATCAAACAGTGGTTGCAATAAGAACAATAGTGTTGAATCTCTCTTCAACTATAACATTGCAGAAAAAAACTGTTTAAAAACCCCATATAAAAGTTATCAAATGTGGAGACCTGCGGACTTAAAAATACAATCCAAGCTCATTTCACTGGAAAGTGACATTTTGATGTATAATATTGCTGTTGTATGAAACTTAGGAGCTCAAGAGGATGAACTTTTGGTAGTCAGCCTAACAAGTTAAATCATATAACTAGAAACATTTTTGTAACACCCAAGGGTGTACGCAAGTACTATGGTTCACAAACACCGAACAGGAAGTTGCAGTTGAGCTCCGTGCTATGCAGTATCTGCAAAGCACAGAAGTACTTCCTCCCCTGCTCCTCTTTCCCAAGCTCTCATGAGTGCCTATTGTAAACGCTTAGGGGCTCATTTTACTTCTCCAAGCCCCAAGTGCTTCATGTGATTCTGCCTGCTGAATACTACTCCAAGGTAGTTAGCTACCTTGAACTGATCACATGAAACAACTAGGCAAAGTATTAGATGCCTCACCAGGGTAACATCAATCTAACCTTTTAGACTATTAAGAACCACCAGTAGTCATCTTTTTTCCCCTTTAAACATGGAAATGCATGCTCTGGCAGGGAGGAGGAAAGATTCTCCTTTCTCACCACTGTGACTGCCTTCCTCTCTTCTGGCAGGCTGCTTCACTTGGCCAAAGCTCCTGCTGCTTTTTTTAGATCTGGGACTTCACCCATCAAGATGATATGGACCTAAGTATGGTGTTCAATCATGATTGGTAGATAAATGATTCATTGATCAGTTTGTTTAAAAACATTTTTTTTCTTATAAAGTTAACAAACCAAGGCTGTTGATCCCTGAATTAGAAGCTGATTTGTTTGATTGTTTTCCAAAGTATGAGGTGGGAACGAGAAGAGCCTTTAGTGCTTTCCACATGTTGGTCTTCTAATTTGGCAAAACCATGGGAACATCTAGTAGAGTGACGTGGCATTTTGTGAATCTAAGTACCAACCCATGGTCCTGATAGGGGCTGGTTACGGCCCAAAAGGGAAGAGGGTTTGCCCCCTCCCCCTCGTTGTTTCAATCTGGCCCAGTAGTAGAAACTGAGCCCTGGGCAGATTCTCCAGGAGCAACTATTTCTTCGTGCGAAGGTGACCCTTCTTCAGCTTGCCGGGATGTGACAGTAGTCTCAGGAGAAATGCTATGAGGCCCTTCCAGGGGTATACAACCAGGGTGGTTTTTTCGAAAGTGCTGATTCAAGATGGCCTGGAAGGGGAAACTTTTGCCACAAACATGACAGTGAAAGGGCTTGTTGCCTGTGTGCTTGCGGATGTGATATTCCAACTGATCTTTCCGGGTATACTTTTTTCCACACATGCGGCAGACAAATGGTGTGATTCCCATATGCAGACGCATGTGGCGGTCCAGACTTCCCTTTTGGTTGAAAGATTTGGCACAGTAGATGCAGGTGAGACGGGGATTATACCGGAACCATCGTTCGGACACTTCTTGTTCTCGGAGATACTCTACATAGGCGCTTACTCCCATCATTGCTGACTCTTCTACCTGAGTCAGAAGAAAGAGAGTGAATATTACATAATGTTAAGTGCAGACGTGAAAAGCAACCCAATGTACTTGTGCCTATTACTAAGAAGTATATGTTTCTGTGTCTGTGTGATGTAAGGAATAGAACACAGATACAGGGCCTTGTGCAAGCTAGGCAAATGCTCTGAGTCTTACATTCCTAGCCCATATTCGCTTACTTGTAATGGAGAGCCAAGAGGGAAGTTAATACTACCACAAAGTAAAGCTATTAACACAATAATGTAAAAAGAATTCTGAGAGTACTATTTCATCGCTATAAAAAGTACAACGCAAAGTTCTGGCTGGATACTTATTAAGCCTCTGCTGGGGAGGTAGAAACATCAGGATTAGGAGTACAAGATTACCTTTGGCTACATAGGGAGTTGGAAGCTCAGCCTGGACTACATGAGACATGCCTCAAAAAAACAAAACCAGGCTGGAGAAATGGCTCAGTGGTTAAGAACACTGACTGCTCTTCCAGAGGTCCTGAGTTCAATTCTCAGCAACCACATGGTGGCTCATGGCCATCTGTAATGAGATCTGATGCCCTCTTCTGGTGTGTCCAAAGACAGCTACAGTGTACTCACATAAAATATATAAAAATAAATCTTAAAAAAAAAACAAAAAAAAACAAAAAAAACAAAAACAAACCCCAAACCCCAAACATCTGCTTTAGTACTTTCTTACAATACCAGGAGAGCAAGGGCCCAAGGTACTATCCTTGATTCTGTCCTCACAACCATATTCTAGAAAACTGACTACAGAGTATATAGAACTCTCTGTGATGAAAATGTTCTGTAATTTGAACTATTTAATGTAGTAACCACATGGTTAGCATTTGTCATACATCTAATGCAACTGAGGAAAAAATTTTAATTTCAATTGCTTTTAACTAATTAAAACAAAAAGTCAAATGCGGCTTATGTGTACTACATATTAAAGTATGGAATATATACAGGTAAATATAAAAAAATTTCATTTATGACAGTATTACCATGTTAACCAGCAGTAGCAAGCTATATATTTATATATATATATATATATATATATATATATATATATATATATAAAATCATAAGCAACAACTAGCACATCATTATTCTAAAAACTAAAAAAAAAAAAATTCTTTAAATTTTTATTATTTTATGTACATGGGTATTTTGCCTGCATGTAAGTCTATGCATCATATGTGCCTAGTGCTCTTGGAGACCCCTAGAACTGGAGTTACAAACTGTTGTGAATCCCATGTGAATGCCAGGAATTGAACCTTGGTCCTCTGGAAAAGCAGTTAGCACTCTTAACCAATGGGCAACCTCTCCACTCCGTAAATACTAAAAAGCTTTAAGTGACTTCAGAGTAAGCTGACTGAAGACATGGAGTTTTTCCATCTGACAACAAAAAGGATAAGGACATATTCCTTTAAACAGCTATACAGTTTTGGATTGGGTTCTGGAAAGTGGCTCAGCCATTAAGTGTGCACAGTTTTTACAGAGGGCCAGAGTTTAGTTAGTCATATCTATTAGTCATATCTATTTGCTCACAACTGCCTGCAGCTCCAGTCTGATGCTGCTGGCTGCTACAGGTATTTACATATATGTGCATCTACTTCCCCACCAGAAACACATGCACAATTTAGAAAATAATAAAGCTGGGCATAGAGGTGCATGTCTTTAATCCCGAAATTTGAGAGGCAGAGGCAGGCGGAGCTCTGGAGTTCCAGGCCAGCCTGGTCTACACAGTGAGTATAAGGCCACCAGGATTACTTAGTCATAATAATAATAATAATAATAATAATAATAATGTAAAATGAAACAATAAAAAAGCTTTAAAAATGTTTTGAAGTAATTAACACTTTTAGTTCAAAATTCTATGTTAAATTCAGAAATTACTAATTTTCATTTTTCCTTTTTTTGGGGCCCGTTGATTACTAAAGTCATTGAATTTGTTTGTTTGTTTTGTTTTGATTTTTGAGACAGAGTTTCTCTGTGTAGCCCTGGCTGGCCTGGAACTCACTCTGTAGACCAGGCTGGCCTCGAACTCAGAAATCCGCCTGCCTCTGCCTCCCAAGTGCTGGGATTAAAGACATGTGCCACCACTGCCCAGCGAGATCAATTTTTTTCAACAAAATCATGTCGGAAATAATTACACATTTTAGCAGAAGCCAAGACATTAATACAAAGAATGTAAGATACTTAAGATTCACCTAGTTAACATTCCATATGTTTTAGTTTCTAAAGCAATCTTTTGTCTCTTTCTCATGTGCAAGCTGAACAGTGCTTTTTGGCATTTCTAAAAGAGGCAGTTCATCAGCACACCTAGAAACCAGTTTATGAAAGGTTGAACTGTACACTGAGGCTTATAGTTTTTTTAAACAGGGTCTCACCATGTAGCCCAGACTGGCCTCAAACTCTTGGCAATCCTCCTGTCTCAATTTCCCAAGTGAGGAGTACCCACAGCATGTAGCTTTTCATTTGTTTCCAATAGGATTTCTTTGTAATTCCCTAGGTCATCAAAACAGAACTCACAGAAAGAATAAGGCGGTACCTTACTGAGAAATCCTAAGTGACTCAGGACAAAACACAAAGAAATTTCTGAGGCTCCTAACAAGGTCATCACACATTGTTCCTGCTTTGTGGGATTTTTGAGAGGTTAGAAATTGGTAATAATACCGCGAGATATATTTTTAAGAATCTGAACTGGACATAATGGCTCACATTTTTCATCTGTAATTCCAGCACTGAGGAAGACTAAAGAGGAGCACCGAAGTTCAAGGTTAGCCAGAAGTACAAGTGAGACCTTGTCTCAAAAAGCCAAAATCTTATTTTTAGCAACAGACTCTCACTAGCCAGCTTCAAATATCCCTAGTTCAAGATATCCCCTGCTTAGAGTCCTATGGTGTTGGTACTACAGCCACATTATCACCAAACAGGCATTTTGAAAAAAAAAAAAATTGAATGCATGGTATCATGTAATAATTAAGAGTGCTCTGTGTTCAAATCTGATTTCTGCTTATTATCTATCCTTCGATTTCTAGTCCACTTCCTTCAGAGACTGTGCTGAGCACTGAATAAACTGATAGTTGAGCACATTAGTTTGGTAACCGTTCATGATAATTAAATATTACAAATTCATTTATTTGTGTGTATATATTAAGTATTATAAACTCATATGTGTATAGATGTACATATATTTTGCATCCAGTTTCCTTCCTGCCCTCAGGTGCCAAGTCAACTTCAATTTTATTTATAATCTGGAGGATACAATTAAAAAAAAAAAAAAAAAAAAAAAAAAAAAACAAAAAACTCGAAAACTTTGAGGGCAGTCATGTCACACTAGTTCTATGCACACATAGAAAATGATGCATTTTAAT
>NC_034594.1:133895064-133913436 GCF_900095145.1 Mus pahari
CATCCAGTTTCCTTCCTGCCCTCAGGTGCCAAGTCCAGGACAGTCTGATTTAAACTCTGGAGGACTCACTTAAAAAAAAAAAAAAAAAAAAAAAAAAAAAAAAAAAAAAAAAAACCTCGAAAACTTTGAGGAAAGTCATGTCACACTAGTTCTATGCACACATAGAAAATGATGCATTTTAATAACCACTAAACTATGATTATAAAAATCATGCACCGTGATTAACCTCATTTAAACTGACTGTGGTAAAGCTGAAAATGAAGAGCTAACAAAGAAAGCTCTGTAATTTTTGTAGTTTGTTTTGAACTTTGAAAACAGAAGAGGGCTGGTGTGGTGGCTCAGTGCAGGAAAACACTTGAAAAGTCAACTTTGGCCTTTAAATCCCAGCACTCAAGAGGTTCTAGGACAGCCAGGGCTACATAGAGACCCTGTTCTCAAAACAACAGCACCACCACATACTGCTGTCCCCCCCAAAAGAAAGTATGACAACCTGAGTTCAATCCCTGAGACCCACACGGTGAATGGAGAGAAATGATTCCTACAAGTTGTCCTTTGACCTCCATACACACTATGGCTATGCTGCACATATAGACAAACGTGAGTGATACACAAACATAAACACACACATGAACACACACAAATCTAACTTTTTAAAATGTTATTTTAAAAAATAAGTGAAAGAAGGCCATAAAATGGGGGCCTCTGGGTTTTCCCTATCACACTTGGCAATTTCCTATAATATATAACATACAAGAATATTCTGCACTGCCAAATAGCTATGAATTCAATCAGTAATTGCTTCAAAAAACATTTTAAGAATTAATTATTTCACCAGCACTTAGAGGCAGAGGCAGTCAGATTTCTGAGTTCAAGGCCAGTCTGGTCTACAGAGAGAATTCCAGGACAGCCAGGACTCCGTCAAAAATTGAAGATCAAAACCAAAAGAAAAGCAAACACCACCAAAATGATTTTTTTTTGGGGGGGGGGGTGTTCGAGACAGGGTTTCTCTGTGTAGCCCTGGCTGTCCTGGAACTCACTCTGTATACCAGGCTGGCCTTGAACTCAGAAATTCACTTGCCTCTGCCTCCCAAGTGCTGGAATTAAAGGCGTGCACCACCATGCCTGGCTCCAAAATGATTTCTTTTACTTTTTTTTTTTTTTTTTAAAAAAGCTTTATTTATTTATTATATGTAATTACTCTGTAGCTGTCTTCAGACACTCCAGAAGAGGGCGTCAGATCTTGTTACAGATGGTTAAGGATGGTTATGAGCCACCATATGGTTGCTGGGATTTGAACTCAGGACCTTTGGAAGAGCAGTCGGGTGCTCTTACCCACTGAGCCATCTCACCAGCCCTCTTTTACTTTTTATTTGTCAGTTTGATACATAACAGCCTAGGCCTAGAACTTGTACATAGCCTAGGCTGGCTTCAAACTTGAAGTGATCCTTCTACCTCAGTTCCCAAGTGCTGGGATTACAGGGGTAAACTACCACACCTGAAAAATGTCCACACTTTCTAAAACTAGTGTCCCATGTACTTGATAGAGACTTCGAAGTTTCCATCACTTCAATCTTTAATTGCTACCAGACACTCAAAGAACTCAAAAAAAAAAAAAAGGCATTACTGTTACTTAAAGATCTTCAAAGCTGACACTTTAGGTTTCTCCCTTAAACTGGAAATTTTAAGAGCTACTAAATAACCTATTTAGTAGATATAACTTTTATAGTTTATGATCTCTGCAATGACAAAATTAACCATTATTATTCTTAGAAGTTAAACTAACAATGTCCAAGTGTAAGGTTAGAAACAGTCTGCTCTCAAGGAGACTTTAATTTAGTAAGAACCACAAAAATCAAACAAACAGGAAAGGAATACTTTATATGAATTAGTAGAAATCAGAAGCTAAGATGCCAGGGTTTTCTTCAGTGTACAGTGCTTGCTTTCCATTTCTCCCCTCCCCCTAGAGAGGAAAAATAACGCACAATGTGTAAAATGTTATCATAGTGGTTTAAGGAAAAAAAAAACCATCAAAGAACACTGCACTAATTAGGGTAGAGAAAAGTTGGGAAGACTTGGGAATGGGGCTTTAAGTAGACTCAGAAGAATGAGGAATCTTTGACTCAAAACAGAAAGAATGTGATGGAGTTAATAGCGTGCACTGTGAAGTATTCAAGCCAAAATAGACACTGAATGCTCATGAGTAGTGGGAAAACTGAGCTGGAAAAACTGTAACTTACTTGGAAAACTAGGCCAAGTATTTTTAACTTTCCAGTGGTAGAAAAAAGAAAATGATTTTAAGAAGTAACTTTGGCAGTCTGTTTCAGATTCACCCTTTACAGTCAGAAAGTCAATTTTTTTTTAAAGGGCTGTAGGTCAAGTCCAAGGCTTTATACATTCTTTTTTGAAGTGCTGGGCACTGAGCCTAGGTCTCATGCCTTCAAGACAGGCACTCTACCACTGAGCTACAACTTCAGTATTTTCCATCCATTGGATTTCTTTCTCTCCTCTCTTTTGGCTCATACTAATGTAAGTTAGCCACCGAGGTATTCCTGCAGGTAGAGATCCTGCCTTCATGCATGACAACCTAAGCTGATACCTAGTGACCTACAAGATGGAAGAGAACCAACTCCTCCAAGTTGTCCTCTGATAGCCACATGCACTGGGGCATGCACAGGGACACAAGCACATCAAATCACTGCAATAAAATATATAAAATGTTTCCTTGCTTTGGTCTTCTGTTGCACAGAAAAATAACTGATAAATGGACTTACCATAATAAATTTTCTTACACATTAAAGTATGTAGATATACTTAGTCCTCCTTATCTATTCTAGATAGTACTTTTAAAGGTTTTTGTTTACTTGGTTTTTTGTTTGTTTGTTTGTTTGTTTGTTTTTAGTATTAAGTTTATTGGAGCTGGATAGATAGCTCAGTGGCTAATAGCATTTGCTGTTCTTCCCGGGGACCTGAAGAACCTGCAGTTCTCAACACCTACATTAGGCAGACTTCTTGGGTGTGTGTGCACACACACACACAAAAGTGAGAGAAAGGAGAGAAAGAGAATGAGTGTGGTGTGTATGGAAATCAGAGGACCTCTTACAGAAATCAGTTTTGGCCTCTAGACATGTGGTCCTGGGTTGTCAGGCTTAGCTGGGGCTGCTTTTACCTGATGACCCACCTCACCAGCTTTAGATAGTGTTATTTGTATTCTATTTCTTTATAGTCCTTATCTTTTGCTTTATCGAGGTAAATACAATTTCCAATACAATCTCTATCCTAAAAACTACATTTAAGCCAGGCATGATGTTATATTCTTGCAATTCCAGCATTTGTGAGCCTTGAAGCAAAAAACAAAAAGATTTAGTTTCTGGCAGAGTGGTGCAAAACAGAAGCCCCTGTTATGTGGGAGACTAAGGCAGGCAGGTCTTTAAACCAAAGAATTTAAGAACAGCCTGGATAACAAACTCTCCTATTTCATAGAGGGGAAGATGGAGTCAGAGGTATGGCTCAGTAGTTAAAAGCATTTGTTGCTCTTCTAGAGGACCTGAGTTCTATGCACATAACCTCCTGGAATTCCTGGAGGAATTCCTGGAGTCCACCCTCAGTAACACACTTCCTCCAACAAGGCCTACCTCCCAATCTTTCCACAACCAGGGACCACACATTCAAATACATGAGCCTATGGGGGCCACTCTCATTCAAATCACTGCAGGCATCAAGGCCCTCTTCTAGCCTCTACAGGCACTTTTACCTGTGTACAAAATTACACATATACACTGATAATTAAAACTGAATTTCTTCCTGCCTGCCTGTCTTTAAAGTCTTAGTTAGAAAAAAAAAAAAATCCACAGTTCTAGGGGATTCAGTGTCTTCTCCTGACCTCTGCAGACACTAGGCACACATGTGTTCTATATATGTACATGTAGGCAAAGCACTCCTACACATAAAATTAAGTCTTTATTTTTTTTTATTTTTTTGGTTTTTCGAGACAGGGTTTCTCTGTATAGCCCTGGCTGTCCTGGAACTCACTCTGTAGACCAGGCTGGCCTCGAACTCAAGAAATCTGCCTGCCTCTGCCTCCCAAGTGCTGGGATTAAAGGCGTGTGCCACCACCGCCCAGCTTTTTTTTTTTTTTTTTTTAATGTGGAAATTTTTCCTGATTATAGAGCTATATCTGAAAACCTGACAGTAAAATTAACTCCTGAACATTATACCTTTGGATCATTAAGAACCTGGACTAAAAGTAATTTCATTTGGGGTAAGGTGTGTGTGTGTGTGTGTGTGTGTGTGTACATATATAGAACACATGTGTGCCTAGTGTCTGCATAGGTCAGGAGAAGACACTGGATCCCCTAGAACTGGAGTTATAGATGGTTGTGCACTGGGAACCAAACCAGGGTTTTCAGTAAGAACAGTAAGTGCTCTAACTGCTGAGCCATTATTCCACCCTCACTCTGTTAGTTTTTTTTTCTTTCTACATCTCAAATCTAATTCTAGCATGCTCCCAAACAAGATTAAGAGACATTTAATATATATCAAATCCAGTATTTAATAGGGCCACTGTTGTTTCTCCTCCATCTTTCTTTCTTGTTCATTTATTCAGTGACAAGTTCTTCAACCAACACAGCAACCCTAAGTCCCAAACTACATACCTGGGAGCTAAGTTGCTTAGGCTCATCCATTCTCCCAGGAGACTCACTTCTGGCTCTGTGTCTCTCTGTCATGGAAACAACACTGCCGGAGGGACTAAATCTGTTGGAAAAGGAGCATAAAGGGGACCAATAGACAAGTAGTGTCAAAGAACTTGAATGCTGTTTCTACTCTATCTTATCACTGAGGAATGGAACTAAATCAAACAGAAATATTTTCAAAGTGACAAAGCAAGTAGACTACATAGAAGATGAAACTTTCCTACTCTAGTAAGTATTGAAAAGTCTGGAGTTCTGTTTTGCTTTTATGAGCTAGGGTCTTGCTAGGAAGCCTTGGGTGCTCTGGCACTCTCTGCACAGGCTAGGCTCCAAGGCTCCATGTGCATCTACTCATAGTAATCCTTCCGGTTCAACCTCTCAAGCGCTAAGATTCCAAGCATGTTCCACGCTGCCCTGAAATCCTGGCTCTTTTATGTGACTACTAGGGTTTGGGCTGTTCCTTTTCTTATGGTAAGTTCATAGTTCATATAAATTAAAGCTCTTTTTGTATTTAAGATATACATTCTAATGCAGGAGAACAACAGCTACCCACACTGGGGATGAATATATTGTGTGCTAAAGAATATTTAGTTTGTCAAGGTCACGTGGTGGAAAATATTCAAAAAAATCCTAAATGTCTACATTATCAGCTATAAATTAAAGAGATGAGTTAGTTGGCTTTAGTTACCCCAAGATCATATTTTTTTTACTTATTTGTGAGAGACATGTGTGTAGAGGACAGATGATAATTTACTAGAGTCCATTCTTTCCTTATACCATGTGCGTGCTAGTGGGTGACCTCAGATGGTCAGGCTTGACTCTAAGTGCCTTTACCCATTTCAATCTATTTTAAGCAGGGAAAGAACAAACCAGCCTATCTTCTTAGTGTTTGGTAGCCTGAGGCAGGAAGAGTGCTTAAAAGAGTTTGAGGTTAGCCTACGCCAAAAGTAAGCTATAGGTCATCTTGAATTACCTGTCTCAAAAAAGGAAAAAAAAAACAAACAAAAAACCAAAAAGAAAAAACAAACAAAAAAACCAAAACAAAACCAAGAAAAAAACAAAACAAAACAAGAGCTGGGCAGTGGTGGCAAACTCATTTAATCCTAGCGCTCAGGAGGCAGAAGCAATTAGATCTCTGTGAGTTGAGTTCCAGGCCAGCTTGTTCCAGGTCAGGCCAGGTCATACAAAGAAACTTTGTCTTGAAAAACAAAAACAAAAACAACCCCCACAAACAACAACAACAACAAAGTACAAATATGGCCACCCATGCCAGTAATCCCATCACTCAGGAGGCTGAGGCAGGAGGACTGCCCTGAGTTCTAGAACAGCCTGAGCTACAGAAATCATCTCAACAAATAAATAAATAAATAAATAAATAAGAAAGAAAGAACTCAAAATATTACCAATCTAAACTAGTAACATTTTCCTTTCAGTTGACTAGATGAAAGCCAGTGCTACTTCCATTAAAAGGAACTCTCCTAACAGACTCAGTATATTAGGAAGAAACAGTGAGGACCATAGGCCAGAGCAACACTGCTGAGGACACTCTCAGGCCTGGGGTACTAGTAGCTTCAAAGGAAACATTACTAGGTGACACTTGAATTACTGTAGTGTAAAATTACTCTAATTTGAAAATTATTGATGGTACCAAATTTTCTCTGTAGGTAAGGGCAAAGAGAAATACACAGTGCTCTAAGGAAAGGTTACCTACCTGTGTGAGAAACAGCAATGTTACCAGACCCCTGACAACCAGCTCCCCCCCTAGTGCAGAGAGCCCTGGCAATGACTGATCCTAGAGTGGCTGCCGATGCTATTCTGATCCACTGAAGTGGCTAATTTTACCACAGTTCTCATAACATCGTCAATATTTCAGATCCAGGAGCCTCCTGTGCTGAAAATGCAAGTCTTCTGACATACTTCCAGTCTCCCAAAGTAAGCTGAATAAGAATATCAGGTAAAAAAGATGCCCTCTGCAAAACAGAAGGCTCATTTAATGATGTCTGTACAATAGCTTTAAAAGGAGAAACAAAACTTACCTGTCAACTTCACTGCTGGTTGGCCGAGCTACCTTGGTTCCTGAAGACCCTAAAGTGTAACTTTCCTGTCCTATAGAACCATGGCCTGTGGTGTCAATCACCATGGCTGTGACTTCCTCTGCACTACTCCCATCTTCTCCAGAAGGCTGATTCTCTGGTCCAAGCCACTCTTCTAGATTTTCAGTTTTGATGTGCACTGCTCCAAGAACCCTAACTTCGTCACCACTCCGGGCCCCCTGGTCTGCTAGTCCTGTTTCCACATACCACTGTCCTGCTCTGTTGATTCGAAGAATGGGCTCCCGGCCTTCTACATCAGAACCCTGTTCAATTATCTGAGGACTGGTGGACTCCTCAGGGGGACTGAGCTCTCTGATATCCAGCACAGCACTGACCTGGCCTCTCCAGTTTCCCTTTGAGGCATTATGCCGTGGACTAAGTGAGCGGTTTAGATTTGGTGTAACCCTGTGAGACTCTGGAGGTCTCTCTTGATGCTTTGTCCTTGTTTGACTTAATTCTGCTTCAACCTCAGCCACATTAATTTTGAAGTGAATGCCCTCTAGGATCTGTGTACATTTATCTATAATATGCTGCATCTGCAGAAAGCTAGCAGCTGTTAGGTAGCTGATGATATCTGCTAGTTGCAGGCATATCCGCCCTGTGTAACAGAAAGAAAGAAGTTGTTCAAAAACAGTAGGGTTCTTGATGACAGAAATGGACACAGTACTCATTTCATTCAAGGACATGTGATCCCGGAAATAAGGGGAGCTGGCAGCCAGTACTACTTTGTGAGCCCGAAAAGCTTGTCCTTGCACATTGACCACAATATCACAGAGACGGCCTTGCATTCGTAGCTGGTTGAGATGGCTCAGAACAGAGTTGCTGAAGTCGGGGATCTCCAATTGTATGTTCCCACTTTTCTCCATGGTCATGCCTGATAGCACAGGCAGAATTCAACCCTGCTGAAAGAGCAAACCACAGGCTTAGTACTAGCTTGACTCCCTTTGCGCTTTCTAGTTCAGACATCCCTACACATTTAAACTTTCCATGAGTGCCAGCTATACATACATCATTTTAGCGCTTGGGACACGGAGGCAGGAGAATCATGAGTACGGGCTAAATAAGTAAAATCTTGCCTCAGGAAGAAAAAAAGAATTCTCTATATATCTTCCTTATGTTTGGATGTAGAAACAGAATTGCCAGCAGGTGTTCTGTTAGTAACAAGGCTGGCCTCAAACTCCTGATCCTACCTCCTAAGTGCTAGGATTACTGTAAGCTGCTAAGCCTGGTACAAGGTGTTTTATTTTCACAGTAAAGTGTAATTAACACACAAAAAAGTGACTGCTACACTGCAAAAAATTCAAGCTATGCCCATACTTTATTAGTAGGCTATATAACATAAAGACAGTTCACTAAGAAGGGGCATCAAACAGTCTGGTTATAAAGTGACTAATATCCTACATGAATGGCCGCTATTATCACCATTTCTTCCCTTAAGACAGTGTCCCTCTGTGTAGCTCTGGATGCCCTATAACTTGTTCAGTAGACCAGGCTAGCCTGGAACTTAGCGATCTTCCTCCAGGAATGCTAGAATTAAGCCACCACACCAGATATGTTTGTTTGAGACAGGGTCTAATGTAGCCCAGGCTATTCCTGGAACTTACTATGTAGACCATCTGGTTTCTAACTCAAAAAGATCTGACTGCTTCTGCTGAGATTAAAGAATGCTGGTGTTAGAGGTGTTTGACCACCATGCCTGATTAGGCCCATATTTTTAAGTTTACCAGTTTGAGCTCCCACTTGTTGAATATGGGACTCTGAGGTGATCTGAGAAACAAACATTCCACAGCCCTGTCAGCATTCAATTAACATGCAGAGAATTTGGGACCTAGTTTCCAGAGTTAGCAAAAACTAAGTAAAATTTTTTCTCCCCAACAAACGTGAACTTGGGTATTCTAAAGTGGCGATGCTACTTTGATTGGGAAAGTTGGTTCCCCACAGCCGACAAAAATAAAGCCTGAAATTTCACACCACAAAGACTGCACCTGCACCAAATAGTCTTAATTAGTTGAGTGTAGTTCGAGTATACCACAAGGACTTACGGATTTAGGCTCACCATGCATCTAATGTTTCTCTAAATTTATGAGACTACACGGTACACCAGGAAGTTGTCCGGACACGCTCACATTATCACCTCGCACTTACAACACACTTATTGAGTAACAGGGAAGTGCAAACACGGCTTTCAAGAAGCAACTTTAACCAATCTGACCTTTTTCCAAAGCGTTATTGTTTGTTTTGAAACTTTTAATCCATTAAGAGCCTCTGTCGATGCCATCACGAATTCAGATGTTTATTTTGGAGCCTACACCAGCGCCTTTTTGTTTGCTCTTTCCAGCGATTCCCCAGTGAGGAGGAAGCCCCTGGAGTAAAGTCTTTCTCTAGCGTCGGCACTGAAGGGGCGAGAGCTGTAAAAGGGAGAATCGGGAACGCTTGGGGTTGGCCAGTCAGGTCCAGGGGCAGCCTCCATCAGTGTCAGGAAGCATGGGAAAAAGGGGGACCTGGTTATGCGAGGAGGTGGCACAGATGCCCGGGAGCCCCGCGGCAAGGGAGTTGCGGGCGCGCAAGAGAGGCGCGGGAGGGGGAAGGGGGCGGCGCCCCGGGATCGGTAGAGGGCGGCGGCGGCTGCCGGGGTGGGGGTGTGTCTGGGTGTGTCCCGGCCGCGCGCGCGGGGTCCTGAGGGAGGGGCTCGCCAAGGGGGCGGGCCCGCGAGCTCGGCAGCCCCGAGCCAAAGGGGTGGAAGGTCGCCGAGTACTGGGAGGGGAGGTGGGGCGGCGACTGAGCGCCCCAGGAGCTGGCTGCAAGCGAGACGCGGCCAGGGAGCGTAGGGTACGGGCTGACGGGGCGGGGGTGCGGGGCCCCGAGCCCAGTCAAGGAGCAGCACCTACCTCCGGGGGTGGAAATGGGCCGGAATGGGCCGGAACACCGTCCCGGAAGTGAAACCCCCCGCCCCCTCCTCCCGAGCGGGCGACGTGCCGGAAGGAAATCAGTCACCCTCACGCCGCCCCTCCCCCAGCGCTTTCCTTGCAGGAGCCCCCTCCCCTCAGCCTGCACTCCTCAGGGAGGCGGAGGGCGGGCCTAACGTGCCCGCGGCAACTCCGCCCTCCCGGCTCTCGGGGGCGTGGCCAGAGGGAAGATTTTTTTTTTTTGAGGGCGTGAAAGAGGTGGGGCTTGAGGAGGAGTCTGAGGGCGAGTGAGGGGCGGGGTTTAAGTGGACGCAGCGGGCGGCCTTGCGTCCTGACGTCACGAGGACCTTATATACTCGACTAAGCCGCCATCTCGGTCTTTCGGAGCTGTGCGGCAGGCTGAGCAGGTTTGTGTTCTCTTCAGTATGTTATGGCTTCGGGCCTTGGAGGTTGAGGCCCTGGAAGCTGGAGGAATTCCGAGGCCAGCCGGTGAGGTTAGTTCAGGGTACAAGCTGGAAACTTTGGGAGGATGGTTCAACGTGTATTTGTCACATGAAGTAGTATTAGGTTTTTAGTATGGAAACCAGACAAAGGCGACTCAGTGTGCGTGTTCTTGCTATGATGAAGGTTATGTTGGTAGGGACAACTGAGAATGTTGATGAGTACCAACGATTCTGATGGCAGAGCATGCTGAGTCACCTCGTGCACGGTTCGGCTGGGGTGGACTGCAGAGCCATGCGGTGTTTCGAGATCATGGGGTGGAGGCATTGGCTAGAGACTGCCATTAAGTAGGCCTTAGCCACTAACAAAGGGGAAGATTCCTCTAGGGAAATACCTAGATTAGAGACTTAGATGTAATAGCTGGATATATGCAACTCACAGTGCCTATGTGGATGGAGTTCTTTGTTAGATTGGTACGCTTTGTGGGAGTAAAGCTACTAAACATTAACGGTTTTCATAGGAATGGCAATGTGGACCTCTGTGATGGGACAACTGGTGGGATCTCACATCCAGGTAACTCAGTGGGGGGTATGTGGAAAACATAATGACCATAAAGCCCATGATGGTATGAGAGTAGTGGACAGAAGGGATTTCTGAAAAAACACTTTTCTGAGGCTTTTAATTCAGTTACTGGAAAGGGTTAAATTCAGTGAAGAAGGGAACTGACTGTTCACATCTCTTATTTCCAGTTCTGTGTCAAAGGAGGATGAAGACTAAGGTGAGTACTGAAATAGTCTAGTGAGAAGATAGGTTGAAAGGACAGTGCCACAATGATGACATCATATTTGCTACTCTTGACAGCTGGGGTGACGATAGCTTTAAACCACCATAATTAAAACTGAGGCACACAGAATAATGATTCGGGGCTAACTATAGAGTAAGCAGTATTTACATAGACTTTTTTCCCCCAGGACTCATGAGGAAGCTGGATTACTGGACGAGAGCAATGTAAGCAATTTTTTTGTATGCATGTGGTCCCACTACAAGAGGCCCCTCAACCCACACATCAATGTAGAGTTCCATGAAAGCAATTGTAGAGAAGAGTGGGTGGGAGATCTGAAGCCAGACAGGGCATTGTGTGTCTAGGTATCTGAAGAGGCTGGTTCTTGATAACTCTGGGAGCTAGTGTGATTGAACACAGGATTTATAATTGTGCTATTTAGACCAGATTTGGTGGGCACTTTCCCTATCTTAAGTGCTGAGTCAGGTCTAACAGGGCAGTTTTAACTATTTGTTTGATCTTGTAGGTTCTAGAAGGGAAGACCAGAAAATGAGATGGTAAGTGAAACTAAAGGAATTGTAGATGCTAAACAGGCCAAACAAATGGCTTGGCATTGTTGCACTTTTTGGCAAAGTACTCCTGGTCATATCTTTGACCACAGCCTGCATGATGACAAGCAAATGCTGACTAATGTGAAGATCTTATTAGCTCTATCTGATGCTGGGCTTGCTTGGCATTTATTATGGGGCAAGCTCAATCTGTTGACTGCATTAAAAAGCTCTTAATATTTTTTAGGTGGAGTTTAATAAGGCTGGACAGACAGTTTTGAAAGTAAGTATTGAAAAATGCTTGAATCTAGGCCAATAAAAAGGGACATGCAGAGATTTTAAATCCATCAAAACTCCAGCATGCATTGTCTTTGGGTGTTTAGATAGGTGTATTTTGCACAACACTCGGGGTTTTTGTAATGATGTTGATCAAATGTCTGAGCTGAATGTAACTTGTAGACAATTTCTAACACTGAAGAACCCTGTGGCAGGCAACTAAAAATAGTTGAGTGATGCTTAGCATATTTGTAAGAGGTATTTTCTTTTAATTCCAGTCACTGTGGTTGCATGCTTTCATTTGGATGGCTTGCCTTGGGTAAGAAGCCATTGGGGGCCTTGAGTTCAAGATTAATTATATCCAGCCATTTGCAATATGTGAGATTTAGCTTTTGGAACATGCATGTGTTACCATCAGTACTAAATTGCCCTAAATTTTTTTCAGACACAAATGGTTTGAATAAAGAAAGGTAAGCATTGTAAATTTGGTATTTACTATATAAATTAAGGTACTGTTAGTGATGACCAATAACGTTAAACAGATGGGAATCTCTCTGAATAAGACTGAAGATTGATTGTTCAGCTGAAACAGTATTTAAGAACATCAGCAAATACAGTTTATAAATACATATTTCTAAATGGAGTGTAATTTCTGCAGGTATTACACATGGATCCCCTCAGTTGAAGGCACTGTGCACACATAACGGTAAGTGTCTTTGAAATGTGCTTGCATTACTTTCAACCCTTTCCAAATAAGCCGATACTGTGATGATAACATAGTTCAGCAGACTTAACTCTGATGAACAATCATGTCTTTCGCTCCTATCTGATGTATCTGGCTATAATGTTTTGTCCCTTTTAAAGAGTTCCTTGAATAGTATTAGGAAATAGAAGATAAAGTCCTAGTGATGAGGCCAAAAGCCTGATGTTAAGGTCGCATGTGCTGTGCCCCACTGACTTAACCCAGTAGGACAGTTTTATTGTGAAAAAAAGTTCCCTAGCAACCATAGTCTCAGGCTTCTTGGCAAGAGAACTGAGGTGAGGGGGCTGGAGAGATGGCTCAGTGGTTGCGGTTAAGAGCACTGACTGCTCTTCCAAAGGTCCTTATAGTTCAATTCCCAGCAACCACATGGTGGCTCACAACCATCTATAATAGGATCCAGTGCCCTCTTCTGGTGTGTCTGAAGACAGCTTTAGTGTACTCATATAAGTAAAATAAATCTTTAAAAAAAAGAACTGAGGTGAGCCCATGGAGACTGAACTGAGGACCCAAGGAATAGTGTAAAACAAAGTGAAGATAAATAACTACACTAATGAATTTTTTATTTTCAAACAGATGGGTCTTTCTGAATTTCTGGTCCTTCTGAATTTCAAGGTAAGTCACCTTGTTTTTGTACAGACTGTAATAGAGCTTGTAACCAGTGATGTGCTGATTCTGCCAAATGATACAAAGTGATATCACCTTTAAAACCGTTCCATTTTATTTCTGAGGTTACTATAGTAATGTGGAAAATTTAACTACTATAAGCCAGAGGAGTAAGTCTTTGTTTTCTTAGGGCTCCTGTGACAAGTAGACATGGCAGTGACTTCACCATTTTGTTTCTGAGGTAAGAACTGAAAATGTTTAACCATGAACCTATTCCAGGATACATGATGATCTCACCCCAACTTGAACTCTCTCACTGATTACTTGATGACAGTAAAAGATCTGATGTTCTGTGTTTTAAGTTACCATTTAAGTTAAAAATTGTAAAAGTGTGTCTAACAGCTACCTTCTGTTGCAGGTGCCTGGATGGAGACTCAAATAGAAGATGGTGTCAGATACATTGTGTTGTCAAGATTTTACCATTAAAGTGTGTTATAAACATGAAGTGTGCATTTTTTTTTTGGCTTTTTTCGAGACAGGGTTTCTCTGTGTAGCCCTGGTTGTCTTGGAACTCACTCTGTAGACTAGGCTGGCCTCAACCTGCCTCTGCCTCCCAGGTGCTGGAATTAAAGGCATGCGCCACCACGCTGCATTTTGTTCTGATGAGTACATTGCAGGGAGTTCACATCAGAGACATTAGCTTTAAATCTGTTAGTTGCCCAGTGACTGTATTGGGTGTCAATGTAGTTTGGCTTTTTGTGCGCTTATAAGCACAAAGGCCATTTCCTGTTTGAATTTAAAGGAACAGTTAACCAGAACTGGACTGGACTGGAGTTGGTATTTTCATTTTTGGCAGGTGATGGTGTCTGCTGAGTTTAACATCCTTAATGTCAAGTCAGCTATGCAGGCTGAAGTGGGTATACTAGCTTTTTATTTAAAGGTCTGGAGATGGCCTGTAGGGGGCACAGGTGTGAGGTAAAATTTGCGGCGTAAGCTTGGAAGGTAAAAAGCCTAGACTGCATTCCTGTTTAAACTGAATGCTGTCCCCATGCCTGGACTTCAGGCCTAACTCCAAAGTATTCCTAGTTAGAAGGAACACTGGCACACATTAGGGGTGGATATTGGTCACTATGGTATGTTGGGCTCAATAGATGTATTAAACCCTATCACATCCCCCATCAATCAGGTTTCTCATTTGGGGATATATATAACCCAATTACATCCCAGGGTTGTGAGGATTTGAGTTTCACATGCTAGTCACGTATCTTCCCTGTCATTTTTAAAAGTTATATTTGTGTGGTGATGCAAGTGTGAAGAGGCCAGGATGACCTACCCAATATGGAGTCCAGCTATCCAGTCCTCTTAACCTGGTCTCTAGGGAGGCAGGTTGCCTTGTGGGATTTCCATGTAGATGAGGCTGGTCTCAAACTCCGATCTGCCTAGGATCAAAGGTACTTGCTTACCAGGACCAGTTGGGAGTTACTGGTCTGTTAAAAGACACATGGTTCCTTAATTTCTTCCAGAACACAATCCAGCAGGGTTTCATTCATTGGTAGTGGTTCTCAGCACAGTCCTGGCCCTGCCTCTTCCCACTTCCCATGAGCACTGCCTTTAGATTTTGTGTTGATGCTGGTGATTGAACCACAGCCCTGGACATTCCATACAAGTGTTCTTCCAGTGAGCTGTGCTAGTTTGAGTAAGAATGGCCCCATAGCTGCCTTGCCATCTTCAGTGAGAGCAATCACCTAGTCTTGCAGTGACTGTAGGTGGTGGGGGTGTGAAGAGGCCCTGAGGATGTTCACGGGAGTGGTTTCCCCTTTCAGAGAACAGAATAGATGTTAGGGGTGGGAGGGTGTGCTGATAAACTCATCTGGATTGTGGTGAGTGGGTTTTAAAGCTTCAAGAGCCCATGTCTTTAGTCCCAGCACCTGGGAGGCAGAGGCAGCAAATCTGGCAGTTTGAGGCCAGCTTGGTCTATAGGAAAGTTCAGGCCATGCAGGGCTACACAGAGAAACTGATTTTTGAGAAATCTTAAGCAAGTTTTAGGGCTACGGAGTAACCCTGTCTTAACACCATAAAGAACCGGGCAGTGGTAGCACACGCCTTTAATCCCAGCACTTGGGAGGCAGAGGCAGGTGGATTTCTTGAGTTCGAGGCCAGCCAGAAACCCTGTCTGGAAAAACCAAAAAAAAAAAAAAAAACCCAACCAAACAAGAAAAAAAACAAAGCAAAACAACAAACCAACCATAAACAAGAGCCCATGCCAGGGAAACTGTCTTGAAAAACTATAAGAAAGCAATGATTCTGTGCCAGGCCCAGTCTTCCAGCAACAGCAGGTCAGGATATAGAACTCTCAGCTACTTCTACATCATGTCTGTGTTTGTCACCATGCTGATAACTAAAACTATAAGCCAGCACCAACTAAATGCTTTTTATATAAAGAGTTGTGGTGTCTCCTCACAGCAATAGAACAGTGACTAAGGGCTGTATTTTCAGCCCTGTTTTACAGTATTTCAAATATCTGCCACAAATGTAACCTCATGATTCTGGCAACAAGAGTCCTGTGAGATAGCCAGAACAAGTGTCATTCACATTATATAAGCTGCTGAGGCAGCTAAGAGACATTTGTAGCTTGCTTAAGGTACAACACAATAGAATTCTGTTCTTGTAATTTTTTTGGGGGGGGGTTCTACTATACTACTTAGAACATTATGTTGATAGCTGAATGGTTAGCAAAAAGTTCAATTTCTGGTTCTAATGAGGCTAGATGAGCTGAAACCTTGCTGCCAGTCTACAGAGGCAATCATGTTCTTGTATTATCCTCATCCTAATAACTTATCTGGGTATAGAAACATGCTTGGAAAACAGGAAGACTCTAAATACTCCAATAAAGAGATTTGTTTGTTTGTTTGTTTCATTTGACAATTCTCCAATTAAAAAACTTCCACAGAACTCCCAACCACAGAAAGTCCTAATGGTACACATGACCAAGTCACAATTGTGTAGCTTCTGTTTCTTACACGGTAATGATTGCTTCTACACAGACACTTGATTCTAAAGTCTGTGGCAGGTCTCGATCTTATTTTAAGTTTGGTAAAGCAGAGAAGGCAAAGGTTAAGAGCTCAAGTGTTTGGAAGGTGTGACGGGTGCACTCTCCTCTTCTGAGTCTGTTGGCCACAAGACGTGGATATGGTAAGGCTTCAGCTCTTCTGGAGACACGGAGTCTGGAGCATTGCTCATAAGGTCCTGTCCTCGGTAGGATTTAGGGAAGGCTATGACATCTCTGATGCTGGGTGCTCCCGTGACAAGACATACCAGTCTGTCTAACCCTGTGATGTAAAATACAAAGTGAACATGATGAGAAATATATAGCTTTTTGCTCTGAAATAACTTTGTGTGTGTATGTGTGTGTGTGTGTGTGTGTGTCAAGACAGGGTTTAGTCCTGGGTTGTCATGGAACTCACTCTGTATACCAGGTTGGCCTTAAATGCAGAGATTCACTTGCCTCTGCCTCCTGAGTCCTGGGACTAAAGACCTATACCACCACCACTACCATTACTGATGGACTTTTTTTTTTTTGAGACTATGCAGCTCTGGCTGAGAGATATGCCTGAAAGCTGGGATTAAAGACATGCACCACCGGGGCTGGTGAGATGGCTAACCGGTAAGAGCACCTGACTGCTCTTCCAAAGGTGCAGAGTTCAAATCCCAGCAACCACATGGTGGCTCACAACCGAGCTTAACGAGATCTGACTCCCTCTTCTGGGACTTGTGAGGACAGCTACAGTGTAATTACATATAATAAATAAATCTTTAAAAAAAAAAAAATAGGTTAAAAAAAAAAAAAAAAGACATGCACCACTACTACCAACCTTGGTCTTTATTTAAAAGATGTAAAGAATTTCTTTTTTTTTTTTTTTTTTGGCCCTGGTTTCATACATTCTAGACAAGTACTCTACCACTGAGCTACATCCTTAGGCCTGTAGAGAATTTACATTAATTTTTGTTTGTTTGTCTATCTGTTTGTTTTAAAGATAGGATTTCATGTAATCTAGGCTGGCCTGGAACTCTTCTAGACATTTGTACTATTTTGTGTGTGTGTGTGTGTGTGTGTGTGTGTGTGTGTGTGTGTGTGTGTGTGTGTGCATGTGCACACACGCGCACGGATTCTATACAAGCTCCCAGCACTGGAATTACAATTGTGAGTTGGCTGTTTTTATGTTCCCTGTGTGTGTATTTACAGATTTTTCTTTTTATTTGTCCATTTGTCCCTTCTAAGAGGAAGGAAGGAAGGAGGGAAGGAAGGAAGGGAAGAAGGAAGGAATGATGTGGAAGTGGGTAGGTAGGAGTTGAGGGAGGAAAAGCTGATCAGAATAAATTGTATGATTTATTTTTTTGAAAATATCTAAAAAACAATTTAATATTTTATGTGCATTAATTTTTGCCTGATTATACATCTGTGTGAGGATGTAAAATACTATGGAACTGGAGTGATTGACAGTTATAAACTGCCACGTGGATATTGGAAATTGAGCTTGGGTTTTCTGGAAAAACAACCAGTGCTCTTAACTGTTGAGCCATTATCTTTGGCCCCTAAATTTTTTTTTCCTCCAATTTAAAAAGCAGCAGCAACACCACCACCATTCAGGTTCTCTGCAGGAATGATAGGCACTTGCTTTGTTGTTGTTTTGTTCTTAAGGGTAGGGCTGGTGTAGATCTCACTGTAGCCTTGGCTGACCTAGTAGAATTTGCCATGTTGATCAGACTAGCCCTGAATGCACAGAAATCTGCCTGCTTCTGCCTCCCAATCCCTTCCCCTTAAACTGAGAATCTGAATTTGAGACACAGTGCCATGGAATGGAATTTAGTGCACAAAAAGACAGATTGTTTACCTAAGGCAATTCCTCCGTGTGGGGGAGCCCCATAGTCTAAAGCCTGAAGCAGATGGGAAAGCAGTTTCACATCTTCCTGAAATGCAAAACACATTTTATTTATTTAAATAGAAACTGAAAGTCTTCTGTCATAATGTAACAGCAAGTACTAAGAAGAAAGTGAAGTTCAGGTTAAAAATTGACAAGACCTAACCAGTGATAATGCATGGGGAGATGGTCTTAAAAAAACTTAGGAGGGCCGGGTGTGGTGGCGCACACCTTTAATCCCAGCACTTGGGAGGTAGAGGCAGGCGGATTTCTGAGTTCAAGGCCAGCCTGATCTACAAAGTGAGTTCTAGGACAGCCAGGGCTACACAGAGAAACCCTGTCTCGAAAAAAAAA
>NC_034594.1:133913456-133923381 GCF_900095145.1 Mus pahari
AAAAAAAAATAAAAAACAAAAAAACCAAACAAACCTTAGGAGAGCTGAAATTTAATGGAATAAGACAAGTATCCCTGTATCCCAGCACTCTGGAGAGGGCATGAGGATAATGAGTACCAGCCTAACCTACGTTATAAAGCAAGAACACAAAAACCAAACACACACAAAGGCCTACCTATATCTTCCTCTTAGTACTATCACTCACTGGAAATGACATTTTAGGAGTTTGGTCTCAAGAGCCATCCTTCAGTTCCTGCACTACAGGAAACAGGGTTTTGGTAGGCCAAGCTTGTCTCAAATCTACAACCCTACCTCAGCCTCTTAAAAGGTGAGATTTCAGGCTTGTGCCACCATGTCTGGCTCTAGCTTTGTGACTTGGGCATATACCTGCTGCCTCAGTTTCTCATCTTTAAAATGAGAATAATGAGTATCTACTTACAGAAATTACTGTGAAGGTTAAATAATATGGCAGTGTATCTGTGGGTGTGGTCCTTTGTTTTTGAGTCAGGGTCTTGTTATGTAGCCCCAGGATGGCCTGGAACTCAAGGCAATTCTCCTATCTCACCTCTCTAGCTGTTGGACTTATATGCATGAGTTACTACATTGGCTGTGTAGCATGGTCCCTGGCACTCAGTAAGCATTGATGAACAACTATTATTACCATTTGCTCTTCCTAGTGCTACATAAAACATGAAGAGAAGCTGACATTTTGTATCTAGTAAACTCTCCATTTAAAATTAATGTTTCATAAAACAAAGATGTGGGTAAAAAGGAAAGGTTAGAAGGTATCCTATACCTTTAGTAATGTTTCCAGGATGTACCTCTGTAGCTGTGCATCATGGATTCGGACAGAACCACCTCCTATCTCATTGCCATTTAAAACCAAGTCATAGTGTTGGCCACGAACCTACAAGATCACAGAACTTTTATGTTACAGAAAACTCCTGACTTTCAAATCTATAGGATCAAGACACTGTACTTAAACACAATTTATTAACAGTAGGCTCAATTTTTATCTTTGGTTCTCCTGAGGAAATCTGGAAGTTCTTTGTATCTTCCAGATACTCCCTTTTATTTGGAAGAATAGGTCAGTACCTTTTCTGGCTCAGTATAGAGGAGGTGAATGTCACTGGAATTAGGAGCAGTAAATGGGTGGTGGGCTGACTCCAGCTCTGTGGGACTCTCTTCCTTGGCAAGGAAGAGTGGGAAGTCAACCACCCAGAGGAAAGAGAACACGGCTGGGTCTCGGAGCACTGCTCCTCTCATCTCCAAAAGGTCTGCACACTCTAGCCGTAACTTGCCCAACAGAGAGCACTGCAAACAAAAGACACAAACATTAAGCTAGCTTCTTGTCAGGGAGGGCATCAGATAATACAACCTAAATTCTGAAGGCTAGCCAATAAGTAGATAAGACACTTTTTCTCAGGAGATGAAGATATGAGGATGATCTGACTGCCAGATATATAACCACGCATGACCATTTGCCTGGGCTGTGTGTGAGCACCTCAGACCCCAGTGACCAGGCAAACAGTTCCAGAGCCTTACAGACCAAGCTTGGAGCCTGTAGAGAACTACATCCCCGTCATCATGGGGATAAAATAGCTACTTCAACACTGAGTTATTTACTCATTAATTTATTTATTTTCTCCCAAAGCAAGGTTTCTCTGTGTAGCCCTGGCTGTCTTAGAACTCACTCTGTAGACCAGGCTGGCCTTGAACTCAGAGATCTACCTGCCTCTGCCACCGAAGTGCTGGGATTAAAGGCATGTGCCACCACCTGGTTCATTATTTATTGAGATGAGGTATTGCTTCATTACCCAGGTTGTTCCTGAACTATTGAACTCAATCCTGCCTCAACCCCCTATGAAGCTGGGACTACAGGTACACATGGCTATGTCTGGAAAAAATTGTAAAGTTAGGTGAGACCAAGTACATGAGATATAGAACCCAGCACAGATTGGGGTTGCCAGTTCCTGAAGGGGACCCACATAAAATGCAGATGTGTCTGTGACTGGAGCGTTTGCAGGGCAGAGACAGTGGATCCCTGGAACCCACGGAGAGCTAGTCTAACTCATCACAACTCCAGTGCAATAAGAAACATTGCCTTAGAACGTAAGGTAGAGATTGAGAAAGACTACTCAGTATTAACCTCTGGCCTTCACACAGGCACTCACATGTGCATACACCCACACATACACCACACACTCAACACACACACACACACACACACACACACATACACACACACACACACGCACACGCACACGCACACGCACGCGCACACGCGCGCGCGCGCGCACACACACACACACACACACACAGAATGAGAATGTAGGACATAGTAATAGCTTAGATCTTATCTCTCCACCTCCTAACTATGCTACTATAAGGGGACTTAACCTCTGCACCTTACTTTTCTTTCTCCTTCCTCTCCCTGATTCTCTCTTGAGACATGGTCTCAGCTATGTGACCTAGGTGGCCTTTCCTCCTTCCTAGGCCTCTTGAATTCTGGGATTACAGGTATGAGCTGGCATGCCCAGTTCTGAGTTTTAATATTCATGTTTCACTAGTAATGTTTTGTATATTTCACAAGGACCTTTCAAACTACGTCTACTTTCCTGTCTATTCCCTGACAAAAGTGATTGTGTTAGTTCATAGCTGCACTTAGCCGCCTGTAACTGAAGAAGTCCTGCCTTGACTGTATCAGTTGAGGAGAAGCAGCCCAGCAGCCAGTCCCCCTCCAGTGCTCTGAACTGCCCCTCCATAGGTTTAGGAATGCATTGTGTACAAAAGTTTGTAACCGCTAAATTTCTTTCTTTTGCAAACCTTCAAAATATTTCTTTCATAGTTGTATTGATTTCCTAATGAGTCAGTTCTGGTGTGAATAAAGCCAATGAGGTTAGTAACTAATGAAAAGACTCCAGTTTTAAAATTTTCATTTTGTGTGTGTGAGAAAATGGGAGAGTTGGGGAGAGAGACAGACAGAGAGAGAAAACAACTTTTGGAAGTCAGTTGCTTCTTGTCACGTGGGTTCCCAGGGATCAGACGCAGGCCATTAGCCTTGGCAGCAAGTGCCTTTAGTCACTGAATCACCTCACTGCCCCAAAGCTCTAGTGTTGGTCTTCTTGGTTTGACTTTATTGAGACAGGATCTCACTATATAGAGACCTGGCTGGTCTCAAATTTGAGGTCTCCTGTGTTCCAGACCACTGTGCACAGAATGACTCTAGTTTTTATACAGTGCACTATAAAGTATTGAAAGACACCTATACAATGATTTATGCAGAGAGGCCCTGCTCTCTGAAGTTAACAGTCCATTTTAAATATATAAGTAAATATGGCGACAAGGCAGCCTTCAGAAAGGCCCGCGCACTTAGACAATTCTACTTACTGCTTTCACATGCTCCCCAGCAGTCAGTAACACCATGTCTTCTTCTTGTATCCCCAACGTTCTGGCTAATTCCAGTCTTTCCTCCTCCTTTATGAATTTAGCAAATGGTGAACTCCAGTTCTTCTTGGCATTCAGGAATATAGGTAGGACTTCCTGGATAAAGAAAAAGTCTTATTTTTTTCAAAAATGAAACAGATTTGTTTTCTTCACAGTACAAAGATTTCTTGTTCCAAGCAGAAGATAACTAACATGATTGTCTTAGTCAGGGTTCCTATTGCTGTGATGAAACATCTTGACCAAAATGCAAGTTGGGGAGGAAAGGGTTTAATTTGGCATACATTCCATGTTACTGTTATCATTGAAGGAAGTCAGAACAGGGCTCTTAGGGCAGGAACCTGGAGGCAGGAGCTGATGTAGAAGCCATGGAGGGGTATTGTTTACTGGCCTGCTCCTCATGGCTTGCTCAGCCTGCTTTCTTGTAGAACCAAAGACTACTAGACCAGAAGTAGCTCCACTCGCAATGTGCTAGGCCCTCCCTCACTGATCATTAATTGAGAAAATATCTTAAAGGTGGATCTCAAGGAGGCATTTCCTCAACCAAGTCTACTTCTCTAATGACTATAGCTTGTGTCAAGTTGACACAAAAGCAGCAAGTTCAATGATACCATCTCTTTTTCATCATGAATCCTTTCAAAGTGACATAAAATTCAATTTTTAAATTAGTCTAGGGTATAGGTCTGTAAGCCCAGCTACTCAGACTACAGTGGGAGGACAGGAGGCTTGCGGGAGGACAGGAGGCTGGTACTCAAAGACTACAGTGGGAGGACAGGAGGCTTGTGGGAGGACAGGAGGCTTGTATTCAAAGACTACAGCGGGAGGACAGGAGGCTTGCACTTTCCCAAGACCTGCCTGAGCTACAGAGTTCAAGGCCAGCCCACACAACTTCGTGAGACCCCGTCTAAAAAGAGGAAAAATAAAAGGAGGGCAGAAGATATAACTGATCAGTGGTCCAGCACTTGCCTACTTGAGGGAGGTCTTAGAAACGTCTGTGACCTTTTCTTTGTTTTTACTTCTGGCAGACTACAAATGAATGGAATAAGAATGACCTGAGTGAAGGTCCATGGTAAAGGTGCGTGGCCTCCCTCTGCATGTATCCCTATCATACACACATACATATGGGCGCACATATGCGCGCACACACACACACACACACACACACACACACACACACACACACACACACACACACACAACTATAGTAATAAGTACATACGTCTTTAAAAATATAATAATTTGCCTTGGCTTTCTGAATACTGGGTATAGATGTGTGATACTATGCCCAGTCTGAAAGCATATTTCTATAGAGAAAAACAGAAAGAAAAGATGATTCTTTAATATAACTTTATGAATAATTTTTCAGTCTTTTATTTTCTAAAAATTTGGTTTGACTCATTTTGAAAATCCCTTCCCTTTTTCTTTCCACCCTGTACTGATGACTGTGCCTAGGGCCTTGTACTTGCTCAGCAAGCACTTCCCACTGAGCATCATCCCTGGCCAGTCTCAGGCTCTGTTTAAAAGGTTAGACAGAGCTGTGTGGTGGTGGTGGTGGTGGTGGTGGTGGCGGCGGCAACACACAGCATTAATCCCAGCACTTGGGAGGCAGAGGCAGGGAGTTTGACTCCAGCCTGGTCTATAGCGGGAGTTCCAGGACAACCAGGGCTACACAGAGAAACCCTGCCTTGAAAATCAATTTAAAAAATTAAAAAGGTGAGACAGGGTCTCCCTGTGACCTTCCTGCCTCAGCATCCTGCCCCTGTGTTTCCTTCATATTGAAATATCTTTAGCTCTCTTTAGCTTGAGCTATGCGGCACGTGAGGCAAGTTGCATTTAAAAGGGAGTTGACCAGGACAGCCAGGGCTATACAGAGAAACCCTGTCTCAAAAAACCAAAAAAAAAAAAAAAAAAAGGGGAGTTGAAAGCTGAATGTTATGCTGCATCCTATAACCCCACCATTCAAGATGAAGGCTCGACAAGAGTTCAAGGAAGCCTTGGCTGCATGAGACCCTGCCTTAAAAAAGCAAGATAACAAACAAAAATTCAAAAGGAACTTAAATATTAATTTCTTTGTACCATAAAATTAAGCACCCCTGCCTGTTTCTGTCACATCATTCTGTTCCTGTTATAAATGATACTGTGATGAGCATAAAGTGTCCTTATATTAGGACGCTTCATCTAAAGCATATCACAGAAAATGCTGACACTAAGAGCAAGACTCTTCATTTTATTTTCTGGTTTTTGTTCTGTGAGACAGAATCTCAGTAATCTAAACTGCCCTTGAACTCCTGATCCTCTGACCTCCATGTACGTGCTGGGATTACAGGAGTTTGCCATCATGCTGGCTGCCAGAATTCTGGGAAAATGGCCAAGGCAATTTACATGTTCAGTGACATAACAATTCCCAGAGCCTGTTCCTCATTTTAGTGACACCATCCTCTAAGACCGGAACACAATGTATTGGTCAAAGGTGTACTCATAGTTGTAAAAACAGACACAGGATGAAGGACTGGTAAGGCCTTTTCACCCTTGTCATGCCACTGCCGAGCCTTGACCACCAATAAAGAAATTCATTTGTTTAATTCTTAAAACTGGATTAAATTCTTCTGTTCATGTTAAAAACAGTATGAAAGTAAGTTCAACTGTCTAAATTGAAGTCTTTCAGTAGAAACAGATGAACATCAAAAATATGATCTGAAATATTGATTCTCAAACCTAAGAGCTCACCAGTTAAGGGCAGTTCCCATCATCCTACACGGCAGCTCACCATCACCACTAACTCCAGTTCCAGTGCATCCAGTGCCTCTCTGGGTCCATGGGGACCAAGCATGCACTTGATACATACATACATACACACATACATACATACACACACGCACACACACATACATACATACAGGGGAAACACACACAGAGAACATAAAGATAAATCTAAAAAGTCAAAACCACACCAAAACTAGAGTCCCTGCAATTAATAGTAGAACACAGACCAAAACCCTGCTCCTTACCTGACTGAAATGGTGAACTGCAAACTTCCTAATGAACTCAATGTCTTCCTTCCTTAAGTACTTCTGATGAAAGAAATCAAGGTAAACCCGTTAATATGGCGCCCAGCTTTATGAACAGGCTCACAATATAGACATATTTGTGTTTTTTTCCAGTGAAGAGTGGAATTTAATAAAACTGTGATTTCTTCTTCATTAATGACACATGTTCTATTTTTTTTTTTATTTTTTATTTTATTTTTTTGGTTTTTCGAGACAGGGTTTCTCTGTATAGCTCTGGCTGTCCTGGAACTCACTTTGTAGACCAGGCTGGCCTCGAACTCAGAAATCCGCCTGCCTCTGCCTCCCAAGTGCTGGGATTAAAGGCGTGCGCCACCACGCCCGGCAATGACACATGTTCTAAGGCAATGCTGTAGCTTGTAGACTGTACAGTCTCACTGCAGACTGCCATGACTGTCCCCAGATGACTGTCATGCAATGCGCAGGATACAGACAAAGGAGGGTGGGCTCTACAACTTTCAGATCAAGAGGGTCCAAGAGCTTGATTATTGCAGGTTTCTTTAAAGATATGTTTTCTAAATCACCTGAATCATTGACTGATTTTCTTACTTATTTAGAGACGGACCTCAAATTCACAGTGAGCTGCCTGCCTTTAGCCCTGATGAAAGCACATGGCCCCACATCCACCATTACAAATAGATTCAGCTGCTTAGGTATCCAAATACGTGTAGTCTTCCTTAGGTAGAGTCTTTCTTTTTTATTATATATTTTAAGTTAACAAGTATGTTTACTCAGCAACAATGATATATTTTAGAATTATAACAGTGGGGAAAAAAGCAAATTATTTAGTGCTTTCAAATTCCTGGCATCTCTTTCAAAATGGTAATTTTAGGACTAGGTTGTTGTTACACACTTATAATCTCAGCACTTGGGAGGTTAAGATAGGAGAACTAGCCGGGCAGTGGTGGCGCACGCCTTTAATCCCAGCACTTGGGAGGCAGAGGCAGGCGGATTTCTGAGTTTGAGGGGTCTACAGAGTGAGTTCCAGGACAGCCAGGGGTACACAGAGAAACCCTGTCTCGAAAAAAAAAACAAAACAAAAAAAGTGAACCAGACTTGCCTCAAATTCACATAAATTCACCTGCCTCTGCCTCTCAAGTGCTGTGATCATAGGTGTGTCCCACTATGCCCGACTGAGAAAGATTGTTATATTATCTTTTCTCAAGTATTCATGTGCCAGTATTAGATATATTTTCTTCCAAAATATACATTCTATAGAGAACACAGAACTGTTCTTCACTTACTGCTCCTTCATGAACACATATTGCTTTGACGGTTCCTTGGGACTTAGCCAGTGCACCCTGGAGAAATCTGATCTCCGTGTCTCTGAACACATCACTGACATCCACAATCTATAAAATGGAAAACAAAAAGGAATGACTAAACAAAGTCATTTTTATTTCAAAACATTTTACAAGTGACTATTTTTTTGCTTCTTTATATTTTTCTGTATATGTGGTGGTGTATTACAGTTGCACTGTTGTATATACATAGGCACATGCATGGGTGCACATGCACACGTGAACATACAGAGGCTGGAGGCTGATGTCAGGGATCATGCTCCAATCCTCTTCCACTGTATCTATGGAGACAGGGTCTCTCAATCAAACCCAGAGCTCTCGATATAGCTAATCTTGCTAGCCCACTTGCTCTGCCGACACCCTTAGGGGCTGGATTGCAGGCAGGTCTCATGATTACCCAGCATTTACACGGACTCTGGGGATCTGAGCTGAGGTCCTTATGCTTGTGCGGCAAACACTTACCCACCGAGTCATTTCTCTAGTCCACAGGTAAGATTTTTAAAAATTTTATATACTTACTATTGTGAGAGGGATATATGCTTATGATGTGTGTAGATGTGAGTGAAACAATGCTTTGTGAAGGTCAGAGGACAAGTTGTGAAGTAAATTCTCTCCTTTCATCTTTACATAGGCTCCAGGGACTGAACTCAGGTCATCACAGAAGTAGAGGAAAGTGTGTGTATGTGTGTGTGGGTATGTGTGTGTGGGTGCGCATGTGTGTGTTGTGGGGTGGGGGTATGCAGAGACTAGAGAACAACTTGAGGGAATTAAGTTCTCTCTTCTACCTTGTGGAACCTTGGGATCAAGTCAGGCCATCAGGCCACCAGTCACCTCTTATCTCCTTAGCCATGTTGCCATCCCAGAAATAGGATTTTAAGGAAGCACCTAGGGCTCCTTGGAGAAGTGGTTCAGTGGGTAAAGTGCTGGCTAGGCAAGCAGGATGACTTGAGTTCAAATCCCCAGGACCCATGTAATGCTGTAAACCAACTGCTGGGCAGAGGCAAGGGGGTCTTTGGAGCTTGCTTTAAAAAGAAAAAAGAACTATATCTTAGTAATTTATCATTGAAAAAAATGTATTCCTAGAGGGTTACTGCCGGTGCAGCATTGGCTTAAGATACTGCTATGGTAGACCCAGGATTGACTCTAAGCAGTCGTAACCAGTAGTATGCATTATAAATAAGCAAACGAGGAATGGTTGTATATAAGAGGAATGTACTAATGGTAATGTTAATAAAAGTGGTTCATGACTTTAATGCCAGCACTCAGGAGGCAGAGGCAGGCAGATCTCTGAGTTTGAGACCAGCCTGGTCTATGGAATGAGTTGCAGCACAGCCAGGGCTACACAGAGAAAAACCAAAAACGAAAAACCTTGAAAAAACAAAAACCAAAAGCTGAACAAAACCAAACCAAAACAAAAGGAATGTACTTATGATCTTGTGTAGATAGTTTTTCTTCCTAAGAACTGAGCTAGGTGTGTTAGCTCATGCCAGTATTCTCCGTACCTGACAGGCAAATCCAGGAGAATCACTGTGAGTTATTGAAACCCATTTGGTCTACAGAGTAGGACCCTTATTTAAAACAAAAACCGAGTAATTCCTCGTACAGACCAGGCAGAGTTCAATGTAAAAGACTTTGTAGTAAGAAATGAGACTCAGAAATGGCACCAGCGTTACAGAGATCAAAGGATTGTACTCTAAAAGGACAAGTAATGGAGACTTGGCAATAAAACTGCTGCATAAAAATTCTACTCTTGCTATTTCAGACACTGATAATCTGAATGTGTTCATCTATTTAAGCTTTTTATAGACCAAGGAAAATTTGTAACTCAATCATTTCCCTTCCGAGAGCCATACTGACATAGAAAAATTGAAACTGAAAATTAGTTTTATTTTTATTTTCCAGTAACTATTCATGTCTATAAAGTCAGTAACTGATAAGTACTATAATAAAATTTTGGAGTAAAATTCTTGTTCTTAATTCTTTCTTTCTCTCTTTCTGCCTTTCTTTCTCTCTCTCTCTTTTCTTTCTTTCTTTCTTTCTTTCTCTCCCTCTCTTTCTTTCTTTCTTTCTTTCTTTCTTTCTTTCTTTCTTTCTTTCTTTCTTTCTTTCTTTCTT
>NC_034594.1:133923391-133926886 GCF_900095145.1 Mus pahari
CTTTCTTTCTTTCTTTCTTTCTTTCTTTCTCTTTCTTTCTTCCTTCCTTCCTTCCTTCCTTCCTTCCTTCCTTCCTTCCTTCCTTCCTTCCTTCCTGTCTGTCTGTCTGTCTGTCTTGTGTGTGTGTGTGTGTGTGTGTGTGTACACGTTTTCAGAGGGCAGCTTTCAGGAGTCAGTTCTCTTTCTCCACCATGTGGGCTCTGGGAAGTAAATGTTAGGCTTGACATAAACAAGTGTCTTAATTTTATTCTTTTTTTTTGTTTGTTTGGTTTTGGTTTTGGTTTTGGTTTCTAGAGACATGGTTTTTCTGTGCAGCCATGGCTGTCTTGGAACTCAATCTGTAGACCAGGCTGGTCTTAAACTCAGAGATCCACTGCCTCTGCCTCCCGAGTCCTGGAAATAAAGGTGTGCGCCACCCCCACCCGATGCCTTAGTCTTGCTCTTACTGAGTATGACAGCACACACTCGTAACCCATCACCTGTGAGGCTGAGACACAGGGATCTCAAGTCTGAAGCTAGCAGCTTCAGCAAAACAGCAAGCTTCAGGGACCCCCATCTTACACACACACACACACACACACACACGATTGGCTTTTAGAAATGGAACTTGAAAGAATAAGTGGTTCAACGCTAATGTGCTGTCATCATCGTCATCATCATCATCATCATCATCATCATCACCACCACCATTATCATTTGCCGTCATCTGGAAACAACCAAGGTAAAAAGATAAAGGAACACTGAAAATATTATTCAACCAGTATGTAATACTTGTAAATTTCTTCAAAATGCCAGAGAAGCTGGCTAAACTACCTGGGAGTGGTCCTAGGAACAAGAAAAAAGTACCTTCATCCCAAAGCGAGTATCTGGCTTATCAGTTCCATAGGTGGCCAATGCCTCAGCAAAAGTCATGGAAGGAAAAGGAGTCCCTAGAGGGCCTTTATCACCAGGCCAGGAGTACTGCAGCAAACCCTCAACTAGGCGCTGAATGCCAGTCTGGTCTACAAAGGACATCTCTATGTCAATCTGAAACCAAAACAACATGGAAACTAACATCAACAGTCACAATACACATTTCTTGGCTTTTAGTTACCATATAAATAACTCTGCCCAGAAACAATACACGGCTAAGGATACAAATATTATTATACTTTGCTTTTATGTCGATGACTGCCACTGCCTAACATATGCCAACTTATTTATAATTATCTTGTGGCTGAAGGCTCAGAGAAGTAAGTGAATTGCTTGCAAACTGCAATCAGTAAGAAGTTAGGCTACATCTGATCCTGGTCCTTACGATTCCAAACTTGTTATTTTTCCATTTAATCACATTGATTAATGTTACCTTAACAAAGCCAAGTAAGGGTTTTGATAAATCTAGATTAAATAAATGTATTCAATATCAGTATATAAGTTTATTTTCCTTTACAGTTAGCATTGTCCTTTAAAGAATATTTTTTGTATGTATGAGTATTTTGCCTGCATGTACACACACACACTTGATGCTCAGGAAAGCCAGAAGGGGGTGTCTGGCCCTGGGACTGAAGTTACAGCTGGTTGTGATCTGCCATGTGGATGATAGGAATGGACCCCAGGCCTCCTGGAAGACCAGCCAGTGCTCTTAACTGCTGAGCCATCTTGTCAGCCCCCACTCTGGCCTGTTTTTGGAGTAATGATTCTTCTATTAACTCTATTTTTTGTTGTTTTTAATTGCTTGTTTGTTTGCTTTTTGAGACAATGTTTCTCTGTGTAGCCCTGGCTGTCCTGGAACTTGCTTTGTAGACTAGGTGACCTTAAACTCAGATATCCACCTGCCTCTGCCTTCTGAGTGTTGGGATTAAAGGCATGGGCTACATGGCCAGCTTTAACTTTGTTTTATTTGTTACTCTGTTCATGCATGTACACTGTGGGTGTGGGTACAAGTGTTCCACAGCACACATATGGAGGTCACTAGATGACTGGAGTCAGTTTCTTTACCTTACATGGGTTCTGGGACCCAAACTCAAGCTTCAGGATTGTCTACAAGTACCTTTATCTGCTGAGCCACGTCAGTGGTCCCTGGAACATTGACTTTTAATGGAAAAGATCTGTTCTAAGGACTTTATCATATTATAAACTGAGGATATCTGGCACACCTTAGTTGATGACCACACCCCTATGAAAATGACTAATGAAATAGATTAAAACTATTTTGAGATTTCATTTCTCCCCAGGCAGAATGCCAAAAAAAAAACAAAAAAAAAAAACAAAGGATGGGGATGGAGAGATGGTCCAGTGGTCAAGAGCACTTTCTGTTCTTGCAGAGGACCTGGGTTCATTTTCCAGCCCCAACGTGGCACACAGCCACCTCAAACTCCAGTTCTAGAGCTTCCATGAGCACCAGGCATGCACATGCAGGCAAAATATTCACACATATAACATACAATCTTGCTGGCCATGGTGTTAGTACTCAGGAGACAGAGGCAAGCAGATCTTGATGAGTGTGAGGCCAGCCTGGTCTAATACTTAGGGAGTTTAAGGCCAGCCAAGGCTACATACATAGAGAGACCCAGACATTGACTCAATTGCCCCACCTCTGGAAAAAAAAAAACCTTAAAAAAATATAAAAGAACACAAATGACAATAAGTGCTTGGCAGAGACAGGAGGCAGAGAAACAGAACCCTTATTTACTGCTGGCGAGACTCTAAACTGGTGTGGCGATTATGAAAATCAGTACTGAGGTTTTTCAAATAACTGAAAAGAACTACTATATGATCTGGCTTTGCCACCCTTGGGTAATACTCCAAAGCTCAGGGCTTAGCACAGAGCTCCTCACTCCTCTATGTTGATTGTCGTGCCAGTCACAGCAGCTAAGGAACAGAAACAGCCTAGACAGTCATTAATCCGTGAATGGCTAACGAAAATGTGTTATATATACACGATGAAATTCTATTGAGCCATAAAGAGAAATAAAATCATGACATTTGTAGGAAAATGGAATTGGAAATTCTGTTCGGTGAAGTATCCCAGGTGCAGAGAGGCAAGTACTCCCTGCTTCCTCTCATACGGTTGATTCTAGATTTTAATTTTTATATGTGCATATAAATGTTTAGGTATAGGTCAGGGAACTGTGAGAGGGGAAAGAAGAGACCTCAAGGTAAAAGAATAAAAAGCAAGGTACGATGCCTGTGATATAAAAGCAGAAGGAGGGTGGTGGGAGCAAGCAGACCTGTGCAGAGGCAGGAGGATGGAAAGGAGTGATGGCAGTGGCTCAACAAAAATGAAGTGTGTCTGAAAATGAGACTCGGAGACCCATTGACTTTAAGCTCATTTCTAAGACCTTGTAAAGTTACTGTCCTGGTACTGAAACATCCTGGTATAGCAACATGAATTTGTTTTTTTTTGTTGTTTTGTTTTGTTTTGTTTTGTTTTTCGAGACAGGGTTTCTCTGTGTAGTCCTGGCTGTCCTGGAACTCACTCTGTAGACCAGGCTGGCCTCGAACTCAGAAATCCGC
>NC_034594.1:133926911-133929177 GCF_900095145.1 Mus pahari
AGTGCTGGGATTAAAGGCGTTCGCCACTACGCCTGGCACGCAACATGAATTTGTAAGAGCCAGTAATATAATACACAAGTACCTGAGTAAACTCCGGCTGTCTATCCGGTCTTGAGCCTTCATCTCGGTAACACCGGGCAACCTGAAAATACCTATAATAGAAAACTAGACATAACCTAGTCTTCATTTTAAATGATCCACACAATTTTCCCCAAAGTGTTGGCAGTACAGGTTATGAAACACATTAATAATGATCCTTAAGAGAAACTTTACCTTTTCATTTTATTTGTGGTGCTAAGGCTCACATCCAGGCCCTTGTGTATGCTAGGCAAAGACTCTGCTATAAAGCTGTTTCCCAGCCTCAGAAACTTTATTATGCTCAAATCTAGTCAGAAATATGGCTGACCCATGAGAGGCTAGTGTTTTACAGATGGCTTTCCAAATACTTTGGATACTTATATGTTAGATGGGCATGTACACCAGTCCATGTTTCTTTACTCTGTACTTTTCCAAGCTGAAACACTGCTGTAGGAATGCTCTGAGGCTCCTTGTGCCATGCCAGCTCTCACCTTCCCCTTCAGAAATGAAGCTCTCTTTGCCTTTGCAAGTCTAGCATACAACGCTTTTTTCTTTTTAAAATTCATTTTAAAAATTAATGAAATTGGGGCTGGAGAGATGGCTCAGCAGTTAAGGGCACTGACTGCTCTTCCAGATGTCCCAAGTTCAATTCCCAGCAATCATATGGCGGCTTATAACCATCTGTAATGGAATCTGATGCCCCCTTCTGGTGTGTCTGAAGATAGCTACAGTGTGCCCATACACATCAAATAAATAAATAAATAAATAAATAAATATTATCCCATTTTTTTTTTTTACTTGTCTTATTCGCTTGAGATCAGAACCTTATTTTTAATGTTCTGCAAGAACTACTAGCTTTGTGCCAAATGCCACCTAATAAATCTCATATAAACAATGACTTCTATAATTTCTAGGGGATGAGCAATATCAAAACTCACATAAAAAAATTTAACCTCTTCAAATCAGACAACTTTAAAATTGTTTTACTATTATCGAGTGAGGGGCTGGGTGTACAGATGTGAGGGTACATGTGTAGAGGCCAGAGGACAACGTTGTTAGTTAGTTTCCTCTTTCTACCTGTGTGTAGGTTCCAGAGATTTGACTCACATCTCTGGCCTTGCATGGCCAAGAGGATTTTCCCACTGAGCCATCTCACCAGTCCCGGATCAGACAAGTTTGGCCCTTCCTTCCGCCTTGGTCTTGCCTCTTCCTTTTTTCTGAGGAGTAATAGCATCACCAAAAACGAAGAGAGCCCGCTCACCTGTCCAAACCACCAACCATCAGAAGCTGCTTAAATTGCTGAGGGCTTTGAGGGAGGGAATAAAACTTTCCAGGTTCCCTGGATGGCACTAAAAACTCCTTGGCACCCTTTTAAAGAAAGAGAGGTGGCAGAGGGGGAGAAAGAGAGACATTATTGAAAACTAAACAAATAAAAGACCCAAGCCAGGTAAATGCAAATGCCTACAATTCCAGCAGCACTCAGGAGGCTGAGGCAGAGGAATAGTCAGTTCAAGGGCACTGACCCACACAGCAAGGCTGTCTCCATAAAACAACCCACAAATCCTGAAATCCAATTAACAACCAAACAACTCAAGGGGTAAGTGATGAGTACAAGTTAACGCTTAAGCGTACCAAGGAACTTACAGAGCAAAGTTCCCACTGACGGACAGCTCTTATTCATCTTACGGTCCCTAAAACAATTTGCATACAATAAAATTTATTTAGAGACAGAGTCTCACTATGAAGCTCTGGCTGGACTGAAACTCATGGAGATGCCCCTGTCTCTTCAGTACTGGGATTTAGACATGCGCCATGCTCAGCAACGATAACCTTTACATTTTTTACATGTGTGTGTGTGTGTGTGTGTGTGTGTGTGTGTGTGTGTGTGTGTTACACACACATGCTAGAAGAGGCCATCAGAACCTCTGAAGCTGGAGGTACAGGTGCTAAAAACTGAATAAGGTTCTCTGAAAGAGTTAACTGCTGAACTATCTCTGTAGCTCCTAAAATAAGTCTTAAATACTGCTTGCATATAACAGTTATTAAGTGTGTGTGTAAACAAAGTCTCAATTTTATAATTAGCACAACAAAGTTTGTACATCATTTGCTATGCAGGTCATTCTGTTTGTTTGTTTTTTTTGTTTTTGTTTTTGTTTTTTTTGAGACAGGGTTTCTCTGTATAGCCTTG
>NC_034594.1:133929207-133929619 GCF_900095145.1 Mus pahari
CGAACTCAGAAATCAGCCTGCCTCTGACACAATTCTTTTCTATTTTTAAAGATTTCATTTTCATTTTTTGGTTGTGAGCCTTAGCTTTTAATGTCTGAGTTATCTCTCCAGGCAAGCATTTCCTTTTAATTATGGGTATATGTTTCTGTTAGTATGTAGGGATGTTGGCATGAATGCAGTGTTTACAGGCCAGAAAAAAGTCTGATTCCCTGGAGCTCAAGTTTTAGCGCATGCTTTTAACCATTGAGCCATCCCTTCAGTCCAGTTCAGACAATTCTTAATGCACAAGGTTTTTTTTGTTGTTGTTGTTTTTGTTTTTTGCTTTTTGTTTTTCGAAACAGGGTTTCTCTGTATAGCCTTGGCTGTCCTGGAACTCACTCTGTAGACCAGGCTGGCCTCGAACTCAGAAATC
>NC_034594.1:133929630-133931271 GCF_900095145.1 Mus pahari
TGTAGACCAGGCTGGCCTCGAACTCAGAAATCTGCCTGCCTCTGCCTCCCGAGTGCTGGGATTAAAGGCGTGCGCCACCACGCCCGGCTAATGCACAAGGTTTTAATAAAACATTCATTAATGATTTGCATCTAGGAAACTCATGAGAAAGAAACTCATGCAGAATAAAAACATTCTGATTCAAAATGTTAACTCCCATAATTTTCTCAATTCTTAAAATAAGATCCTAAGGTAGTAATAAAAGTAAATAAAACTGGGCCAGGTGACTATAAAAGCAAAGTGATTGCTTTTATAATGAAGAGGATATCAATAGTAAAATGATAAGTAATATACATACTCCAGGGGTCCTCTTAAACAAGGTTGGGGTTTCTATATCCACAAACCCTAAAAAGAGAGAAAAATTAGTTAGTAATTAGGAATTTGCCAAGTATTTCAATAGTGAAATACAAGTCAGGGGCTCCCTTTAATTAGGAAGACACACGAGGTAAGAAAGACAGACGCAAGCTTG
The DNA here is from genome assembly GCF_900095145.1 of Mus pahari. Taxonomy (NCBI): domain Eukaryota; kingdom Metazoa; phylum Chordata; class Mammalia; order Rodentia; family Muridae; genus Mus; species Mus pahari. Next base: position 133,930,139 of record NC_034594.1, read on the forward strand.
TTTCTACATGCCAAGAAAGGTAAGACTTTTACAAACTGTAACTCTGCTCACAAAGCTGACATTCATGACAGGAAATGATCTGGAATATCTGATGGATTCCTGTCTACTGCAGTGCTCTGGTGTTAGAAACGTTCTGCCGACATAGCAAGGATGAAATGAGAGCAAGCACCAAGGAGTACTCTGTTTGACTCATGAGAAATTTCAGATCTCCCATCAAATGCTATATAAGAATGATAAAGAAGGGCTGGAGATATGGCTCAGTGGTTAAGAGCATTGACTGCTCTTCCAAAGGTCCTGAGTTCAAATCCCAGCAACCACATGGTGGCTCACAACCATCTGTAATAAGATCTGTCACCCTCTTCTGGTGCATCTGAAGACAGCTACAGTGTACTTAGATTATAATAATAATTAAATCTTAAAAAAAAGAATGATAAAGAATTATGCTAATTTGGCTAGGTATCATAGTCTACACCTGTAACCCCAGAATTCAAGAAGTGCAGGAGGGGGTGCTGGGGAGGAAACACAGAGACAACCAAATGCTGTCCTCAGTAGTGATGAGAAATACTAAGTACTGTAATAGACATTATTACCTTTAACAGAATGTGTCTGTGACCCAGTCATCACAGTGATTGATCATACACTTTGGGAACATGTGATCCAATGATGAAGGGAGTATACAATAAACAGAAAAAACATGCAGGCTTTCCTTACCATGCAGATTACAGAGATATTCCCGCATTTTCATGACCATCTGTGACCTCAGCCGCAAGTTGTACTGCATCTGGAAGCTGCGCAGATCTAAGTAGCGATACTGCAAACGGAGCGCCTCTGTTTTCTACACAAATGAAGATTTTTATGCGTAAATATTTTTGAACATTAAAAAGGTACTTAACTTTCATTTTCTTAATTTGCATTTACTTATTAGTAGTGCTGGAGTGTGTGTAGGTGTGTGTCTGTTTACATGAGTGTAGATGCCCTTGGGCCCCTGGAGCTAGAGGTAACCTCAGGAGCTGGAGTTAAAGGCAAGTGTGAGTTGCCTGGTACACATGATGGGAAACAAACTCAGGTCCTTCCTAAGAGCTGAGCTTAATCTCTCTAGCTCAGCTTTGTGTATTTTCTTTTTTTTTTTTTTT
>NC_034594.1:133931403-133947534 GCF_900095145.1 Mus pahari
AGTGCTGGGATTAAAGGCGTGAGCCACCATGCCCGGCAGCTTTGTGTATTTTCAAGGATGTAAATCCTTGTATTCATCTTTATGCTTAGAACTTAAGAAATGTCTATAATTTCTTTTTCTGAATGTATACTTTAGCAAATTTATTTTCTTGTCCATAATAAGGTCAATATTGTAATTATATTGATTTTTTGCAATCAAAGAACTTAAATATAGGCCTTAGCGGTCATGTAATTAAGAATCTAATAGAGCAGGGGAAATCCCTCAGTTGGAGTTTGGTTCAACTTCTGTCCCTTAGTAACATACACTGACAAAAGCAATTTAAGGGAGAAAGGGCAAATTTGGCTCCCAATTCTAGGTTACAGCCCATCACTGCAGGAAAGGCAAGACAGCAGGAGCATCACACCCACAGTCAAGAGCAGAGAGCAAGGACTGACTGCTGCCCGTCAGTGCTTAGCTTACTCCTTCTCACTCAGTCCAGAGCCTAGGCCATGGGATGCTGGCACCTACATTCAGGGCTTGCTTTCTCATATCCATTAATTCAATTAAGAAAATTCCCTTCACCAGGTGGTGACGTTGCACACCTTTAGTCTCAGCACTTGGGAGGCAGAGGCTGATGAATCTCTGTGAGTTCGAGATCAGCCTGGTCTACAGACTGAGTTCCAGGACAGCCAAGGCTATACAGAGAGAAGTCAAACCAAACCAAAGCCAAGCAAACCAAAGCGAACAAAACCAAACAAACCAAAACCAAACACTTCCAACCCCAAAAGAAAGCATGCTCACAGGCCAATCTAATCTAGACGACCCTCACTGAGGCTCCTTTCTCATGTGATTCTAGGTTGGCCAAGAGGACTTAAAACCAACCATCACAGTTAGTGAAGTACTTGTCATGTGAGCACAGCCACCCGAGCTCAATCCTTGGGACCTAGGTGGGAAGCTGGGTGTGGCCACACACTGTGGTTCTAGCACAAGCAGGCGCAGTGAGGCAGGTGCTTTCTGGCCACCCAGACTGTTCTCCTTGATGAGTTCCAGGAGCGTGAGAGACCCTGATTCCAATAAAATGTGGCCAGTGCCCGAGGAATCACCTTCAAGGTTTCCCTCTAGCTTCCACAAGCACACATATGTGCACATGAGCACACACAAACACCTTAATAGATTAAAAATTAGGTATATATTCCAGGCATAGTGGTGCAGAGGCTGGCAGAACTCTTGAGTTTGAGACTAGCCTGGTCTACAGAGTAAATTCCAGGACAGTCAGAGCTACATAGTGAGATTCTAATCTCATTACTGTTAGAAGTTTCAACTTAATAGGAAAAAGATCACCCTATGCAACTTTGCCATTTCCTTTCAACACCTTAAACAATAGCAATGGAAAAACTTGAACAATAGAATATTTTAGATCTTAAAGACAGAATCACATTTCAAGCTGTTTGCACCTCAAGAGCATAATTAGCTGTCAGTACTGTAGAATTTCAAAAATATTCATTTTATAGAAGGTAAACTTTTACTTTAAACATTCTGGTAATTTTCAATCACGTTCTGGATCCTGGATTTTGTTAACAAGACATCCTCACCTTCACAAAGTCTTTAATTTCAAAGGGCAGCTTTTTGCAGGCATTCAGGAGCTCAGCTGTTTTAACTTTGATTTCAATCTCACCTGTTGGCATTTTCTTAGAAGAAAAAGAGCTATTTTAGAAAGTCATTTTTCAGGACAGGTATTCGATACACATTTGTAAAACACATGTATTCGTATACATATGTAAAATGGTTCAAGCTATATTATAGATTATGAATAATAAAAATTCATATAATCTTTACATTATTGTTCCTATATTAGCAAATATCGTTATGTATTTGTCAAGGCTGACAGACTTTTTTCGTGCACACTTAAATAGGTGTGGTGATATCTGTGAGTTCATTTGTGGAACTGAGGAATTTCAATACTGTGTCCACAAGGGACTCAATCTATGCTGTTAGTGTATGCGCAGACACTGTAAATGTACAAAGGAAAAATTGCATCCCCCAGACTACTAACCGGATTCTCCTGTCCTGGAGGACGGGAGATTACTGTCCCAGATACTCTCACGACAGACTCCACAGGGGCTTCACACAAAATCCTCCTCACAGATTCGGCTGACTGCAAAATAAGGGGTGGAGGGAAATTCCAAAATAAATGATCTTACAGAAATCTTCAGTAAGTCTACAGTTTAGAAAAATGACATTCACAGCTTATGTGCTGTATTGGTGCTATTACAAGAGTTAGTAAATCCATACAATACAGCTAGTAAGACCACCAAGAATCCTCCCTCCCTCCTTTCTTTTGATAGGCCTCACTATAGAGTCCACACTGGCCATGAACTCCCAGACTTCCTGCCTCAGCTTCTCAAGTACTGGGATTGTAGGTATGCACTACCATGTCCACCGGCTATTTTTAATTTTAATTAATTAGTTAATTTTTTTTTTTCCGAGACAGGGTCTCTCTGTATAGCCTTGGCTGTCCTGGAACTCACTCTGTAGACCAGGCTGGCCTTGAACTCAGAAGTCCGCCTGCCTCTGCCTCTCAAGTGCTGGCAGGCGTGCACCACCACTGCCTGGCTAATTACTTTTTGAAACAGGGTTTCACTGTCTAGGTCTGGCTGTCCTGGAACTCTAGGCCTCACACTCAGAGATCCGTCTGCTTCCGCCTGCGTGCCGGGAGTAAAGGCGTAGGCCGTTATGCCTAGCTTATCAGCTACCTTTTATTTTTGAGACAGATTCTAAATTGCCAGGCTGGCTTCATTTTGTGTGTGTGCGTGTATGCACACCTATCTGTGCACACGCCACAGTCTGCATGTGGAGGTGAGAGGTCAGCTTGTGGAATTGATTCTCTCCTTCCACCACATGGGTCCCAGGGTTGTCGGCTTGGTGCCAAGAATCTTTATCCACTGTGCTACTACCAAAGTCCTAATCACACCTCTGCCTTTGGATTCCTTCATACACACACACACACACACACACACACACACACACACACACACACACACACGCGCGCGCGATAAGGTCTCATGTAGTCCAGGCTGGCCTTGACTGGCTATAATACTGAAGGTGATCTTGAGTTCTTGATATTCTTGCATCTGCTATCTGCTATCCACTGATGTGATTGTAGGTGTATGCTTCCATGTCTGTCTTATATTTTCTTTGAAAGGTTATTCTTAGGTTGTTTTTTTTTATAAATTTCATCTTCACATTCTGTGTCCTTTATTGATTTCTTTGGTAACTGATTTTTTTTTTTTTTCCTGAGACAGGGTTTCTCTGTGTAGCCCTGGCTGTCCTGGCACTCACTTTTGTAGACAAGGCTGGCCTCAAACTCAGAAATCCGCCTGCCTCTGCCTCCCAAATGCTGGGATTAAAGGCGTGTGCCACCACCGCTCGGCGGTAACGGATTAATTACATTTATTTTGTATGTGTGTGCACACACAGGCAACTCACATGAGTGTATCATGTGTACCATATATGGAGGTCAGATGACAACTTGTGGGAGCTGTCTTTCTCCTTGTACTATATCGGTTTTGAACTTAGGTTGTTAGATGTGCTGGCAGGCACCTTTAGTGTATCCTCTGGCTCCACAACCCTTTTGTGTAGTTCTTTACACATTACAGAAATTATCTCTGTCTCTGGTATTAGCTGTTTGCCTCAGTGTATATGGGTGTAATGCATACATGATGGGTACCCTGGGAAGCCAGTGAGAACTCTGGATTCCCTGGAACTAGAGTTACAGATGGCTGTGAGCTTCCATGTGAGTGCTGGGACTTGATCCCTGATACTTAACAACAGCAGCAAGCACTCTTAACTGCTCTAGCCATCGCTGTAGTTCTTTAGTTTATCATGCATTAATGTTGTACATAGTAGTCTTCAACTTTTATTAATAGCTAGTTCCTGAATGATCAAACTACTTAGCTTATACTACCATCTTACCAAAGAAGCCTTTAGATAATGGCAGGAAATCTTGTGTTACCTCATCCTGGGGAATGAGAATCTGAACAAGGCCGTGGCAATCTCTTAGGACTAAGAAGGTGTTCTGCCTGAATAGTGGGGGAAAAAAAATGAATATTTTAGGATATAGTCTCTCAGCTCAAAATTTAGACAAAAATCAGTAATAAAAAAATCCATGTAAAATGCTTCCACTTTTATGATTATGTAGTTTTATAAGCTGCATTCATGCAATTATCTTATGCCTTTCTTTCTTTCCTCTTTCTTTCTTTCTTCTCTCTCTCTCTCTCTTTCCTTTCCTTTCCTTTTTTTTTAGAAAAGGTCTGGCCTTGTTGCCCGGGTTGTCCATGAACATGAACCTGACATCTTGTTCAGCTTAAGTAGCTGAGATTATAGGCATGTATTGCCACAACTGGCCAAACTGTTCTTTTCAACTTGGATTTCTATTAATTATTCATATAGCTGCTAATTTGTTATATGTGACTCATTAATGACAAAGTAGATTTAAATTTTTCTTTCTTTCATTTTTTGAGGCAAGTTTTCACTGTTTAGTTGTGGCTGGCCTGGAATTCATGCCTCAAACTCACAGAGATCTGTTTGTCTCAGCCATGTCAGTGCTGGAATTAAAGATGTGCACCACCATGCCTGGCGAGATTTAAAGTTTTTCTTTTGTTTTGTTTTGTTTTGTTTTGGAGACATGGTTTCTCTGTGTAGCCCTGGCTGTCCTGGAACTCACTTTGTAGACCAGGCTGGTCTCGAACTCAGAAATCCGCCTGCCTCTGCCTCCCGAGTGCTGGGATTAAAGGCGTGCACCACAACGCCCAGCTAAAGTTTTTCAATGTGGTTGTTGCCAACATCTTTATGAAGTGTCAGGAAAGCATGCAATCACTTGTTTACAGAGAAATTCCTAAAGGAGCCGCTCAGACCTGTGCTCCAGGCTCTTAAAGCACTATCAGTAGCCGGTTGAGAAAGCAGCAAAGGTCTCTATTGAACTAGACATTGGAATCATGACAAAGAAAAGCCTGAAGCCTACTTATCTTTAAAGCTTCATTCTAATTTCGAGTACATGTCTGTGTGTGGTATGTACATGTGAATACAGGGCTCCTGGACGACCCGTGGCAGGAAATGCCCCAGGAGCTAGAGTTACAGATAGCCGTGAGCTTGATACAGATGCTGGGAACCCAATTCTGGGTCTTCTGCAAGTGTCACCCTTAGCTCCCGAGCCATCTCTCCAGCCTCTGTAGACCAGGCTGGCCTCGAACTCAGAAATCTGCCTGCCTCTGCCTCCCAAGTGCTGGGATTAAAGGCGTGCGCCGCCACCACCCAGCAAGAACAAGATTCTTGTCAAGACAATTAATATTTGCATCCAGTATGCTGAACACTCTAAGAGCCAAGGTAACTTCTTTCATATGACACATGTCTACCCACATTTTGAACTTCTTCAGAGAGTTAATATGCTAATACGCTTCAGAACATGAGAGAGGAGCAACAAGAAACACAGCAATGGGCTTTGAGCCTAAGGAATGACTGCTCATGGTTTTAAGCTTTTTCTTTACTTACATTTTGAATACAGTAAGCTTGCTCTCCTATGTGGCTTCACAGCTGGCTCACAGAATCCTAGTCTATTCCCACTCACTGCTTATAAGAGCTTTGTAAACCCAGCTCAGGATTATTTCAGTCCTCCGGTGGGTCACGTTTTATCCTTATACCCTTTAACCGATATTAGTACTTACAGGGAATAACACTATTAGACCTTTTCAAAACAAAATAGAACGGAAAAGGCAGCGACTGCCGAGAAATTACAAAAGTGGCAAATATTATTCTCTGAATGGATAAAAATTAGTGAAGGTTGGAAGTGTTTGGGAAAACAACCTCCATGTATTCCTGAACCATTTTCTTCAGTTTACCTGCGGTACTGAATCCATCCACACAGAGTGACTTCTTGGCCTAAGTGGGATGAACGCAACTCTCCGCATGTGTTGGTCCGAGCAACAAAGCTACTGAATTCTTTAAAAAGAGAAGGAAAAAGCACTTTAAAAGGCATCAGCAGTAATGTTTGTAGTTTTCTTTAAAAATACTCTCCATTCATGATATATCAGCTGTTTCAGGTCAATGGGTGAAGTTAATGAAAAATTTAAATTAGATTTGTGTGTGTTTATGTGTGTGTACCCACAGGTATGCGGGCTCACATGCCACGGTGCCCTGTGGAAGTCAGAGGACAACTTGGATTCTGTTCTCTTCTTCCACTCACAAAAATGTGAGTTTTGGCAGTCAACTCTGGTACTCAGGCTTGGCAGTAAGTGCCTGAAGCCACTGAACCATCTTGCAGGCCTGATGTGGTCTATAAAATAGCCTAGCGTATACAATATCCCCATTGTGTTTACAGGCAGAAGTGTCAAGGCCCAAGCGAATAACTGCCCCAAAGGAAAATTTTGCATTCTGTTTAGAAATCTAAACCTTGTACATGACCTAGCACTTGAAGGGACATAAAATGGTAGCTGTCCATTTTGCTAAGGGACATATAATTTTAGAAATTACCTGCTTGACAGTGCAGTTAGTATTTAGCTTTAGTACAAATATAGTTTATAACAATCATTTGTACATCAATAAACTATTAAAAGTGTGGAAAATATTTTATTTAAATTATTTTAGTTTTTCTATTAATAGTATACACCACACAGACTATCGACCTTTTTTATAATCAAGGGGGGAAAAAACCTTGATTATAACTAATCACGAGAATGAATGACCTGGTATTAAAATGCAGTTAGGATCCGGGAAACAAGCTGTCAAAAACAGGCGGAAGCTCGTAGCTGCCTTCACCTGGAATTCTTTGTGAACTCAACGCCAGATTTCTGGTAAGAGAACCCCAGATTGGCCGCATGGTCTTTCCGATGGGTCTGGATAAACCCCTGCATAGACGGGTTAACCAAGAACCAAAATACATGTTGAAGTCCCGGGATCCGGAGAGACAATCACGAATCCCACGCTGCAGGTGTGATGGTGCTCAAAACTCGGTTTTCGGAATACCAGGGAACCCTTAAAATTCTAGTTCCCACGCAAATGCACCCAGACCCTCCTCCGCAGAACGTTCAAGTAGCTACAAAGCAGATTGACGTGCAAGGGCTTTCGAGCCCTTGGGTAGGAGAAAGCCTTTGCTTCCTTCAGTGCATCAGTTCCCACTTAATTAAACAAGGCTGCGCCCCGAAGATGCCAAAAGATCCTCAACAGCAGCGCCAGCGCCAGAGCGACCCCAGCCGGAAGGACAGCCACCAGGCGCACGTCCTCCCTTTATTCCCACGTTTCTCGAAAGTGACCAGGGCACAAGCAGAAACAAAAGGAGGTACAGCTTCGTGTTTCAACTCTCGCAAACCTGGCGGCCCATCTTGGATTTTCCTGAAAGGTGAAGGCGAGCAAATCCAAACAGCTCTGAGGTTCGAACCCAGACACAAATCACATCCACAAGCCAGTCCCTCTGACACCCGGCGAGCGCCAAAGTTACGCAAGGATTTCGGCCAATCAGAACGAGGGTGCCTCCGCCATGTTTATTGTGGGCGGAAGTGTGCGGGAACGTTTCGCACCGGTTGGAAAACGGAAGAGCAACGCGGCGCGATAGGGAGTTGGGGATTTGAGTCCATTGCTCGAAGCCGCCAAGCCTTGCCCTCAGTTAAAATGGCGACTTCAGTTGCTTAACTTACGTGAAATCGGCGGGCCGCTGGCGAGGCTTTCCGCGTCGGCCGCAGGGCGAGTCGGGAAATGATTTTAAACTGGAGGGCGTGGCGAGTGTGGAGTTGCGCCTTTGGCGAGCGGAGCTTTCAAGTCTACCTTTTCCCGGGAGAGCTCCGGAGAAGGGTCTTTGGGGACTCCCTATCTTTCGTGGGCCGGCGCCAGCTTCCGAAGAGCGAGGGTCGCAGAGCCGGGCTGCTTGGGAAGCCGAGCTGTCTCTCCCGGGGGACGTCGTAGTTCTTGCTCGCGCCCGAGGGAAGCTACGTTCACTCCAGGGCTCTTGATGTCTCTTCTGAACTCACCGGCGATTGCTTCGGGTCTCTCTTAAGCAGTCATTTTGGCCGCTTTCTTCTTCTTAAAAAACCAAAACCTTTCGTCTCGACGTAGTCTTGGAGCCAGACTTGAAGGATGATTCGTGAATCCGGAGCGGACGACAGTGTCATTACGACCTAATTTTGGTAAGAGCTTTTGGGTCCTCGACTGGCCGTGTACTGCATTTCTTTCTGTTGTGTGGCTGATGTCTTTCCAGTGCTTTTGTGTATTTAAGATGGGTGCAAACGGAAGCTAATGTCAAAGTGAGCGTTAGGATGAGAGCAGTGGGTTGACTTTTGTGGCAATATTACAGTGACTAACTCAGGGACTTTCTTCACGGACTAACCACAAGAAAAACTACTGAGTTTTAGTTGTGTTAGGAACTGAGTACGTAGTTCTGTGGATACTAGAAAGCGGCTGATAGGGACCCTTTGCCACAGGCAAAAGAGTCAAAAAGGAGGTGAAGACGTGAGAAATTCGTAGAACCTTTCCCTCCAGTCACCTGGCAACATAGTAGCTTACTTAATGGGGTCGTTTGAGGAGTGAACAGTAGTACCAGATGTGTCCCAGTACTAGGAAGGCTGAGGCAAGACTAGGCCAACCTGGGCTACACAGAGAGTCTGTCACTCGATATAAACAAAACACCCCAAACAAAAGAATAATCCTTAAAGGCTTAATCTTTGTTAAGTGCTGACAAGCATGCCTGCAAAGTAATGTATACTTAGCAATTATTGTACTAAGTAGCCTACTTTATACAGAAAAATTCTGTATCAACAGAATTGATGAAGACTCCTATCTAAATAGCAAACAAGTGGGGAGAAGAATGGGGGGAGGTGGTGGCAGCGGGAGAATGCTGCCTTCTGAGGTTAAGTTCAATTGATGGAAGATTTTTAACAGAGGGGTTCGGATAAGTGGGACCTGCATGGCTGCTATGGACAAGAAGAATTTGTAAAGTGAAAACTAATAAAAAGACTAGGAGTTCTTCTACCAAACCCAAGACGGCTCTGATGAGAAGGCCAAGGGTGTCTCTAACGATAAAGACATCTTCCAGAAGTTGGCCTGGGACCTCCACAGGCATAAGAGTCGAAGGAGCTTTTCCTGGTAGCAGCAGCTCCAGGTGTTGGTTCCTCCTGACCCCCACTGAAGGTCTCTCTGTAAGTCCTGGAAGCAGGCAGGACAGGAGGTGGGACTCTTAATCCAAACTACCTGAAAGCAAGGAGAAAGGACAAGACAGGGAGGGCCATTAATCTAAATCCACTGAGGTGCACATTAGTGGGTGGCTCACCAGGAGTGTGGCCAAGGCTCACATCATGGGAATACTTTATGCCTGTGGGGAAATGAAAAATGCTTACTTAAATGTTGCATCCCTGCGGTGCTTTTATTTTATTTTTAATACTTCTCTGTGTGTCCATGCACTGTGGTGTGGGTACAGTGCAGAGGACAATGTGTGTGTCCATGCACTGTGGTGTGGGTACAGAGGTCAGAGGACAAGATGCAGGGGTCAGTTCTCTCCTGCTGTACGGATCCCAGGATTTGAACTCAGGTCGTCTAACTTGAGTTTTGAGAATCCAGATAAAGCTAAGAAGGTGCCAAAACAGGAGGAATTAATGACAAGAGATGACTGTTCCCCTAATATAGACAACTGGCTCTTCCAGGTGATTTCCCTCCATAGAGAATGTTGTCACCACCCTCCTGTGGCACACCACTCCTGCGGAGGAGGAAATGGCCACGCCCCCTGAGGTACCTGTGTGTGTGTGTGTGTGTGTGTGTGTGTGTGTGTTTGTGTGTGTGTGTGTGAGAGAGAGAGAGAGAGAGAGAGAGAGAGAAGGAGGTAGGGGGAGGGAGGGAGGGAGGGAGGAGATATTTTGCTTTCCAGGAACCACTCTATTGCCAGTTCCGTCAACAAATCCATTGACAGTCGAGGCATTTCCTCTGCAGGTTAAGTTCTGGTTACAGGATATTGCTGGTCTGGGGTTGTGTCTATAAAGATGCCTTCCAGTTTTCAGACTAAAAATCTCATATCTTTCTGACTACTGGGATTTTTCTTTCTTTTTTTTTTTTTTTTAAGATTTATTTATTTATTATATGTAAGTACACTGTAGCTGTCTTCAGACACTCCAGAAGAGGGCGTCAGATCTTGTAACAGATGGCTATGAGCCACCATGTGGTTGCTGGGATTTGAACTCTGGACCTTTGGAAGAGAGTCGGGTGCTCTTACCCACTGAGCCATCTCACCAGCCCCTGGGATTGTTTTTTGTTTTTGTTTTTGTTTTTTAATTGTTATGTGTAAGTACACTGTAGCTGTCTTCAGACACACCAGAAGAGGGCTTGAGAACTTAATATGGATGGTTGTGAGCCACCATGTGGTTGCTGGGATTTGAACTCAGGACCTTCGGAAGAGCAGTCAGTGCTCTTAAGTGCCAAGTCATCTCACCAGCCCTGTCAACTGGGATTGTTAAATGGCAAAGCCAGTAGGGGTGAGCAGTGCCCCAGCCCAGGAGCATGGTTTTCTTTTTCCCTGGGGATCTGGGGCCAGTGTAGTGACTGGTCATTCTGTTGCTATTGCTTTGCAGCCTCCTTCAGGAAAGGCATGCTTGGGAACAGCGACCAGGAAGTGGGAGGAAAGTAGAGCTGCAGCCCACAAAGATGCTCTGGATTCAGGCTCTGGAGACCAGCATCAGAGTGCAGACCTAACTTTACTGTTTATTACATAAGTTTATTTAGCCAATTAGGGTATGTTTATGTATTCAAGAACAAATTAGGGTGCAACCTGTGTTGTTTAGCCAATTCTGACTACCCTGTCCATGAACCTGTCTGTGAGTCTGTAGGGGAGGGGCCAGTCCTTCCCACCCCCCATCCCCGTGGAGATTTCCGTGAAGACAAGGGAAGTAGCCACTGTCCTGGCCTGGAGTCCTTTGTGTTGTCTCTCCTGTGTGTAGGGAGCTGTGTCAGATCATACACTATGTACAGGAGATCCGGACTCTTCAAGGAGTTCCAGAAGCTTGCAATGCCTCACCCTCCTTCCCATTTCTTCCTCCACCAGGTTTATCTCCACATCCCCTACAGGGGGTCTAACTGTGATGTAACTGCCTTTGCCCCCTGGATAGAGTCTTCCAACTGTCAGGGACCCTGGAAGAGAGCTATCCACCCACCATGCCAGTTGTCATAAATGTTCTATCTTTCCAGGTGTTCACGTAAAGCCATCTCATGTCTTTCCTCAATTTTTGAATTTGGTAAAGCCAGATTAGAGACAGCTCTTTAGGGTTATCGTGAAGCCCCTGCTGTGGTCCGCCTTCGTGGTGGTCTCAAAAGTCTCCTTTGTAATGTGCATATCACATTATTTGACTTATTCTAGAGTTCATACTAAAAGGTTTCTTGTGTTGATATTTCTCTTCACAGTAATAGAATAGTGGCTAAGACAAGAAACAAGGATGATGTAGAAAAGGTGGGGAGTAGAAAGGAGAAGCTGGGTGTGGTGGCGCACGCCTTTAGTTCCAGAGGCAGAGGCAGGCGGATTTCTGAGTTCGAGGCCAGCCTGGTCTCCAAAACAAAACAAAACAAAACAAAAAAAGTGAACCAGACTGGCCTTGAATTCATATAAATTCACCTGCCTCTGCCTCTGCCTCTCAAGTGCTGTGATCATAGGTGTGTCCCACCATGCCTGACCGAAAAAGATGGTTATATTATCTTTTCTCAAGTATTCATGTGCGTCTCTCCAGCCCCCTGACTTTTTAGTGATTAGAGTTCTAGTTACTTTTTTTTTAATGCAGACCATGGATTCCTATGATTCCCGAGGACCGACTTTTAGACGAAGGACCTCAAATCTTAAGAACTACTTTGTAGGTGCCACCCCTCTGCAGAAACGACTGGAATTGGTCAGGAGGCAGAGTTCATATTTTCCCAGTCCATCTCGAAGGAAAATTCCCCAGTGTTCACAGTTGCAGGTATGGTTTGTGTTGTTTTTCACAAAATCTCAATCATTGATTTTATCAATGAAGCCTGGGGTGCTAGATGCTGGGGTGAAAGCCTGCTAGCTCACAGAGGCAGAGAACGCACCCAGCTGACCTTCCTCCACACCCAGTGTCCCAAAAGCAACTAATTCTCTATGCTGTCTCAAAATTTTCCTCAAACTCATTTTCTCTCCCTTCTATTTCCTGTGTGTCTCTCTGTCTTTCAACTTCCTTTTACTCTCTGTGGTTCTTTCTGATGTTCACTCCCTGTCAACCGGATGTTTGTTCTGCCTCTTGACCTATGGTTAACTCTATTTTAATCCTGTTTACAATAACCAGAAAGCTCTTGGATCAAAGGTATGTGCCAGGGCTGAGCCATACCATAATTAGAAACAGTTTTTTCTAGTAAACAACACAATCTCCGGGTTCACAGTGTGATTAGATATCCTGCAACACCTTCAAGCTAGTCAGTGATGGAGAACATATGAATAATAATATATCAACTTATAAAACTAATACTTTTAGTATCTTAATCTTTCAGTTAATAGATAAATGAGGGATAGCTAAGTAAATAATTTAACTTTAACCAAAATATCTTTTGTTCTAGTTTCCTTTAATCTACATCATGTCTTCAATATTTTTCTTTTATGACATTGGCATTTTTGAGAAATACAGACTCATGCTTTCCCTTGTTTGACTGGAATATTCCTCCCTTTTTATTTGTATGATGTTTCTCAATGCTTGAAATTTGAATTCTTGTCTAGCAGGTTACATAGGTTCTGTTGTGTTCTTTGGTACCTTCAGTGTAGCCTTCTCTTGTCTGTGGTGTGTATCTAGAACCTTTTAGGATAGGGGACAAGCTTACTTCTTAGGAAGAATTGTTCCTGCGGGCACTGAAAGTAATATTCTTCATCAGAAAGCTACTGGGGGGTGGGGGGTTAATGCCTGGCATCCGTTAGGCTTAGGTCTGCCGCTGAACTACGGTCCCAACCTGGGAGACTTTATTCATTCCTTCTTTCCCCTGAGAACTGAGATGACATGTGTGCACCTGTGTGATTTCCATGTGTATAGCGTTTTGTCTGCATGTATGTATGTGTAGCACACACATGCCTGAGGTCAGATAGGGGTTCCCTAGAATTGGTGTGACAGGATTGTGACTCATGATGTGAATGCTGGGACCCACCCTGGTCCTCTGCCGTTTCTCCACGCCCTCCAAGATATTTTATATAAACATAGAAATGTCTAGTTTAGTGCTTTTTATTTTTATAATTTTCCTGTAGATTTAATAAGAAAAAGTATGCAACCATTTCATCGACTGCTGTAGCTATGACAAACATTGTTCTCAAATCACACACACACACACACACACACACACACACACACACACACACACACGCACACACGCGCACGCACGCACGCACGCATCTTTGTTCTAAATGATAGCTGGAGCTGTGAGACCATGTCAGAAAATGTGGACTTTAGAAGTTCCTCAGGAGGAAGCCAGGAGCTTTTAGGCGGTCAGTACTTTTATACTGTTCTCAACCCTTTAGCTAATGAATAAATGAGGACTAGTTCAGTTAATTCATTTTAGTACTGTTATGGAGCCAATACAAATAAAACTTGCTTGTTTTTTCTGTTTTTTGGTTTTTTGTTTGTTTGTTTGTTTACTCTCACTTTCGTTTCTTTGAGACAGTGTCGCTACACAAGCCTGTTAGCTTAGAACTCACTGTGTAGACTGGGCTGGTCAGGCCTTGCACTTGTGGGCGGTCTCTCTGTCTGCCTCAGGAGAGCTGGGGTTACAGTCGTATACCACCATGCCTGGCTCACATTTGTCATTTGAATTAATTTTTTAAGTGAACATACAAAATGACCGGTTTTCCTGTGGCATGTTCACATATATGTCATACTTGCTCGTTTTCTCTCCAACCTGATCCTGTTCTTTCTCCCAAATGGTTTTCCTTTCTGCTTTCATCTTATTACCCTACCTTTATGAACTCTTCCTTTCTGTTCATGCTCCCCTTTCTGTTTTCATGACCACATGAACATATACACACATCTAAATACTGAATATTAGAGAAAACATAGGTACTTGTCTGACTTACTTTACCTAACATCTAAGAGTATCCATTTTCTTGAAAATGTTATGGTTTCATTTTTCTTTACAGCTTAAAAAAAATTCTATTGTGTATTCCTCTCATCCTTCCTTCCTCCCTCCCTCCCTCCCTCCTTCTCTTTCTTTCTCTCTCTCTCTCTCTCTCTCTCTCTCTCTCTCTCTCTCTCTTTTTCTTTTTCTTTNCTCCTTCTCTTTCTTTCTCTCTCTCTCTCTCTCTCTCTCTCTCTCTCTCTCTCTCTCTTTTTCTTTTTCTTTCTTTTTTTTTTTTTTTTTGAGACAAGGTCTCTTTATAGAGCATTGGCTGTCTTGGAACTCACTGTGTAGACCAGGCTGGCCTTGAACTCACAGAAATCCACCAGCTGCTGCCTCCTGAGTGCTGGGATTAAAAGTGGGCCCGGTTTCTTTATTTGATATGCACAAGTTGAGCATGTATCTTATTTTTATGGTATGTTTCAGAGTCCTGTGGATAGGAATGGTCCTGCTAGGTCCTATATTTAGTGTTCTAAGGAACCTCCACATTGAGTTCATAGCGTACATGGCTTTACATCTCTACCCAAGTGCTCTGTTGTTGATGACACTTGTGACTCTAACAGAGGGCAGACAAACATTTCCAAGTCCTTTTATTTACTATGCCGAATTAGGCTTTTGTGTTACGGTTTTGCTGCTGTGAACAGACACCATGACCAAGGCAACTCTTATAAGGACAACATTTAATTGGGACTGGCTTACAGGTTCAGGGGTTCAGTCCATTATCATCAAGGCAGGAGCATGGCAGAGTCCCGGCAGGCATGATGCAGGAGCTGAGAGTTCTGCATCTTCATCTGAAGGCTGCTAGAAGACTCCTCCCACAGGGTTAGGAGAAGAGTCTTAAAGCTCACGCCCACAGTGACACACTTCCTCTAATAAGGCCACACCTCTACATAGTGCCACGCATATTCAAACTATCACAGCTTTGTTGCATAAAATGAATTTGTTAAATATTTTTTAAATTACTTAAGGCTAATCAGGCTCGATCCTTTAGAAATACTTTTGTGTGTGTAGTATAAGCCCAGGGCTGTGCCCCTGCTAGGCAACCACTCCACTATTAAGTCCCAGCACCACTATTTGCAAGGTATATGTAAAGGACAACAAATGTTCATCTATGAAATGTCTATTGAAATCCCATGAAATGCCATTGTTTATGTTCTAACAGAGTAAATGAAATAGATGAAACCCTGTCCCCAGCTAGCTTCTACTCTGATTGGAAAGGGAGACAAGAAAAGTAAGACATATATATTCAGTTCGTAGTAAGGGCTATGAAGAAAAATAAAAGGTTAGGAGATAGTGACAGACTTGAAGTGGTACATTTTCTTTAGAATGGCCTCTTAGAGAAGAACTAAGAACAGATCTGAATAAAACAGAGAACTGTCTTGTGTGAACATCCGGGGCAGAAAAGCTTCCTACGTGGGATCTGGGGACAAAGGCAGAGGACCTTTTAATGACCTGTAAATTCCATTTGAGATTAGTGTTAGGAACACAAGGTCACGTACCAAGTCGTAGATTTATATTGAATATGTAAACTGCTATGATTAAATTCTTAGGTATGCTTTTTACTTTTAAAACCTTTGTCTTGATTTTTTTGTTTGTTTTAGGAAGATATCGATCCTCAGAAGGTTGCATTTCTCCTCCACAAACAGTGGACTGTATATAGTTTAACTCCCCTGTATAAATTCTCCTATTCTAATCTCAAAGACTATTCTAGACATCTAAGTGCATTTATTGCTGCCGAAAAGCAAAAAGGACTAGCTGTGGAAGTGGGGGAAGACTTCAACATCAAAGTGATTTTCTCCACTCTACTTGGAGTGAAAGGGACGCAAAGGGACCCTGAAGCGTTTCTTGTCCAGGTATAGTAGAATATATACCTTTGCTTCCTCGAGTGGAAAAAAATCTATTTTGTTGGTTTGGAATGGAAATTATAGTATTTTCTTAGCTTTTTTTTTTTTTTTTTTTTTTTTTATTTATTATATGTAAGTACACTGTAGATTACATTTATATATTTGTTTATTTAAATATGTATGTGTGTGC
>NC_034594.1:133947602-133969639 GCF_900095145.1 Mus pahari
TTCTTGTCCAGGTATAGTAGAATATATACCTTTGCTTCCTCGAGTGGAAAAAATTCTATTTTTTTGGTTTGGAATGGGAGTTACAGTAGTTTCTTTGCTAGTTTTTTTTTTTTTTTTTTTTTTTTTTTTTACACTTAAAATCATTTTTGATTACATTTATATATTTGTTTATTTAAATATGTATGTGTGTGCATGTGTGTGTCTGTGTGCCACAGTGCCCTTGTGGAATTTGGAGAACTTACTAGAATTGGCTCTCTCTAATTGACTTGGAGATCAAAGTCATGTTGTTAGGCACCTTACCAAATGCTTTAATTTGCTGAGTCATCTCGCTGGCCTAAGCCTTGTGGGGTTTTGTTTTGTTTTGTTTTGTTTTTTTACTATTTGTTTATTTTTTCTCAAGACAGGATTTCTCTGTGTAGTTCTGGCTATTCTGGAACTTATTCTGTAGACCAGACTGGCCTCACACTCACAGAGATCTGCTTGCCTCTGCCTCCAAGTACTGTGATTAAAAGCATGCACTACCAACACCCAGCTCTTATTTTATATTGTAATTAGATAAGGTCAACTTGATTTTTATTTCCTACATGTGTAGGATTTTGTGTGTGTGTGTGTGTGTGTGTGTGTGTGTGTGTGTGTGTAATATGGTGTTGATTTTAGAAAACACACAGAAGTATAAATGTGCTGACAAGGTTGCTCAGCAGGTCAGGGCACTTGGGCCAGCCTGGTAGTCTGATTTTGATGCCTGGAACCAAAGGTGGAAAGAAAGAACTGATTCTACAGAGATGTTTTCTGAGGTTACACTCCACTCTGCCACCTGTGCCCCCCAATCATACACTCACACACACACACAATAATAATTTCTTAAAAATCAGAATTTAATCCTTTTTTTAAAAAAAAATTTATTTATTTACTTTATGTATGTGAGTATATTGTTGCTCTCTTCAGAAGAGGGCATCGGATCCCATTATAGATGGTTGTGACCCACCATGTGGTTGCTGGGAATTAAACTCAGGACCTCTGGAAGAGCAGTCAGAACTCTTAACCACTGAACTATCTCTCCAGCCCCAGAATGCAAGATTGTGATATACCTATTTGTTTATCTGAATCAGTGTAGTCTTTAAGTTGGGATCTTACTGTTCAAACTTTGCATTCCAGCATTTCGACTAATCAGTGTTGTAGATAATACTCATAAACAGGAATTCTACATTCTTGTAGTTATAGCTATATGTCCTAGCTTATTTCCTATTGTGATAAAACAGTGTCCAAAAGCAACTTGGGGAGGAAAGAGTTTGTAAATTGGCTTATACTTCCATGTCATAGTCCATGAGGGAAGTCAAGGCAGGAACTCTAGCGGAGACCAGAAGGAGCACTGCTTCTAGGCATTCTCCCTGGGGCTTGTTCAGTTTGCTTTCTTACATCCAGGCTTACCTGCCCAGGGTGGCACTGCCCATAGTAAGAGGGCTCTCCCACATCAATCAGGGATCAAGAAAATGTCCCACAGACCTGTCTGTGAGGGCGGTCAGGTATAGAAATTCCTCAATTGATGGTCTCTCTTCCTGGATGACTGTAGCTGTGTTAAGGTAACTAAAAACTAAGCCGGGCATGGTGGTGCACGCCTTTAATCCCAGTACTCGGGAGGCCGAGGCAGGCGGATTTCTGAGTTCGAGGTCAGCCTGGTCTTCAGAGTGAGTTCCAGGACGGCCAGGGAGGGCTACACAGAGAAACCCTGTCTTGAAAAACCAAAAAAAAAAAAAAAAAAAAAAAAAAGAAAAAAAAAACTAACCAATACACGATAATTTGGTGGATGTTTTTTAGGTTTTAGTTCCTAGAAGCAGAATTTCAGTAAAATCTTGTGCATTATATTATTCTATGTGCTTCATGATGCTGTTACTCTCAGGAATGCAGTTTTTCTATATTTCTTCCGATAAGTAGTACATAAAGGTACTACTTAAGTCTAACTTTCAATTGGTTAAGAGATTAGCTTTTGTTTTTTTGAGATAGGGTCTCACTGTGTAGCTCTGACTAGTTGACCTGCAACTTGCTCTGTTGACTAGAAGGGCCTTGAACTCATTGAGATCCTCCTAACTCTGCTTCTTGAGTGTAGATATAAGTGTGTGCTGCCACGTCCTGCCATATTAACTAATCCTTTTTCCCGTTGTGCTTTTTTCTTCTTTTTCTTGATACAGGGTCTTATTGTGTAGCCCTGGATGGCCTAGAACTCAGAGATCTGTCTTCTCTGCTTTCCAGTTGGTTGGGTTACAAACTTGTATGACTGTGCCCAATTCAGATTAGTTAATCTTAATCTTTGAAAAAGGAAATTAAATTCTCAAGCTGTAGAAAAAGACTGGATTCATTTGTATAACTTAGAGGTCAGCAAACTAATGTCTAGGTTGACACTCTCTTTCTCTCCTCCCTCCCCCAAAGACAGTCCTGCTGTCCGACTGTCTGCCCTGGCTGACCTTTGATACTCAGACTTAGGGACAATCCTGCTTCAACTTTTTCTTTATTTTTATAAATAAAAATTTTCTTGGAACACAGGCTATCATTTGGTTCAGTATGGCCACCTTTGGATCTTGATCTAGGGTGAGGGAAGATTTACATTTTATATATAATAGCAAAGATGATAGTATTAGGCTTTTAAATGTTTTTTTAAAATTAGATTTGTTCATTTTTTTAATATGTGTTTTGCCTGTATGTATGTATGAATGTCTTCCTACATGTGTGCTTGGTGTCCTTGGAGGTCAGAAGAGGGAATCAGATCATCTGGAACTAGAGTTATGGATGGTTCTGAACCATCATATGGGTGCAGGAAATTGAACCCACATCCTCTGTAAGAGCAAGTGCTCTTCACTGCTGAGCCATCTTTTCAGCCCTGGATGTTTTTTCTTTTGTTTTAAATATATGAAGCTGTTAACTAAAAATCAAAGATCTGTAATATGAGAGTATACTAATGGTACACTCCAGGTCAAAGATGAGCTAGTCAGACTTTTTTCTAACCTAGAGCCTTCTATACATATACTCTGTACTCTGTCACGGAGTTAAATTCTCAGGCCCTTGTCATTAACCTTGCCTGAAATGAGTATGTTCACTTTAGATGTTCTCATAGAAGAGAAGCTGTGAGTGTATGTCCCAGGAGGAATGGCTTGAAGACACCAGAGATGCTCATGTTAACAGTGTATATGTTACAGATCAGCAGGTGTCAGAAGGGCTTTCCTATGAAGGAGATTAGAGCTTATTAGTCTTATATCTTCACGATAAAGAAGGAGATGCAGTAGATGGGAACTGTGTGTAACATACGGAAGAATATTTTAAAGTGATAAAAAGAGTTTCTGTGGGAAATATTCCTCTTCAGTGGCAAAATGCAGGCAAGATCTTGGAGATCTTTAACCATCCCTTCGAAAGTTGAGATTTTTTTTTCTTCTCCATGATACTGTATACTGAATATGCTATTATTTTTAATGAAGTGAAGTTGGAGTTTAAGAATGAGTTTTGGCAGGGCGTGATGGCACACGCCTTTAATCCCAGTACTTGGGAGGCAGAGGCAGGCGAATTTCTGAGTTTGAGGCCAGCCTGGTCTACAAAGTGAGTTCCAGGACAGCCAGGGCAACACAGAGAAACCCTGTCTCGAAAAACCAAAAAAAAAAAAAAAAAAAAAAAAAGAATGAGTTTTAATTCAAATTTAGTTACAGAGATTAGGGGAAAATGAGGTATAAGAAAAGGACAGTCTTTAAAAACAAGCAAACAAAAGAAGCTGGACATGGTTGGTGGCTTACACATGTAAGCCAGCACTTTATTTTGGGCTTTTGTTTTGTGTTCTTTTTTAAAAATATGCTTTTATTAGCATATGTAAATTATTCATTATAGTGAATTTCATGCATGTATATGATTTATTTTGATCAATATCCCCAATGCCCCTCCTACTCTTGCTGATCTCCCCTCTTCCAACTAGTTCCTCTTATGCATTCCTGGCTGTATTTTTGGTGAGGTTTAATTAGGGCTGTTTACAGGAGCACGGGTGAGGGGTTATTTACAGGCATATAGGCAACTTAAAGAAAATGTCTCCTTCAGTAGTCACTAACTGCTCTATATCCTCAGGGATGGATGGGAGCTTCTCCCTCTTTCAAGTGAGAATGGTGATGAACCCAATCTTCTGCAGGAATTAATTGCAGAGAGTTGACGTGTACAATTGTCAGGTCATGCCAGAAGACAGCATCCCATAACACTTCCAACTCTTCCTTCTTTACATCTACTCTTCCATGAATGCTATTTCCTAAGCATTAGAGGGAGCAATATAGATCTGTTTAAGCACCATGTAGCTCTCAGCACTGGCCAGTTGTAGGTTTCTGTGGTAACTGTGGCTCACAGCAAAAAGAAAAGTTTCCTGACCAAAGCTGACAGCAGTATTCGTCCGTGAACACAACAATATTTTTAGAAAGCGATTTGAAAGGGACATTATGTCCACTTAGCGATAAAGCAGCAGTACCTTGCCCAGTAGA
The DNA here is from genome assembly GCF_900095145.1 of Mus pahari. Lineage (NCBI taxonomy): Eukaryota > Metazoa > Chordata > Mammalia > Rodentia > Muridae > Mus > Mus pahari. The sequence goes on from NC_034594.1 coordinate 133,952,099, forward strand.
ACCTAGGGTTTTAGTTCTAGGCATGAACTCCTTCCTGTATAGCAGGCCTCAAATCTAGTAAGAAAATGGTTATGCTACATTTCTGTCTGTCTGTCTGTCTATGTCTGTCTCTGTCCCTCCCTCCCTCCCTCCCTCCCTCCCTCCCTCCCAGTATCTCATAGACTAGACTAGCTTCAAACTTGCTATGCAGCCAAGGTTCACCTTGACCTCCTTGCCTTCCTGACTCAGCCTGGAATCTTGAGCATGTGCCACTATGCTTAGCTTTTTAATATACTCATTAATTTTGAGAAGATAAAATTTAGAAGTAAATGGTCTTTCAAATTTAATGAGCATGTTTTTATTTTTCCTTGTAGATTCTCTCGAAGTCTCAGTCATCACGTGAGCAGAGAGAAGATAAAGTGTTGTGGACTGGTTGGTTCTGTTGTGTGTTCGGAGACAGTCTTCAGGAGACTGTCTCAGAAGGCTTCACCTGTCTACCCTTGTTCCTTGCAAATGGAGCGGAGTCCAATACATCTTTAATTGGAGGCTGGTTTCAGAAGACCTTTGACTGTTGCTTCAGACCTTTAGCAATCAGTGCGCTTAATCTGTCTTGGATGGCTGCTATGTGGACAGCATGCAAAATGGACCATTATATGGCTACTACTGAATTTTTTTGGTCTGTGCCCTGTAGCCCACAGAGCTTAGATATTTCTTATGCAATCCATCCAGAAGATGCAAAAGCTTTATGGGAAAGTGTCCACAAAACACCTGGGGAGATTACCCAGGAGGAAGTTGACTTATTTATGAACTGCCTTTATTCACATTTCCATAGGCATTTCAAAATTCACTTATCAGCCACAAGATTGGTTCGTGTTTCAACATCTGTAGCTTCAGCACACACTGATGGGAAAATAAAGGTTAGTTTAAACAGATCAAATTAGATTTTTTTTTTTTCTTGTCATGTTTCCAAGTGTTTGGTAATTATTTTTAAACATGGAGAAACATACTTGAATGCATAGTAGTTCAAGATGAGAGAAAGACTTATTTTATGCTTTATAAATGACCTACCAATGGCTTTAGCCACCTAGAGCTGGTCTTAAAGTAGAAGGCCACTATGTATTGTGCACTGTAGAGCTGAGTAATATGAATTACCTCCTAGCAACTGAAATTTTCAAAATTGCCAAATTTTGAAGTAATTATTAAAATAACAGCATTGTGTGTGTGGGGGGGTGGGGGATAAAATTATAGCCAGCAACAGAATAAAATGTCATTTTTACCCACAAGTACCTTTCTGTTGCCATTAGAAAGGAAGACACAGCGTCATGGTTTTTATGTTCTATAAAGAAACAAATAGTTGGCTCCTCAGACATACTATTTTAATGTTTATTTATGTATGTGGGTGTTTTGCCTGCATGTATGTCCATGCACCATGTCTGTCCTATATCTGGTTCCATGGAGGCCAGAAGAGGGAACCTTTGGATTCAATGAACCTGGAGTTTGGTTATGAGATGTCATTTGGGTACTGGGAATTGAACCTGGTTCCTCTGGAAGAGTAGTCAGTGCTCTTAGCCACTAAGCCATCTCTCTAGTCTCCTTACATTATAATACATATCCCTATATATACATATATATAATCCAGTGAATGCATATTATTTTGCCATTGTTAAGACTCTTAAAAGAGATTAATTCTACTTTTTCTGTTTCTAAAATCTTCTGTGTATTTGTCCTTTTCTGTGTGTGTGGTGGGAATTCAACACAATGCCTCATACACACTAGGCAAGTACTCGGCCAATGAGTTATTCTTTTTTTTTTTTTTTTNTTTATTTTACAATGAGTTATTCTTTTTCTGTCCTATTTGTATGTACTTATGGGCATAGTATGACTCAAGAAAGGCCAAATTACAGTAATTAGTATTTCCATCTCTAGCTCGCTCTCTCTCTCTCTCTCTCTCTCTCTCTTTGTATTGAAATCTTCCGATTCCCTGAATCCTTCAGATTCAGATAATAAATTGTAGACTCTAGTCACACAATTGTGCTATACAAGCATTAGAATTAATTTATCTAGTTGTATTTTATTACCCATTGTGTAACCTCTTTCTATCTCTTAGCTGTTGGTGACCGTAATTTTCCTCTATGAGATTTGTTTTGTTTTGAGGAAGGGTCTCATATAGCACAGGCTAGCCTTGAAGTCATTATGTAGCTGAAGACGATGTTGAGTTGCCAGCCCTCTTGTCTCCCTTCCAAAGTAGTGAGATTATAGGTGTGCACCATTACTCATCGAGAGTGATGTTCGTAGCTTTCATAAATGAGTGAGCATATGCCATATTTGTCTTTCTGTGCCTAGTAGATATTACTTCTAATTTTTAGAACAACACTGTATTTTAAATCTATATTTTATTTTAAAAGAAGAAAATCAAGGCCAGAATAAATTAAATGATACATTCAAGAAAATAAAGAAAAGGCTCAGTGGACAAGGACACTTGCTGCCAAGCAGGATGGCCTGGATTTGATCCCTAGATCCTACATGGTGGAAGAAGAGAACTAACTCCTGAAAGTTATCCTCTGACTTCCACACATGTGCTTTGGCATGCACATACATGCATAAAGACACAAAGTAAATAATTTTTTATAAAAAGAAAAGGAGTCAGTATTTGAGCTTTTTATGTCTTAGGCTCCATGAATACGGTATAAAACATGTTTTCAGACTGGAGGTCACAATGACATAATAGGCTGGAGCATAATTCTGATGGACAGCACTGAGCATTCAACCAAAGGCACTGAGCATTCAACCAAAGGCACTGGGGAGGTAGAAGCAGGGGGATCAACAGTCCACAGTCATCCCTGGCAACATAGAGTGTTCAAAGCCAGCATGGGCTACTCAAAATCTTGTCTCAAAAAAACCCAAGAGCTAGAGAGAGAGATGGCTTAGTGATTAATAGCACTTACACCTTTTGCAGAGAACCTGAGAGAGTCCAGTCACTAGTACTCATACTGGGCAGGACAGAACTACCTGCAACATCAGTTCCAGAGGATCAACACCCTCTTCTGGCCTTTTGAATTTTCATTTAAACAGGCTCAGCTGGTTGAGAACTGTAATGCTCTTGCAGGGGATCTGATCTGGGGTTCCAGCACTCACATCAGGCAGTTCAAGTTCACAACTCTCTGTAACTCCAGCTCCAAGGGATCAGATGTCTCTGGCCTCTTTGGGCACCCACATTCATATACCTACACACACAACTACATAATTAAAAATAAATGAAATAAAACCAACAAAAACCATGGTAAGGGGGCTGGAGAGATGGCTCAGCGGTTAAGCACACTGACTGCTCTTCCGAAGGTCCCGAGTTCAAATCCCAGCAACCACATGGTGTCTCACAGCCATCTGTAATGAGATCTGATGCTCCCCTATGGAGTGTCTGAAGTCAGCTACAATGTACTTAAGAAATAATAAAAAAAAATCTTAAAAAAAAAAAAGATAAAACCCCAGAAATATCAAATTGCTTGTCTTCTAATACTGTCTTAATTTTAAATTCACATTTATTTTCTTTTACAGATTCTGTGTCATAAATACCTTATTGGTGTGTTGGCATATATGACAGAACTGGCAATTTTTCAAATTGAATGAATTTTTGTATGGACTCATTTTGATCATTTGCTGAACTGCAATGCCAAGTGGGACAGTGGAAGAAATGGAGCACTTGTCTCAGGGTGCCTTTGAAGGTGCCCAGATGGATATAGAACATAGTGGTAGTGGGTGAGCCACGTTCATGGGCTTGTGTACCCAGCATATCACTGTGGCTGTGTCATGTTATAAAAGATGCTGAATTGTTAATACAAAAGGATCCAATTTAGTCAAATAAACTTATCTAAAATCTGGTGTCTCTGATTTAGGTTATTTATTCTGTTAGTGGGGCTTACCTCTGAGGGTCCTGTTCGAGTTCCTTGACTTTTCACCTCTAGATTTCCCTCAGTTTTGTTTTTTGATTCTCTTTCCACTTTTATGTCTTGAACTGTTTTATTAATTTCTTTCTACTGTTTGTGTTTTTCATAGAGTTCTTTAAGGATTTATTAATTCCCCTTTTAAAGACCTCTACCATATTCATAAATGCTATTTTAAGGTCTTTTGTCTTGTGTTTCAGCTATGTTGTAATTCTCAGGGCCTACTGTGGTAGGTTGCTAGGCTCTAGTGGAGACATACTGTCCTGGCTGTTACTGATTATATTTTTATGATGGCATCTGGGTTTGGGAAGAGTGTAATACATGATATTGATATTCATAATGTTGGTCTTGTCTTTGTTGGGTGGATGTTTTGCTCCTAAGTTTCTGTTGCCCTCTCTGGTTCTTAAGAGACTGGTGGCTGTGTGGGGCATGGTGGAAAATCTGGGATCCTGATAGCTGTGGCCACTGGGAGCTCCAGGTAATGAATACACAATATACCCAAATTTATGGGACTCAATGAAGGTGGTTCTAAGAGACAAGTTTATGGTACTGAGTGCATATATTAAAAAGGATTTTTTTTTTTTTTTTTTTTGAGGGATGGATCTTACACTAGCAACTTAACAACACACCTGAAAACTCTAGAGCAATAAGAAGTAGTNNNNCACNNNAANNGANTAGACAGCAAGAAATAAACTCAGGGCTGAAATCAACAGAATAGAAACAGAACAATATAAATAATCAATGAAACAAGGAGATGGTTCTTGAGAAAATCAGTAAGATTGACAAATCCCTATCCAAATTAACTAAAAGGCAAAGAGAAAAAAAAAAAATCCAAATTAACACAATTAGAAATGAGAAGGGGCACCGAGTTACAAGGTCACACTTTCAAAACTGCTCCTCACCAAACTGTAAAGTCTCAAAGAAACATAACTTTCTTGTTAGATACCACTTACCAGCTCCTATGAACTCACAGCAGCATGTGCAAGGCCTCATCTCAATCCTGAGAATATGTCCTCTTTTCCTGTAAATCCAGACTTACAGAAACATCCTTTTATTTTGTTTTGAGATGGGCCTTTGAGAGATATTCTGGATTTTACTCCTGATATTATTGTAGGCTATGTTTCAGATTACATTAGTGGTAGTCTGGCATAAAAAAAGAAAAGGGTGGAACTTTGGTAAAATGATAATGTAATACCAGTTCTATTATTAGATATATAGGCAGACTTCCCTGGTATTTTTATGTAGGTGACTATTAAATGGGTTTGGACTAGATGATTAGTCCTTTCAATCTAAAACTGTAAGACTCTTACACACAAGGAACTACATTTACAGACTGGATTATATAAGATACATAGTGAGAAGCTTTAATTGTATCACTGTTAGGATGAAGCCCTTTAACTTTATATACAAGTAATAGAAGATACAAAACCAGAAAGCCACATAAATTAGTAAAGTTAGAAGTACCAAACAGCAGTAACTGGGACTGGAGAGATGGCTTAGAGGTAAAGGCACTTGTTGCTAAGCCTGATGAACTGAGCTTGATTCCTGGAATCCATATGATGGAAGGAGAGGACTGACTCCTGCAAGTTGTCCTCTGGTGCTGTCGTGTACTCCACACCACCCCTTACACACACACACACACACACACACACACACACACAATGTTTAAAAATCCAACACAAAAACTAAAAACATTTTATGGTAAATACTACCTTTATTTTAAAAAGTTATACATGCTAGAAAAAAGCATAAATGATACATGTAAACAATTGTTTACCAAATACTTATTTTTTTTCCTTGAAAAAGGTGCAAATGATGTTTAAATGTAAACACAAAAGGTGCCGGGGAGAGGGAGAAGGTAAAGGTTATTCCTTTTGGTTGTGGCTAGAGTCTCATTCAAAGATTTTCCTGCAAAATACACTGAAAGAAAAAAAAAAATCAGTCTGTGACTATAATGGGGGAGAACCTTAGGCACTAAAATTTTCATTTATTTCCTTAAAATGTTTAACCTTTCATCAGAAAGTGCAACTTAAGAGACAGAGTAACAGTGGCCTTCTGAGATGAAAGAGTGATAGCGTAAGGACCCCAGCTCTGTCCACACACTTCGCTGGCGTGGTGCTCCTTAACATGTACTCTAACATGAAGATCAGTCCTTTGGTGTTATTACGTAAGGGTCACCTCAGAGTCACCAGGCCAGAACATCCAGTGTAAAGTAAAAATTGGAATTCACTGCTGGAGAAAGGTTACTGCTCCTTGATGGCAAAGAGGAGACAGGAAAGAAAGCTGCAGGCGGTGACAGTCGGCACAACTCTTCCACAGCCACACTCGCCCTCACTGGAATTCTCAAGATGACAACCAATGAGCCTCACATTGCTTTTATAAGAGACACTAGGCAGAGACCTAGACATGTGGCAGAAACTCTGAAAGTATTACAGGAGAAAAAAGGAAAATGGGGTAAAAAGAAAGTTGAGCTAGGCAGATGTAAATGCCCACCAGTGAATGCAAAGTAGCACCTGAGTCCCGCTTTTACAGATTTAATTGTCCTTCCTAACGTTCCTGTTTAGTGAGGTGTCTTCTTTTTCAGTTTTTCTTTTACATTAAAAGAAATTGCACTTTTAATTACTTATATTTGATGGGTGTATGTCTGTATGTATATGAATGCGTAGGAATACGGGTACCTACAGAGGACAAAAGCAAGCTCAGCAGTTTTCAACCTGTGGGTCATGACCTCTTGGGGGGCGTGGGTAAGATGGTCAAAGGGCCCTTTCACATGAGTCGCATATCAGATATACTATAATCAGATATTTACATCATGATTCATAACAGCAGCAAAATTACTGTTATGAAGTAGCAACAAAACTAATTTTTATGGTTGGGGGTCAGCACAACATGAGGAACTATATTAAAGGGTTGCATCATCAGGAAGGTTGAGAACCACTGATGTACATGGAGTTACACACAATTGTGAGCTGCCAGATATAAGTGCTGGGAACTGAATTCTGGTCCTCTGCAGAAGCAGCACGCACTCTCACTGAACCATCTTTACATTTTTGGAGTGCTCTACTATTTAGTGCAAAATAGTAACTAGCGCATATACTAGCGTTTTACCTTCATCACTGGCAATCTCTGCAGATGGATAGATAGTGTCTAAAAGGAATAACATCAGGTCACACATAGCTCTTCTGCCCTTACCAGGATTTTTTTTTTTTCCTGGTTTTTCGAGACAGGGTTTGTCTGTATAGCCCTGGCTGTCCTGGAACTCACTCTGTAGACCAGGCTGGCCTCGAACTCAGAAATCCGCCTGCCTCTGCCTCCCGAGTGCTGGGATTAAAGGCATGCGCCATCACGCCCGGCCTTACCAGGATTTTAAAAACCAATCCAAAACCTACAAAGCAAAGAAAATTTTGCAGCTTGGAATTTTTGCCTTTTTTTCCCCTCCTTTTTTTTTTTTTCATGGTAGGAAGGATAAGTAAAAAAAAAAAAAAAAATTAAAAACAATACAACAATAACAACAACAAAAGCCCAAAGGACCCAAACCAACAAAACAAAAACAAAAACAAAAATCCCCATCAAAACTCCATGATAAATTAAAGCCAAAAATAAATACTCTTCTGCACAGAGCGGAAAGGCAGTGTGCAAAGGTGGCATTTTGCAGGCGAGTTCCGTCCTTAGACTGGTATTTCTGAATGTTGAGGCACCGGCAAAGAATAAAATTTGTTCTATTGTTTTCTCAAGCTGTACAAAGCTTCGAAGTCAAGGCTCTTCCAAATATAAAGGAGCATATGCAAGATTGTTTCCTGTGTTCACCATATATGGGATTCACAATGTGTCATTTTAATAACTCCTACACCACCTCCTAGCCGACGGTAATTCATCCCTCCGTATAACCTGCAAAGAGAAAAACAAAGGCATATTTTTTAACTGGAAAAAGCACTGCTCCTTCTAAATGAAGACATCGGTCACAGCATTCTGAGCATGTAACTCTTCCACAGTCAGAAGCAAGTGGAACACAGGCAAGTAGCAGAAGGAAGTCAGACTATGACTGAAGAGCTCAGGTGAGTGAGGCTGGCCCACCCTTTTACACTAGAGCTTTGCACCTAGCCTGGCCTCTAAAACACAAAACATTATGTTCCACATTCTTGTGTCTAATTTTATGCCTGGCTATCTATTTTCCCAGACATATTTTCTCCTTGCCTAAAGCTTTCTAAATTATGAATTGTCTTATTCTATCTTCCTAGACCCATAGCTATGGAAATGCTGGTATTATAGGTATGCACCACTGTACTTGCCTTAATTGTTTTTATTTGATTTTTCTATTTGACTTTTGAGCTGTTCTCACTCCAGCCCTGGTTGCTTCAAAATCACAGCAATCCTCCTTCCTCAGCTTCTAAAGGGCTGGGATTCTAGGTATGAGCACTCAGGCAAGCTGTTCACTTTCTCCTCCTGTTCCTCTCCCCTCTTCCTCCCTCCTTTCCTTTCGTTTTGTATATCTGTATACTGTGTTCAGGTGCACATATGACTGGAGACCAGAGGTCATCTTAGATGTCATTCTTCAGAAGACATCCATTGGGTTTGGTTTGGGGGCTGTGTTCTGGTGGCCTGGAACTCACTGAGGAGGCTTGCTGACTGGTTAGGGAGCCCAGGGATCTGCTTTGTCTCTGCCTTCCCAGCTTTGCTACGGCATAGCATCATGGTTGGCTTTTTATGTGGGTTCTGTGGATTCAAATCAAGTCTTCACGCTTGCAGAAGCAAGCACTTTACCACCTGCTCTTTCTTCCCAGTCCATCAGTTATTCGTTTTTATCCCTGTGTTTATACAGTATCATCTATATAGCAACATTTAGTTTGTGATATGTGAACTAGATCACCTTCAAAGTTAAAGACTTTCAGAGGGAAAATACTAGCTCCTTATTCAGCAATGAAATAAAATTGATTTGGGATATGCACCAGGTATGGTAATACATACCTTATAATTACCAAACATGGAAGAATGAGACAGCTTAAAACTAGCCTCCATAGTTCTAGGCCAACTTGGGCTAGAGAGGGTTTTTCTTTCTTTCTTTCTTTCTTTCTTTCTTTCTTTCTTTCTTTCTTTCTTTCTTTCTTTCTTTCTTTCTTTCTTTTTCTTTCTTATTAGATATTTTCTTTATTTACATTTCAAATGCTATCCTGAAAGTTCCCCATACCCTCCCCCCACCCTGCTCCCCTATCCACCCACTCCCACTTCTTGGCCCTGGTGTTCCCCTGTACTGGGGCATATAAAGTTTGCAAGACCAAGGGGCCTCTCTTCCCAATGATGGCTGACTAGGCCATCTTCCGCTACATATGCAGCTAGAGACACGATCTCTGGGGGTACTGGTTAGTTCATATTGTTGTTCCACCTATAGGGTTGCAGACTCCTTCAGCTCCTTGGGTTCTTTCTCTAGCTCCTCCACTGGGGGCCCTGTGTTCCATCCTATAGATGATGGTGAGCATCCACTTCTGTATTTGCCAGGCACTGGCATAGTCTCATACATCTCCCAGCTCTCTGTTGCCACTGGACCACCTGCAGTTATCCGCCAAGCCTACCTTACTGCTTATGCTAATCACTGTCCTTCAAAACCCAGCCCCCTGCAGGCGCTAAGATCCACCAGCAGTAACTTTCAGATCCACCAGAGCTGCTCTGCGGTGTCTTGTCTCCACCACCTGCTGAGAAGACCAGTTTGTCCCAGAAGACAACATCTTTGGACCCGCCTACGCCTGCTGACATTCATCTGTGCCCTGATCCTTGGACCCACCCACGGACATTCACCTGTGCCTTCTAAGACTGGGGGTTGGGGACTGGGTTTTTTCCCCACACTATATAAACTGAGTTCCTACATTAAACTTGGAGCTTTGATCAGTAAAATATTGTCTTGGCTCCATTTTTCTCTCGCACATTCCNTTTCAGGCCAGCCCACCTCTCAGGATGAACCCAGACGGGATTAAAGTGAGTTTTGTCAGAAACTCACATGAGACAGCTATATCAGGGTCCCTTCAGCAAAATCTTGCTGGCATATGCAATAGTGGAGGGCTACTTTCTTAAAAAGCAAAACAAACAACCAAAAACCAACCAAACAAAAGAGTAACAATAAGAACAGCCACCGCCACCACCCAGCATGGTGACCCATGCTTGTAATCCCAGCACTCAGGAGACTGAGTAGGAGGACTGCAGTGAGTTCGAGGGCAGCCTGGGCTGCAGAGTAAATTCAAGGTTAGCTTGGCCTATGGTGAAACCCTGCTTTAAAAAGCCAAAAACAAAACCAAATTTATTAAGTTTGGGCTGGGCACAGAATGCATACCTTTAACCCAGCATTCAGGAGGCAGAGGCAGGTGGATCTCTGAGTTTGAGGCCAGTTTGGTCTATAGAGCAAGTTACATGACAGCCAGGGCTACACAGAGAAACCCTGTCGCAAAAAAATGAAACAAAACAAAACAAAAAAACTCAAACCAACCAAAAGGGTTTTTACATTATAGATATACATATATATTACAGATTACATTATATACTCTATAGATGATTTTTAGAACCTTCATGAATATTATTTACCATACCTTATTAATTTTAATGACAGTTACTGATAGAAGTCCATATATAACTTATAGTGATTATGAGACAGAAGTAGTTGTAGCTATTTCTTTAATTATGCTTACTCTAAATTCCTACCAAAAAAAAAAGCCTGTATAAAGAAGTAAACATTCCACAAGTGGGAGGCTTTTCTTTGTGCAAACCTACTCTTCTCTGTCCTTTATCCATTTAGCGATTTAGTACGGCTTTCGTGGCCACTCTTGAGACAGGCCTCCCTGTCTCCCTCACCCCTTCTTTGTTTGCTATCATGCAGCACTTCCACCTAGTATGTTACTACAGTGCCAACACTAGGACTGCACTGAATCTATCTTCACTTTTGTTTCCTCAGGAACCAGAACACTCAGGAAATCGGATAAACATGGTCATGAAAAACATAATGTTGGGGCAAAAAACCCACCATGTTAACTGACTTTAGTGTTGTGACTCCTCAGCTACACACAGACTCCCAGGACAGTTACTTCAGTCTCAGTAAGAGATGTGTAAGGAGTGCTTGCCTAGCATCTGACGCCCTGGATCCTGGGATATGCAGTGCTAGGGGTTGAGCCCAGGCTCTCATCCAGCTAGGCATGTACTCTACCTCTGTACCCAACCCTGTCCTTAAGGATTTAGAAACAACATAAAATTAAATCTATAAAATTAAGTTTAAAATAGTTAACCTCTCAAAAATAAGATGTAGCTTCCTATCTAAAAATGAACTTTAAAATAGGGCAGATTTCAAACCAGAAGAATCTGTATCAGTACACTTGGTAAAGGAGGGGTAGGTTTCAAAATAGGGTTTTACTCCCTACAAAGAAGGCTTCTCAAACAAAACAAAACAAACAAAAAAACCCAACCAAACAAAAAAACCACCACCACCACCACCAACAACAACAACAACAAAAAAAAAAACAAAAAAAACGTCTGTATACCCAGACTGAGAACTGATGGTCCTGGCTCTGAGTTAATAACGTCCCTAGCTTATTTATGCACACCTTTATTTTCTTGGTGCACTGGTTTCCCCAGCAGGATATGACGAGAATAGAAAGGATATTCTCCACTGTTTTTCTAGTTATTAGAAGAACTTAGGGAAATTTTATCAGATACTTTAGAACAACCAAGTTGAAATGTGTCACTGTATCTGGGTTACTTCAGCTCCCTTCAGGAAACCACATGAGGATGTCAGTAAGTTGGCCATCCCACTTTTGGTGGCCATGATCTTTCTCAAGCCCATGACTTCAAGTTAGAAATGAAAAGACTTGCAAAGTCTAAAGGTTACCTCCACGTATTGGCATCTGGGTCAAAAACTTCAATGGTCTTCAAGTATGTTGTGCCATCAAAGCCCCCCACTGCCATAAGCTGTCCGTTGACCACGGCCAGGCCGACCTGTGGGAGCAAAGCACAGTGGCTGCTGAGAGCCGAGAAAGCCGCAGGGAATTCACACTGTCTCTAGGGAGACGCTTAGGTCGCTTAGATTCTACTTTACATGACGCCAGGGAGAAAAGGGAGCAGTAATCCATGAATGATGGGAAACATCAGATTAGGCCTTTTATTAAGATATGCACCCAAGAAGAGTCAGATGTCGTGTAGAAAACCATTCACTTGGCACGAACAGGAACCTCCAACCTGTTCTCACTTCTGGTTTGCCCACTCTAATCCACTTTCTAAATTGCTACTAAAATACTATTAAAAACATGAACATAAACATATCACTCCTGTTCAGAAACTTTTAAGCCTCCATTCTGCCTAAGACAGGTTTTAGGTCTGTAATGTTACTCAAGTTTTTAGAAATCTGGCCACCATGTTTGGCCTTGCCTCCTACATTTCCCCCCCCCCCCCCCCAATGAACTCTATGCTCTCGGAATACTGGATTAACTGTTAGTCTCTGAGTCAGTATATAGGGCTGAGTAACTTATGTGCATTAAGCCCATTCTCCCACATCCTTCTGTCACATACAGCACTCTATAGCACATCCTTACTGTAGACACTGTAAACATTTCAGTCTCCTTCACCAGACTGAGAGCTCCATGACAAGAATTCTATAGACATTTGCCTTCTAAATGAGTGAGGACAGGATCAAGTGGACAGTGGGTTACAGGAATAGGTCTGAAAGCTTGTCAGTTGCCAGGAATAAATGGAAACACACAACACACCACTCTTCCACTTGATGGCGCCTTTCTGTGCCTTGATGTACGCAAACCAGAATTTGCTCCTTTTTATCCTCAGATTAGGGAGTCTCTAGGTGCAGTCTGCTTGCCTTTCCTTTGAGTATGTGTCCTACACTGATGGACGCCTGCTACAATCGATGCTTAATGGGTTAGGTTTCATTGAGACAAACATTCCCAAAGGTGAATTTTATGTTCCATTTGGACATCTCTTTAGTGACCAGTCATTCATTTGTGGTTGAGATCACAACAGGACAGCCAGATGTGGCCTACATTATAGATGAGGCAGACCCAAACCACCTTTGGAAGACTCATAGAAGGGCCAGGTATGTTTTACTGTTTGTATCAGTATACGAAGTCTACTTGAAAAAAATTAGCTAGAAATACCATATAGGAATAGTTAGTGCTAGTATACATAAGTTAGATAGGGGATGATATAGGAAAGATACTGTCCAGAGTAGTGGCTGGTAAAAGGTAAATAAAAAAATAGTATATACAATTATATATATATATGAATGGATAGAAAATATTTAGCTACTGGAGTTAAAAGCAATCAAAAGAAATATAAGCTTTTTGGGTTTTGTTTTTTTCTGTTTTGCCTAAAAGCGTCTTGACAGCTGAGACGCTGGAAATACAGCACATGGACAGCAGCCCTTCACCTCGCAGCATACTAGTGCAGCTTACAGCTTAGAGAATTCCTTTTGCACCCCCCCCACAGTGCTTGCTTGAAAAACTCAAAGCTCCCAGTAGCTGGCACTTACTCCACTCCTGCGGGATGTCATGGCCACCACAGGAGACCACTGGTTAGTTCTGGGGTTGTATCTCTCAGCACTGCTAAGCTCTGTAGTATCATCTCTCCCTCCCACTGCATAGATCATGTCCTGGTACACCGCACAACCTAGGTGTTTCCTTCGGGTCCCCATAGGCGCTATGGTGTGCCATCTGTTTTCCTGAGGATTGTAGCGCTCCACTGCAGTGAAAACAAAGATCAGTAAGTGAGAACAAACCTGCTTCCTTCTTCATAGCCACTCCAACTGCCATGACACCTATTTTCAGTAAATAATCTGATCAGGAACCAGTTTCTTACAGTCATCTTCTAAGGAACGGGCATGTGTTAACTTCTAGTTGTGGCTACATAACTAATTATATGCACTTTCTTTATCTTCTAGTAGGGTGGAACTTGATTATGACTTAAAAGAATAGTTTAGTACTAAAAATTTATTGTTATAGTTAGACAGTTTTTATACTTTTATTTTTCTCATATAATTTATTTGATTATTTATTCGTGTTTTGTTCTTTTTTAGATGGAGTCTTGCTCTGTGGTGCCAGCCTAGAACTCACTATGTAGCACAGCCTCAAACTCATGATGGGTCCTGCTGTCCTTGCCTCCCAAGTGCTGGGATTACTGGCATGCTCTCCCATGCTGTCTGCCTAGTGTCTTCTGAGCCACTGAAGATACATAACAATGAATCTCATGGTGTGCCACTGACAATATCCATAGATTAAAAATACCTATTATGGGCTGGTGAGATGGCTCAGTGGGTAAGAGCACCTGACTGCTTTTCCGAAGGTCCAGAGTTCAAATCCCAGCAACCACATGGTGACTCACAACCACCTATAACAAGACCTGACGCCCTCTTCTGGAGTGTCTGAAGACAGCTACAGTGTATTTACATATAATAAATAAATAAATATTAAAAAACAATACCTATTATGTCTAGACCAGTGATTCTCAACCTGTGGATCATGACTCCTTTTGGGGGGGGGGTGTCACACATCAGCTATTTACATTGTGATTCATAACAGTTATGAAGTAGTAATTAATTTTGTGGTTGGGGGGTTCACCACAACATGAGGAATTGTATTAAAGGATTGCTGCATTAGGAAGTTTGAGAACCACTTGTCTAGATAGAAAAGGCAAAGAAGCTTGTAGTTCTAAGGTTTTACTTATTCTTATATTAAAAGAATTCTTTTTCTACTAAGGAGAGGTGGTGATAATTAGAGGTAGGGAACTCACTCTATTTAGAAAGTAGAGTTTTGCTTTGTTTTTTAAATCGTGGCCCCGTTTGTTTGTTTACTTATTTACTTATCTGTCTTATGTCTAAGTGTCTTGCCCTCGTGTGTGTATATGCACTATGTGCACGCCTGGTGTCTTCAGTAGAACCCCTGGGGCTGCAGTTACAGATGGTGTAAGTCATCATGTGGGTGCTAGGAACTGAACAAGGAAAAGCATTCTCAACGAAGTGTTCTTAACCACTGAGTTGTCTCTGTAGCCCCAGACTTTTTAAAAATTCACTATAAGTTTCTGGAAGTTTATAAAGTATGTAGAGAAAGAAAACTTTGGGGAACATATTAGAAGTTATGAGTTACATTTTCTTAGAGAGAAAATTAAAACATTTTCTTTAAAAAGAGTAGATGAGCAGCACAAATTAGATTCGGTGGGTTACTAAAAAAACAAAAAGAAGAAGAAGACAAATGAAGTTGAGACAGGATGGGGAGGTGGGGGTGGATCTGAGAGGAGTGGGGGATGAATACAATGAAATATATTGCATGAAATTCTTCAAGAATTAATAAAGATGTTATATTGAAAGTTATAGAATAACCTGAGCATTTAATTCTTAGTATAGAGGGATTTCCCCCCCAGGAAAATGTGTTGCATTTGGAATTCAGACTGCCGTTGAGGAACTGACCTGTGTTGAGTGGAGATGTTCCATCAGAGCCACCGACAGCGTATAAAAACCCTCCCAACACAGCCACAGCCACCCCTAGCCTTCTAGTGCTCATTGAAGCCACCCGCGTCCACTTGTTTTCCTTTGGATCATACCTGCAGGGAGGGAAACATATTCCTACTGCCCAAGAAGTGTCTACACATCTGAAACCATAAGAGATAAAACAGACACACACATCTGCCATAGCTTAAGAAAAAGTACACACACACACACACACACACACACACACACACACATACACACACAGTCATACATATCTACTATTCAGCTTTTTTAAAAGCCACAAATTTGTCATTTGTGACAAAAGGATGAATGTGGGGGGATATTTTGTTAAGTGAAATAAGTCAGACACATGAAGAAAAATACCATTTGATCTTGAAGATGGAATCTAAAATTAGTCTAATTTACAGAAGCAAACAGTAGAGGATTCCACTCTCAGTGGGCTGGGTGATGGGTTGGCAGGATCACAGAGACGCTGGTCAAAAATACTTTAAGGAAATCTAAAGTACATCGCGGTGAGTAGTTATTACATCACGCATTTGAAAATTTGGTGAAAAGTGTTTCCACCAAAATTCCCAAAGTATGTAGGGTAATAATAAGCTAATTAGTTTGCCTTAGCCATTCTACATGGTTTAAATAGTTAAATACATCATGTTCACCTCAAATGTATTTTTATCAATTAAAGAGTAGATGGGGGGGGGGGGAGCTATAGAATAACAGACAGAGAGAACCAATTTCACAAAGTCACCTTCTGACCTCCCCCCATTATAAGCTCTAGGCCATTTAGGGCTACATAAAAATGCAAAAAGAACTCTGAATGCCCATTAAAAATTGAACTAAAAATTACTTTGATTAAAAAGACATCACCTCTCAACTATATTGAGGCAAGAGACACCATCCTGCCCGCCCACAGCATAGAGAAAACCTCCAAGGACCGCCACGCCAACGCTTGTCCTGCAGGTGCTTGTAGGGGCCACATCGCTGCTCCATTGATTTGTTTTGGGGTCATATCTGCAAAGAGCACCAAGAGTTTGTATCACGGTGGAGCTTGACTCTGCTTATATTCAAACATAAGCATATATTTCTATGTAAGGACGGTTTCTTTTTCTCAAGCACAGGCTGATTAACAATCAAAGCATATGAATGGGAATTGAACTGAGGGCCCATATGCCGGTAACTGTGCTGATATAGACCTACATCCCTGCCTAATTTATCTTTTACAATTTATTTTTACAGTTTATTTTTAATATATTTTTCCCTTTATAAAAATCAGAATGTTGCAGAATCCCACATCAGTTCCAGTTTCTTCCCATTTGGATTTGGCATACATCCCTTAAGCCTTTGCAATAAAATGTTATTCACATTTGCATTTATTTAAATGCAAAAATGTTTTATTTACATAAATAATACTACACAGTATGCAGTTTTCTCCTTTGATGTATTTGAGATCTCATTTTGTTAATATCATTGTAGATTTTTTTCTTTGAACTAGTTTGTTATATTGCAATGTACAATGTACTGTTTGATCTTATTTTCTAATGATATATATATATATATATATATATATATATATATATGCATATCTTTGTGTATGTGCTTATGAGTACAGTACCCACAGTGGCCAGGAGAGGGTGCTGGAACTCCTGAACCTGGAGTTAGAGATAGTTGTGAGGGTGAGAGTTCTCAGCATGGGTGCAGGAAACTGAACACAGTTCCTCGGGAAGGGCAACAGAGTTCTTAACCACCGAGCCACATCCTTCCAGTCCCATTACCATACTCTTATGGATATATTCTTAGGTTGTTTCTGATACTTTGGTGATTAGAAACAGGAATTACAAGACTGAGCGTACTGCTCAACAGTAGAGTGCTTATGTGGCATGTGCAGGACCTCTTAACCACTGAAAAGCCAAAAAGCAAAAGACAACCAAGTTGCCCTCCTTTGTAGCTATAATCTTTTTTTTGTTTTGTTTTGTTTTGTTTTGTTTTTTTGGGTTTTTTTGAGACAGGGTTTCCCTGTATAGCCCTGGCTGTTCTGGAACTCACTTTGTAGACCAGGCTGGCCTCGAACTCAGAAATCCGCTGCCTCTGCCTCCTGAGTGCTGGGATTAAAGGCATGCGCCACCACGCCCGGCTATTTTTTGGTTTTTC
>NC_034594.1:133970054-133987123 GCF_900095145.1 Mus pahari
AAAGGCGTGTGCAACCACGCCCGGCTAGCTATATTCATTTTTACTTTAAAATTTTTCATTACTTTTCTTTCCTCCTGGTTTTTTCCTGTTTTTCTAGATTTTTGTTGCTCTTTATAACTTCTTGACTTAAAAGCACATTTTTTTTTTTTTCTTTTTCCTCTTTGAGACAGGGTCTCACTATGTAGTTTGGAATGGCCTCAAACTTGTGACCCTCCGCTCTCTCCTGCTTCAGCCTCCCAAGTGCTAGGATCACAGATATGTGCACCCCACCCATGTCTCTTACTTTCTCTTTTCTTATTTTCAAATGCGTCTAACTTATTGTTTGTTCATATGCTTGCCTCTATATTATCACCGTAGCTATATTTTAGATATCTGATATATATTGACCTAATTGTTTAGCTACAATATTTAGTCATTGTACTCTGATTTATTTAGCACACTGACTTACATCTAGGTACCATTTTCTCTGCTGTTCCTCCCTCCACAATCTATAGAGCCAACCCTTCTGTTTTGATTGTCTGGTTTTGTTTTTTACCTACGCCATATCTAGAACCAATGTCCAGAACTGGATATACAACTTTTTACAGATATGCTATGGAACTATGACAATCGCTACAGATCAGCATGGCTTAATAAAAGAAATTGTGTAGCAGCAAGAAACTTAAAAGAAAAAAATTCTCTCACTCTAACTTCTGGTGTGCCAGGTACCTCAACAACTGTATAGTACAGTATGCATAAGCATTCATAGATACTCATGAAGGGGGCTGGAGAGATTGCTCAATGGTTAAGAACACTGACTGCTCTTCCGAAGGTCCTGAGTTCAAATCCCAGCAACCACATAGTGGTTCACAACCATCCGTAATGAGATCTGACGCCCTCTTCTGGTACATCTGAAGACATCTACAGTGTATTTAGATATAATAATAAATAAATCTTTAGGCCAGAGCGAGCAACCTTCATTCCAGGCAACCACATGATGGCTTACAACCATCAGTACAGCTAGAGAGTACCCATAATTCATAAAATCAATCAACCAATCAATCAATCAAAACAATACTTATGGTCAGAGAAGGTAATCTTGTAAGCCTTAAAGGGGCAGATATTCCAGGGTGGGAAGAACAGCATGCATACATGCAGGGGCAGGAGGAGGAAAGAAGACAGTATGCCCAAGGAGCTGCAGGCAGTTTGCTGTATCTGCAGCAGCATGCTTAGAGAATGACTGTGTCCAGTGGGGAACAGACTATTAATTGGTGTCACAGATATACCACTAAATTAGTAAATCATATGTTTTTTAATTAGTACCTCAAACAAAATTATAGGGACAATAGGGATTTTTTTTTTATTAGATATTTTCTTCATTTACATTTCAAATGCTATCCTCAAAGCCCCCTATACCTTCCCCCTGCCCTGCTCCCCAACCCACCCACTCCTGCTTCCTGGCCCTGGCATTCCCCTGTATTGGGGCATATAATCTTCACAAGACCAAGGGCCTCTCCTCCCATTGATGGCCTAGGAGGCCATCGTCTGCTACATATGAAACTAGAGACACGAGCTCAGGGGGTACTGGATAGTTCATATTGTTGTTCTTCCTATGGGGTTGCAGACCCCTTTAGCTCCTTGGGTACTTTCTCTAGCTCCTTCATTAGGGACCCTGTGTTCCATCCAATAGATGACTGTGAGCATCCAGGGGATTTTTTCAAATTAACCTTACCTTTCAACACTATTGAGATATGAGGATCCATCATGGCCGCCTACTGCATATAACAGGTCATCAAGAACGCTGACTCCGACTCCACATCGCCTTTTACTCATTGAAGCTACCATTCGCCACTCATTGGTCTGAGGATCATAGCGTTCAACACTGGAAATGGCATCTCCACTGCACCAACCACCAACTAGGAAACAATAGAAATGGTTAAGAGAACACCTGTCCTGAGGCAGACTGCTAACCACTGTGACTCCATGCCCTGACTCACCAAGCACATGCAGAAGCAGGTCAAGGACAAGTGACAGTTTCCAAAAGTCAGCAACAGTCCCTGAGCTATACCTGGATCTTGGATCACAGTCTTCAGAACTATGAGAACATGCATTTCTTTTGTCTGAACTACCCAGTCTATGGTATTCTGTTATGGCACCCTGGGTAGGTTAATACAGTGAGTAGGATTTAGAATAACTGCCAAGCTAAGTTCCAACATCCTTTCCTAAATGACCACTGGGGGGAAAATATGTGGTAATGACAGATAATGCTAAATTTGTTTTTCTTTCAAATCATGTCTACTTCAATATAAGTAAGAGCGACTCTAAAGCTTAAAAAAAACAAACAAACAACCAAGGTTATTTTAAGCTTAAAATACTTTGAAACTACTAGTTTCTACATGGTGTTAAATGACTCCTGAGCCACATTAAAAGCAGAATATTAACAATCTTCTACACAGACCTAAATGTTCACTTTCTTTATTTCAAATCTCAGTGTGATATAATTTTAGTTTATTATTGTTTCATTTAAGTCAGAAGAGTCACCAGGTACTAGTGCACAGCAAACGTGTGTACAGTAATTTGCTTAAGTGGGAATTCCATAATTGGGCATATACAAGGAATCTCAATATCAGAGAAAACCCCTGAAATTCTGAGATGGCCCAAAGCTGGGGTAACAGCAGCAGTAAGACAGTATGTCAGGTTGAGCTGCCAACTTCAAAAGAGCCAGCAAAGTCTTTGTTTTTTTTTTTTTTTTTTTGGTTTTTCGAGACAGGGTTTCTCTGTGTAGCCCTGGCTGTCCTGGAACTCACTTTGTAGACCAGGCTGGCCTCGAACTCAGAAATCCACCTGCCTCTGCCTTCCAAGTGCTGGGATTAAAGGCGTGCGCCACCACGCCCGGCATCAGCAAAGTCTTTAATGTAAGATAATGTTTTTGGCAACTCCATGTAATTCTGAAGTGACTTGTTATATAGTATATAGGTTTATATAACCTATATAGTGATTAACTATATAGATTAATACATGCTACAAACACACATTGTGTGTTTTCAGAGTACTATTTTGAAGAATAGCACTGTTGAGTTACTGTGTGACTCTTATGATAGCAAGTATCATAGTTATCTAAATCATTATTCAAATATCCAGAAGCTATTTGGTTTAATCACAGCATACTAAAATTCAAGCCTATATAGGATATGTGGTATAAGATACCTGAAATTCTAGTGCTAGGGGGCTGAAGTGGGATTATGAGTTTAAGGCCAGCCTACATACACTACATAGAAAATTCTAGCACAGCTTGGGTTACATGAAATTCTGTCTCAAAAAAAAAGCAAACCAACAACAAAAAACCAAAAAATCACAAAAACAAACAAAACAAAAACCTAAATAAAACAAGTAAGAAAGGCTGAAACCTGCAAAGAGTACTTCTCCGCATCGGATAGGTTTCCGTGGTCTTGTCCTTGGCCCTTGCATTAGTGGTCGTTCTTGAGGCAACAGGAGGTAGTTTTTAGCCTCATCTACCAAGTCTCTGTAGAAAAGAAATGTTATACTTATTCCAAATGACTGAAAAACATCGCAAGTCCCTGTATGGTGTAAGAAAAAAAATGCTGGCAAAAGGAAACAAGCCCACATCAAACCAAATCCTTGATGCCAGTCAGTAGGAAAGCTGGCACAAACATGAAATCCACGACACAAATCACACTGTGAATTCTGAGATGATTGGCATTTCTACCCTAACCTCATATTGGAGTGCAAATTTTAAGCTCAACAATCTTAGAGTAGACAATCTTAACCCCCACTGCCAGAGTTCTAACTTGATTGCCGGCTTGCACAGTCACTATTTTCTAATGAGTTTTATTAGGTTCTACAATATCAGGAAAGGACCACATCAGAATGGGCTGAAGGTATCTGGGCCAAATAATACTTGAGGTCACCAATACTAAAGGCTATCTAGTATGATATGAATGGCTTAATGTAACTGGACTACTGACATGAGCAAAATGTTTTCCAATGTTCCTTTTAAGAGACTAACCTAGAGATTATACATGGTATAGTACTTTGTATATGAATCGTTTTGGTGAGTCAGTGCCTGATTAATGTTATATTACACAGTTATACTTCAACTGCAAATGTGCACTCAACTCCTCTAACTTCTCACTATGTATACTACACTGAGTAATTTACTCATACTTGATTGGTGCTAGGTATAACCTCAAAATGAATTTTTCTTCTAATTTATTTGCCCTACTAACAACATAAACAGAAAACAAAACAGAATTAAAAAAAATAGTCAACCAAGAGATTTTTCTGGTTCCCCAAACGTGAAAGACCGATTTCCTACCAGTCAGCTTCTCCTCCACCAAGGGTGCCTGGCCAGACTGCAGCACAGGTAACACTTAGCATCCAACACAAGTTAACTGCAACAATACTGATACCTTCTGGTTTCTGTTTTAAGCTCTTAATATATACACTTATGTAACTAATAGTCCTGCCAAATAGGTACTGATTTTATCTCTAAGGTACAGATGAAGGAAGGGTAGCACACAGTAAGCACTTGCCAGGCGCTGAGGGGAGAGGAAGGAGGTACCAGGAGTCAACTTTGTTCAAAACGGACTTCACAAGTACTTTCCTTCCCATGTCAGAATCATCAATATAATCTGATTTGTGCTTAATTAGGGGAGGGGCAGCCCTGTACGGTCTCTTCATATTTCAGCCTGTATAATTTACACATTTTCTCTTTTGGTATTCACATAGTTAGAAGAACTGATTGCTAGTGGTCTATTCTGTCCTGTTTTTCACCAATCTAAAAGGCTTTTGTTTTGTTTTATATTTAACATTTATTTATGTGTGTAAGATCTGAGTGGATCTGCAGGATCCACTAACAGTGTAGATCCTGCAGGAGTCAGTTTCCTTCTACTGTCTGGGTTTTTGGATTGAGCAGAAGCTGCCAGGTATGGTGGCAAGCTACTTCCATCCACTGAGCCATCTTGCTTGTCCCTATCTGAAGATGTACTTTTTCACATTTAAAAGACAAAGATAATCTCAAATGTTGCATTTCTCATTAATGGCAATCTTGAAGTCACAGAAGATAATGCAATGGATTTATATCCCTATCTATATACTAGAATGTGGGATAATTCCAATTTTTTTATTGTCAAGGGGAGGCACAAAGAACAGTGTAATTTGAGTAGTTCTGGGTACTGATTAGAACTGACTCTTTAATTTATATATTTTACTTATAGTATATTTGGACTATACTAGTTGATGGGAAGGTCACTAAAATGCCAAAAGGTTTCAGATTTGAAAACAAATCTTAGTTGGGCAGTGGTGGCCTTCACCTTTAATCTCAGCAAGAATAAAGTAAATCAGTCAAGTTTTATTCTTAAGACTACTTAGAAATGCTCAAATAGGGTTCATTTAGCTTTATCAATGCCTTGCTAAAGCTTCTGTAGGAGGGGCAGGGCTTTAACTCTGTCTAAAATCTTCAAAGTAAAACTATGCTATTTCCCAGTGAGACATTGTGTGTCAATGAGAAAGGCTCAAGGACAGACACATAGCATTATTTATTTCAAGAAAAATAATAGTAGAGGATTGACTCTTCAAAGGGAAACTTGCATCAAAACTTAGGAATCTACTTTAAGCCACTTCTACTCCAATAACGACCACACATTAAAAAATAACCAGGAAAACTAATAGAACAAAATACTGGGAATTCAGTCCTCTCTTTCTCCTCTTGACCCTAGCCCACAAGAAAACCCTGGTTTGGGCATAAGAAATACAGTATTTTAGAAGCAATACCAGTAAGCAGAGTAGCAGAACTCAGGAATGCTTAGTTGCTGGTCTTTCTCACCCTCTCATACCTGCATTCTTCATCACTTTTAATGAGGGGGTCAGAGCCTACGGTGCCCACCAGGAACTTGGGACTAAGCAAAGGCAGGCGAACATGTTGCAGCACCTACAAAATAATAAATACAATCAAGGTATGGGCTCCCATTACAGTTTGTTGGGAGAGTAATGACTCATGCTTCCTGACTTGTGGAGCCAAGTATTTTGGGATCTAACTGGACATAATATGTAAAGAAAGGTGGAAAGCAGAAAGAGTAAGTCTAAAACATAGTCTATTGATTCTGTAACGGAGACTAGTTACAAAGCTAAAGCATGCTCCTATCACTTTAAAATGCTACTTTTAGCTTACAACAACATCATGAGCTCTTCTATAATTGGACTCAAGTTCATTAACTAGTATATCCTGTTAGACTGCTAAGGAATATATTTTCCAGGGCTAGAGAGATGGCTTAGCAGTTAAAAGTACTTGTTGGTCGTGCAGAGGACCTGGTCTTAACTCCCAGCATCCACATGACAGTTCACAACTGTCTCTAACTCCAATCCCAGGGAATCCAAAGCCCTATTCTGACCTTTGTGGGCACCAGGCACACATATGATGTACATACATACATGCAGGCAAAAACATTCATACATAGAAAATAATAAGATAAATATAAACAAAATACTTCCCCCTTATCTTCAATTTTGCTTTTTGTATTGTCAGTTATTGGTCATCAACTTTAGTCAGACAATAATAAATGAAAATTGTCAGAAATAAAAATAAGTTTTAAGTAATGTTCACTACAGTGTAGTACTATAAATTCTCTGCTTATAATTAATTACTGTTAATCATTACTGGAACTAATTTATAAATACAACTTTATCACAGAATATATATACTGAAAAAAAACATAGTACATGGAGGGTTTGAAGGTTTTAGGCATCTCTTAAGTGTCTTGGAACGCATCTCCTCTGGATAAGGAGACAATTTACAGTCATGACCAGAATGATCTTAAAGACGTCACTTAGTAACCACTCAACCTCAGTTCATCCATCCACTTCCTGTTCACAGTGTAGTATGCCGTCCAAGCTGTGGGAGTGGACGCACTCTTGTTTTCTTCTGTGATCTTATATAGTTTCTGAATTGTGTAACAGTTCAAGCAGAATAAGTTCACAACAATAAGCAATCACATGTAAGTCAAAGGCTTATAAGGAGAGTCATGACCTGTTTTGTTTCTGCAAGACAGTGCATAATTTTTCTTCTGGTAGAAAGCAATTTCTTAGAGAAGCACTTCACCTCTTACCTGGGGTAACTGAGGACGCCTTTCCTGAATACTGTATTTGACCCAGGCCATCACTGCATTGAACACTTGTTCTTCACTACGAACGTTGAGCTCATCACTAGATATTATATCAATGAGTTGGTTGGCCGGAAGTAACATGAATTCTTCACTCTCCATTACCTGCTCAGATTTAGGTAACAAAAAAGGAGACAAACCTATAAGCACAATTTTTGCCTCTATATGGTTGTTTTTTGTTTTTTTGTTTTTTGTCACAGGGCAACATTATGTACCACAATGGAGCTGGTGCTTAAAACAAGGAGAAAAAAAAAAAAAGGAAGAAAAAGAAAAAGAAAACCAGTTCCAAAGAAGAACAAAGAATAGGAAATACACAAACAACTCCCAAAACTATTCATTATTTAGTTTAAATGTCTTTCCCTTTAATAAATTAATGAATAAAATAAAAATTCATGTTCAAAATAAGCTGAATAACCATAGTAAATTTCAGAATAATAAGAGACATCTAAAATGCCAGGAAGAGCTTCCAGAAGAAGGTTAGCTGAAACATCTTGGTCTCAGCTTCTAAGAAAAATGAAGATACATCAATTCTGCTGTTTTAAATATTAAAAAGTTTCAAATATTTAAAAAGCTGAACCTACCAATTTCTTCCTTTATGACTTTTAGGTTATGTCTCACTTAAAAGGACTAGATCACAGTTTACTGACAGTGTTGAATTAAATTTTAATCTCAGCCTAACCTCAAGCAATAGAGATCCATAGAAAGCGTTGCCTGTTCAATATTAAACACAGAACTCCAACATATGTTCTCAAATTCTTCTACTCTCTAGTATGTGTAATATAAATTCCAGAGAATGCTGAGTTTAAAAGTGGGTGTAAGGAGTAATTTTGAAGCCAGGTGGTGGTGGCACATGCCTCTAATCCCATCACTCAGGAGGAAGAGGTGGGCGGATCTTTATGAGTTTGAAACCACCAATAAATAAATAAATAAAGAAAGAAAGAAAGAAAGAAAGTAATTTTGATAATCTTTAAATTTCCCCATGCGACCCTGATATAGCGGCCTCTTGTGAGGCTATGCCAGTGCCTGACAAACACAGAAGTGGATGCACACAGTCAAATATTGGATGGAACACAGGGCCTCCAATGGAGGAGCTAGAGAAAGTACCCAAGGAGCTAAAGGGGTCTGCAACCCTGTAGGTGGAACGACAATATGAACTAACCATTACCCCCAGAGATCGTGTCTCTAGCTGCATATGTAGAAGATGGCATATTCAGCCATCATTGGGAAGAGAGGTCCCTTGGTCTTGCAAACTTTATATGCCCCATAGAGGGGAACGGCAGGGCCAAGAAGTGGGAGTGGGTGGGTAGGGGAGCAGGGTGGGGGAAGGGTATAGGGGACATTCGGGATAGCATTTGAAATGTAAATGAAGAAATTATCTAATAAAATAATTAAAAAAAAATTTCCCCATGCTATTCACACCAGCAATGTATCTACGTGACCACAGCCTTACCAAGAGGGTATATGATTACATTTAAGGATATCTGTAACCTGAAAGTGGTTCTTTGACCAGATATGGTGCATGTGTTCATAATCCTAGCATTTAAGAGGCTAAGGATCGATAGTGTTGAGTTCAAGGCCAGCCTGGGCTAAAAAGTAAGACACTGTCTCAAGAAACAAAGCTGGAGAAAAATGTACTTTACTATAGTTCTAATTTGTCTTTCTGTTATTCTGAACAAACAAGCAGACTTTCAGACACTGAAGGATAACTTGAATCTCTCTGTGTGTGTGTGTCTAGTTTTTTGCCACTCACGGGTAGGATCTACTGGTACTCTTGATGTATTAAGTCCATCAACCTTTTGATAGTGATACAAATTGCAAATATTTCCCTCAACTTATACTTGGCTTTTGTCTTAGATTACAGAAGAATTCTGTATGTGATAAAATAAATAGATTTTAACATTAGCCTTTCTAGATCTGTCACATAGAAATGCTTCTTCATTTCAAGGTCATAAAGGAACCATTTAATGTTACTGTCTC
Source organism: Mus pahari (assembly GCF_900095145.1). Lineage (NCBI taxonomy): Eukaryota > Metazoa > Chordata > Mammalia > Rodentia > Muridae > Mus > Mus pahari. The sequence continues at coordinate 133,979,189 of NC_034594.1, forward strand.
ATGTCATGTTGAATAATGAAAAATAGTAAATTTAATGAAAATTCTTTTGGTACTATCTAAACTTGTATTTTTAAAAAACTATTAATTTACCAAGAAGTCTGGTGCATAACTTACCCTGTTAAATTCTCCATCTAATTGGGAGGGAGATGCTGTAGGAAATTACTCCTATGGTGCACATGTCCTATCATGCCTAAATAAACCATGTTTTGGCCTAATTATCAGCTCTTCATGAAGATGATTAGAAAAAAAAAATCAGCTTTTGCTGGTAGCTGTAAAATTGATCCTTAAAACTTGCTAACAGGTTTAGAATTTATAGCAACCTGTTTATTTGATACAAGGCAGGTATCAGGAGAACATAATCCATATGATTCTCTTAAATTAAAAATCATCTCCTCCTTCTCCTCCTCCTGCAACATGTGTGTGCATGCTGACATGAGTGTGGAGGTCTGGGGACAATGTTCTGGGGATGGAACTCAGCTTTACCAACTGAACTACCTCACTGGTCCCTACTGTTCTTTTACCAAATAAATTATGAATATTTTCAAACCACTTAATATAGCTTGTGTATGTGTGTTGTGTGTATGTGTGCAAGTTGTCTGTGTGCATGTGTGGTACACTTTCCCCATGCATGTTTGTGTAGAGGCCAAAGGTCAGTGTTGGGTTTCTTCTTCTATCATTCTTTATCTTTTTTTTTTGGAAGGCAGACAAGATTTGTTTTACTGACACTGAACCTGCTTCAGGAATACTGGCTGGTCAGCAAGCCCCCGGATCATCAGTCTCTCTTACAGATGTCTCCTGCCATGCCAGGGTCCTATCATTGGTTGGCAGGAGCTGAACTCAGATCTCTGTGCTTGAATGACAAGTACTTTACCCAATAAGCTATCTCCCTAGCCCATGGCTCACCTCTTGAAAGTTATGTTGGGTGAACTTGTCTGCAATCCTTAGCAACTCACGGCAAGAATGTGTGTCAGCAAAAGCCCGAATGCCCAGACAATTGGAAGGATCTAACTGTCTCTTTAAGAATTCACAGCAGGCTTCCTGTATTTCTGCCAGCTGGAGGAGGCAGGCAGCAGGCAAGAGGGTCTGAACATTGCCCTCTTCCACAGTTATCTGGGAGGTATATGCAAAGTCAATCAGTAGCTCCATGGCCCTCTCATCTATGTCTCGGATCACTACTTCTGTCTGCCGGCTTTCTGCCAGCTCTCCTGTAAACATTGCTCGGAAGTAGGGGCTGCAGGCTGACAGAATGACGCGGTGGGCATATATCTTCTTAGCGCCCACAACTAGCACCACATCACATAGCTCCCGGTGCTTTCTCAGAAGGTTGATCACTTCCAAGGTTTGCCGAGGGTGCTTGTCTGAAATATAGGGCATGCGAGCAGGTTGGGGAACCCCTTCTGGCAGTTTGTTGGGGTCTCCAAGGGTGCAGCGGCTTGTTACATCCATTCCAGTCTCTCCTGGTCGAATATTGGTACACCTAGAGGAATGAAAGGATGAAGAGAGATGGAAATGTTATTACTTCCCTTCTTGCTCTAAAGTGTTCAGAAGAGGTAAGAAAACATGAAGTTACTTGGAGGTTCTGGGAGGGCTCCTGGAGCTTTGTGGCCTGATTTATAGGGATGGAAATTTCTTTATAGAATGTTGGGAATTTTGGCTCCATGTCCAAATAGAGGAAGGCCTTGTGTGGAGGAGATGCTGCCCCGTTTTGAGTTGTGTCTAGTCAGCCCATCTGTGAGCAGAGTCCTGCCTGACTTTGAGCTCATTTACCCTCGTACTTCTTGTGGCATCAGGACTTGGTTTCTTCCATGGGGCACTCTCATTGAAAGTTCTTTCTCATATGAACCCACGATTTTAAATGTCAGAGCTTATTTCCAAATATCATGTTCTTTTTGAAGAAAGTTTAGATTTAATTTTACCGCAAAAGTGTTAGTGAATGATAGAGGTCCATGTGGGGAAACAATGCAAGTACCGCTGGCAATGAAAAACCCAATATCATCTCAAGAGCTAAATTCTGGGGCCAAACTGGGATGTCAGTTGGGAATACTTGTTCCTTTGCTGGATTATCTAAATGTTCTTCTTTGGTCCTAAGTGGAGGAATGAAGCTGTAAATCTGGATGACTAAGGTACCTTAACAACCTTGATACCAACTACCTGAGGATGACACTGCCTCTTTGAAGTTGAATAGTTGCCGATGGGTCCGATCTTTTATGATTTCAATGTGCTTTAGTTTTTCAAGACAAGGTTTCTCTGTGTAGTTATCCTAGAACTTACTCTGTGGATCAGTCTGGCCTAGAGCTCAGAGATCACCTGCCTCTGCCTCTCATGTGCTGAGATTAAAGGTGTGTACCACCACCAGCTTGTTTTTCATGCTTTAAAATGGGTTTGCTCTTCTGTATTTGTTTACTAACTCTGTGTGTGTTTAAAAAGGCCATGCATGGTATGTACTCATTAATTAGTGGATATTAGCCAAAAAAGTACAGAATATCTAGGATACAACCCACAGAATTCAAGGTTAACAAGTAGAAGAGCCCAAGTGAGGATGCTTCAATCCCACTTGGGAGGAAGAAGAAAATTATCACAGGAGGCAGAGGGAGGGAGGCACTTGGGTGGGAGAGGGGAGGGGGAGGAGAAAAGGGGAACATGATCAGATATGTGGATGGGGAGACAGGAGAGAGGCCCTGAGGGCCAGCAGAAAGAATGGAAACAGGCAACCTCAGGGGGTAAGAGATGGGGGACCCTCTAGAATGCACCAGAGACCTAGGAGCTAAGAGACTCTCAGGACTCAAAGAGAAGAACCTTAGGTGAAATGCCCAACAGTGGGGAGAGGGTACTCATAGAGTCCACCTCCAGTAGAAAGACAGGGCATCAAGTGGAGGGATAGGGTTACCATCCCACAGTCAAAAATTCAGACCCAGATTTGTTCCTGTCTAAAAGAACTACAGGGACAAAAATGGAGAAAAGACTGAAGGAAAAGTAGTCCAGTGACTGGCCCCACTTGGAATCCAGCTCAAGGGGAGGCTCCAAGGCCTGACCCGATTACTAATGCTATGGTGTGCTTACAGCATGGCTGTCCTCTGAGAAGCCCAACAAGCAGCTGACTGAGACAGACGCAGATACTTACACCCAACCACTGGACTGAAGTCGGGGACCCCTGTGGTTGAATTAGGGAAAGGCTGGAAGAAGCTGAAAAGGAGGGCAACCCCATAGGAAGAACAGCAGTCTCAACTAACCTGGACCCCTGAGATCTCTCAAGACAATGAGCCACCAACCAGGCACCAGACATAATCTGGTCCAACGCCCCTGACACACATACAGCAGAGGATTACTTGGTCTGGCCTCAGTGGGAGAAGACACTCCTAACCCTAGAGAGAGAGACTTGAGCCCAGGGAGTAGGGAGGCCATGGGTTGGGGGAGGAGGAGACATTCTCTTGGAGATGGGGTGGGGGGAGAGAATGGGATGAGGAACTGTGGGAGGGTGGAATGGGAGGGGGATAATGACTGGACTATAAAAAAATAAAAGTAATAATATTATTAATAATAGGACTGTTCTCAAACTTATAAAAATTCTATCAGGTAATTTTTAAAAATAAGTTCTGAATATAAAATAAATAAAATTTAAAATTCATGAATAGCATTTAAAATTATTCTCTCTACAAAAAAAGCCCAAACATTCCTCCCAACAAGACAAATTAGACCTATAAAACTGTTTGAAAGCTTTAATTATGGGCTGGTGAGATGGCTCAGCGGGTAAGAGCACCTGACTGCTCTTCCAAAGGTGCAGAGTTCAAACCCCAGCAACCACGTGGTGGCTCAAACCATCCTTAATGAGATCTGACTCCCTCTTCTGGAGTGTCTGAAGACAGCTACAGTGTACTTACATATAATAAATAAATAAAATCTTAAAAAAAAAACTTTAATTATATTTATTTCCTTTTTAATTCTTTACACTTATTTGTTCAGTGTGTGTGTATTTGTATATGCATGCATGTGTGGATGAACATATATGCCATGACACATGTATGGAGGTCAGAGAACAACTTGTGGGAGGTGGTTCTCTCAACATGTGGGTCCTTGGAATTAAACTCAGATCATCAGGCTTGGCAGCAAGTGCCTTTATGCACTGAGCCATTCATTCTGCTGGGCCCAAACTAAAACAAATACACACACAGATATAGACAGACACACAGACACACTTTTAAAAAACACAAAGTCTCTCTACATAGCCCTGGGTATCCTGGAACTCACTATGTAGACCAGGCTGATCTCTAACTCACAAAGATCTGCCCGTCTCTCCCTCCAAGTACTGGGATTAAAGGCATGCAATACCTTGCCCAGCCCCAAATTTTAATTCTTAAGCTTAGTTTGATTCAAATCTTGATACTTGTGCGTTTACTGAAGTAGCTGGGGTTTATTTCTCCTTTTCATCTGGGTGCTGCTTTAATATTTTGGCATGAAGTGTAAAACACAGAGTTTATGCTACAAGAATAGACAGGAAGAAAAGAAGATAGCTAACAGGGCTGGTGAGATGGCTCAGTGGGTAAGAGCACCCGACTGCTCTTCCAAAGGTCCGGAGTTCAAATCCCAGCAACCACATGGTGGCTCATAACCATCCGTAACAAGATCTGACGCCCTCTTCTGGAGTGTCTGAAGACAGCTACAGTGTACTTACATATAATAAATAAATAAATCTTTAAAAAAAAAAAAAAAGAAGATAGCTAACAACCTCCAAAATTAAACTTACATTTAATAGTCAATTTCTTGGATTCTAACTTACAAGGGATGATATATTACTCCAGTGACATGTAATTCACTTTAAGAAGCATTATCAGTCAGGCATGGCAAGGAATGCTTGTAATCCTCGTACTTAAGAGGCTGAGTTATGAGGGCCAAGGACAGTCTTGGCTACACAGCAAACTCTTGTCTCAAAGATAGTTTCATTTAATCTAATAAAGTATGTGTCCAAAATATACAGTCAATTATAATGGTTCTAAAGAACTTAAAAAAATCCGTACACACCCCAAATCACAAGGTCAAAAGCACATGGTATGTGAAGAATAGCATGGCGCCCTGATGCTGGATAACTGCTGAGAGCCAAAGAGAATTCAGAGAATTCTGCAATCTCTAAATTAAAGGGAAGCTTAATATCAAACTTTGACTAATAATGAAAAGTAAGTGTTAAATTTAGTAAGTGCTAGGTTTTTCTAGTAAGAAAAGCTCTGAGTAACTTTAGGCTAGCATTTACACTTCTAATGCTATTAAATCAGCATCTCTTAAGAACAGGGCCATGGTAAAGAAACTAGAGCGGCTTGTTGGTCAGAGGTGAGAGAAACAGCTGAGGGTCTGAGCACAGTCACAGAGAGAAGTGGGAAACATAAAATCCCTTTCCCTGATAAATCTAGATCGAGAAACTCTTAGTATTATAGTTTACTGTGTCTTAAGATTTCTTTTCTCTCCTCATCAAGTCTAATACTTGAGTACTAAGGCTATTCTGCTATAAACTTCCTATTTCTCTAAATGTTTCAGCTATAGTCAATCATTTTAGCCATTCTGTTCTGTCTTGAAACTGGGTTTCTACATCCAAGATTGGTCTGGAAGTCACTCTATAACTCAGGCTGGCCTGGAACTCATGATATAGTCCAAGATGGCCTTGAACTCCTTCCTGGTAATTCTCCTGTTCCAACCTCCCAAGTACAGGGATGACAGACACAAAGCATCACACCTGGCTTACAGTTTCTTTAACTCTAAAATGGGTATCCACTTCACAAAGATAGACAAGATGATATACATAAAAACTTTCCATTTAGTATTTGCTACACACTTACAGTTTTAAATTAGAAATATTACTGTAATATAACCATGTAAAAATCTGTAAAATTAGTTATATTTATTCATATTAAAAATTAAATTTCTAGCTGGGTGTGGTGATTTGAATAAAATGGCCACCACTGGCCTACAGGGAGTAGCACTATTAGGAGGTGTGGCCTTGTTGGAGTAGGTCTGATCTTTTAGAGAAAGTGTCTCCACTGGAGATGGGTTTTTGAGGTCTCAGATGCTCAAGGCAGGCCCAGTGTAGCAATGCCTCTTCCTGCTGCCTGCTGACCCAGATATTCTCAGCTACCTCTCCAGCACCATGTCTGTCTGTGTGCCACCATGCAGATTAATGGTGGTCAATTTGCCTACGACATGCAATGTTCTGGGTTTAATTCCCCAGCAATGCCTTCCTCCCTAATCAAATTATATAAAAAGTTGAGCATCATGAGCAGGCCTATAATCCTAGCACAAGGAACATGGATCAGAAGTCCAAGGTTTTGTCTCAAAAAATACCAACCTCCCTCAAAAAAAAAAAAAAAAAAAAAAAAAAAAAGACTCAAATTTTCAAAAAACACTTATTGTTATTTTAGGTGTCTATGTGTGTGCCTGAGTATCAGCATGTGAACCTTGTACATGTGGGTACTCATGAAATCTGTAACAGGGCATGAGATCCTCTGGAACTGGGGCTGAAGGTGGTTGTGATCTCCTCAAATGTGGGTTCTAAGAATGGAACCACTCTTAAAAGCTTCTAGACTAACATCAGATTAGATTACTATGGGTCCAGGAACTCTAAATATAACAAGCCTTATTTAAAAGCACCACATGTGTCAGATCAGTTTGACTCAGCCAGGCTTTACTATGAGAGAAAAAAATGTGTTGGTCCACAGGCATTCCTTACTTTATCCATAATCTTCTGAAAGTTTAATTTTACATCAGCTATTTGGAGGTCTGGATTTTTCTATAACAAGAGTGTTATACACAGGATTAGATTTAATTGTAAAATGCAGAGTGCCTCACAAGCAGCTAAAAACAAACCGACAAGAAAAGAGTTACATCCATTCTGTTTAGTCAAGAATGTGGGTACAAAGAGCAGGGAAAGGAGACCTCTTTTAAAAGTTATTCTGCAACTTGTTGGTATTGGTTCTGGTCAAGTAAATATGCTAGGATGGGTGACAGCTGGAACTTGGGAACTGTACTTGTATATATATATATATAACTACTGTTGAAGTCTGTAAGCTGCTATTTCCTGTATATTAAGTGTGTGTGGTTCAAGCTGTAATTCAAGGGCATCTGCCATATTCTACTGCCTCTGAAGTCACTGCACACACAGTGCACATACAAGCAAAATACCCATATACATAAAATAAACATAAGTCAGTCATAAAAAGAAGCAGACAAGCTCGAGGCTACAAATATTATTTTTCTTTAAGATCTGAAAAAGCAAAAACAAAAACAACAAAATCCCATCCCAAATCCCACAACCTAAGTGGAGTGGTTCAATATTTCAACATTTGAAATAAAATGCATCATAGACTCATCTAGAATAATATCCTTCTTCTACAGATAAAGAAGCCACTTCACTTTGATAATTGGTGACTTTCTCAAAACACTGATTCTTTCTGAAGAGGTCTCTTTTTTTTTTTCTTTTTCTTTTTTTTTTGTTTTTTTTTTTTTTTTTTTTTTTTTTTTTTTTTTGTGAAGAGGTCTCTTGCTGCTTTGGAATAAGCCATAGTTTCCTCCAGGAGTCAGTACAGAAGGGCAAAGTTTGTAGGGCTATTTGCAATTCAAAATAAAGGTATTGTTATTTGTTATACAGACATCTGTACTACTCTCTTTAAAAGCCCAGGAAACTACCAAATACAAATTGTTTTGATTCAGTCATGGAGACCTTCCCTAGTAAAATAGGGAAAGTCAAGTAACTTGGAGAAAGAGGCCTACAAAACGGATTTTAGACTCAGTATAACAAAACTGAACTTAAGCTTCCCTTTTTCAGCTAAAAGTAAGTGAAACGATGTGAGATGATTTTTTAAAATTATTTTTTTTATTTTATTTTTTTACCATTAGTGTTATCTGTGTGCAGGCTCTCTCTCTCTCTCTCTCTCTCTCTCTCTCTCTCTCTCTCTC
>NC_034594.1:133987238-133991969 GCF_900095145.1 Mus pahari
CACACACACACACACACACACACACACACACACACACACACTGAACATGTGTTTGGAAATCAGGGATAATGTTCTGAAGCTGGTTTTCTCCTTCCACAGTGGGTTCTGGGGAATAAACTTATACCATCAGGCTTGAGTGTCAAATGCGTACCTGCTACGCCATCTTGCCAGCCCCAACATTTCAGTATTATCTCTTAGTTTCTGAAACATAGTTAAGGTTTTATTATCTTTAAAAAGGTTATTTTAGTTAATATATAATATATTTTAGTTAATATATTTCCATTTTATGACCTAGAAATGGAGGTGTGAACCTGGTAGATAAACAGTAGTTTACTTTTTTTTTTCTTTTCTTTTTTTGGTTTTTTTTGAGACAGGGTTTCTCTGTGTAGCCTTGGCTGTCCTGGAACTCACTCTGTAGACCAGGCTGGCCTCCAACTCAGAAATCCGCCTGCCTCTGCCTCCCGAGTGCTGGGATTAAAGGCATGCACCACTATTGCCCAGCAATGTTAGTTTAAATAATTGGCAAATAACTAGAATTTCACAATCATTATATTGTGAACACACAGAGAAAGAGAATCTATGTCTATCAGTTATATAATACACAAAGCTTTTTGCTGTGAACTGAAGAAAATTCAAATGTACATCAAGAAGCAAAGGAAGAACTTAATTATTTAGAGTGGAAATGCATGAATAACCAGGAAGAGGGCAACAAGCTGGGGTTGGTAGGTGTGTGCTGTTTTCCAGCATTTAGAAGGCTGAGTAGCAAACTGAGCTTGAGGCCAACTCAGTGACACAGTAGATCTGATTTCAAAACAAACAACCTGAACAAAGCAAGCAAAAACTCCAAACCAAAAACATTCAACAGCCATCAACAAAACAAACATAACTCCAGCAAGAAGGGGAAAGGGAAGAAATAAGCCCAGATAAAAATGTGGCCCAGACAGAAGCACTTTGGTTAATAAACTATTACTGTAGGATTGCTTTCTGGGGTCAGGCAAATGCTCTACCATGGACTACATTTAAAACAAAGCACCTTTTAGAGGTGATGGGCTTACTATGTGGTGATGACACCACGATGTGGTGGCTAACATCTCCGCTCACCTAGGAGACACGCCTTCAGGCCCGTCTGTGAACGATTATCCATACTAGTTTAACTAAAGTGGGAAGATCTCTCCGAAAGGTGGCCACTGCCTGTCCCTGGGCTGGGGTCCTAAAGAAAGCTGAGGGCCAGCATTCCTCACTCTATGCCTAACTGGATGCAATGTGATCAATTTTCTCAAGTTCTTCTTTCCAGGACTCCCCTGCCTTGGTGATAAACTTACCCTCAACTATGAGTCTGTGTTCCAAGGGATTTCATCATAAAGAAAGAAACTAATACAGAAGGTATGTCCATATGTCCAAACCCATCAAAATGTATACATTAAATATGTGAAATGTTTGTACGTTATATATCAATAAATCTTTATTGAAGTATTTGGTTCATATCACCCACAGAAGTTTGGATGTGATAGATATAAACTATTTAATTACTTGAAAGATTTCTTTTGCTGCATAATAGGGACATTACATTGGGGTTTCCCGTAATTTAGTGAATTAGATCACTATATTTCTTTTTTTTTTTTNTTTTTTTTTNTTTTTTTTTTGGTTTTTCGAGACAGGGTTTCTCTGTATAGCCCTGGCTGTCCTGGAACTCACTCTGTAGTCCAGGCTGGCCTCGAACTCAGAAATCTGCCTGCCTCTGCCTCCCAAGTGCTGGGATTAAAGGTGTGCGCCACCACGCCCGGCACTATATTTCTTTTCTGACACTACATGCATTTAGCTGTTCTTTGGTATTCCAAAGGTATTATGCTTCTTAAAAAGGGGACAGGGAACAGAGAGATGGCTCAGCAGTTAGGAGTATGTATTGCTCTTCCAGAGGACGACCAGCCAACTCTAGCTCCAGGAAACTCATACCCTGACTTCTGAGGGCACCCTCATTAGTGCACACACCCACACACAAATGCTTAATTTTAAAAAGGTAGAGACAGGTAACTTGAGCATTCTGTTCACTTGGTCAGCCCTATTTAAGTCTCTTTCAGACACCAATTATCTGTGACTACACTGAAATAGTCTATCATCTGGTCTGAGAAAGATAGTCTACCTATCAGTTTCCTTCCCACAAAGCTACAATGCTGCTACAGATAGAGTTTAATAAAGCACAGAGGGTCACAAGAGTTCCCTGGAAGGAAAGGAAACAAACAGGACATTCTAGGAAGCAGAAACTGCAATCCATGACAAAAGCACGATGCTGAAAACATAGAACATGGTTCTTTCTTTCTCCAATAGCGGCTTATTGTTAAAATTATGTTACTTTTAATCTCAATCTTAATATTTTGGGTTGGCCTCAGTCCCTAGGTGATTCAATACAAGCTGTTCATAATTTCCAACCTCCGGTAGAAGCAACATTGTATATGCCTGACAGCTTAAAATTTGATATTCAAAGCTGAGTGGTGAAAGGAGAATCTTGATGCACCAGGGTGGGGGGGAATGTGGCAAGGAGAGGTTGGGGGGAGGCTGCCCTCTTAGAGGGGAGATGGGGGTAGGGGGAGGTCCTCTACAAGGGGGGACAGGGAAGGGGCAGCATTTGGGATGTAAATAAATAAACAATTTAATAATAAAAAAGATAACATGGCAACATAGTAGTAGATTCAGAATTTAAAACCTGTTCTCCCGAAAACAAATCCAATTTTAATTTTAATTATATAGTACCCTAATATTCCAAGGCCAGACATGGTGTGCCTCCACATGGCTATATTCTAGGATGAATCGAGTCAAGTGATTCTCATGATCCCAGACAGTTTTCAATTTACAATATCTTATGGAGCTATGTTATTATATCAACACTTTTCTATCTGTATATAGTGTATGTCATTGATAATGTATATTATCTCTTCTTTTATCAATATCTAGAAAATGTGTGTTTTCCATGTTTTCCATGGTTTCAGGTGGACTGAAACATCATATAGTCTCTGTGCCCTAACATCAAAAGTGTCTGGTCAGTAAGCGGGGACTTTAAAATGGGTCCTTATGGTTCTTTAAATTTCATTTTTACATGTTGTAATATCTCCCTTTTGTTTCTAATTATACTAATTTAGGTCTTCTATTTGCTTCTTTTATTAGTTTATTAATTGAGATTGGTCTGTCAATCTTTCTAGAATATAAAATGATTCCCAATGATACTTTGCTATACCCACGGATTAGTCCCTAGTCCAATTGTCATCAGAGAGGCTTCACACAGCACTTGATAGAAACAGATGCAGAGATCCACAGCCAAACATCAGCCAAAGCCTTAGCTCTGCAGAACCCTGTGGAAAAGGAGAAAGACTGCAGGAGCCATAAGGGCAAAGACACCACAAGAACATGCTCACAGAATCAACTAAGCAGAGCTCACAGAGCTCACTGACCCTGAACCAACAACCAGGGAACCGACATGAGAATGAGTGACCTAGGCCCTCTGTGCATATGTTACAGTTATGTAGTTTAGTCTTCTTGTGAGACTCCTAATAGTGGGAATAGGGGCTGTCTCTGACTCTTTTGCCTGCTTTTGGAACCCTTTTCTTCCCAACGGGTCACCCTGTCCAGTCCCAATATGAGGAGAGATGCCCAGTCTTACTACAACTTGTTATGCCATGGTCGGTTGATATCCACGGGAGGAATGCCCTTTTCTGAGGAGAAATGGAGGGGGAAAGGATGGAGGGGGGATACAAAGAGGAGGTGGGAGAGGGGTTGGGAGGAGAGGAGGGAGGGGAAATCGTGGTAGGAATGTAAAACAAGAAAAAAGTTTGTCAATCTTGTTTATCATAAAACACTAGGGAGGGTCAGAGATGACCTGGAGAAAAGTAAGAATATGATCAACTTATACTGCAAGTCAAGTGGCATACAGAGTAAACAAATTATATTTAGGAATATGTATGTATATACATGTATATGTTCATGTACATATATGCATACAATAACAATTAGTGAAAAAAGGCCAGGAACCTGAAGAGGAGCAGCGAGGGCTACATGGGAGGGTTTGGAGAGAGGAAAGGCAAGGACAAATATTATTATATTATAATCTCAAAAATATTAGTAAAAAATATGTTGTATAAGAAGTCAAAAGTCCAAGGAAAATAAATGAGTAAAATAAAGATCTAGTTCTTTGCATCACTTAAAAAAAAAAAGGATAATCTCACCACCCATATAAACCATCAAGGAAGCTTCTAAAATATTTATTTATTTAATGTATATGGGTGTTTGGTCTACATATATGTACCATGTGTATGCTTAGTACCTGCAGAGACCAGAAGGAATCAGATCCCCTGGAACTGAAGAAAAAGAAAGTTCTGAGCTGCCATGTGGTTACTGAGAACCAAACGCTGGACCTAAGGAAAAGCAGCCAGTGCTCCTAACCACTGAGTAGTTCTCAACTGTGTTGTGTGTAGGAGATGATGGAAGAATAAACAACATGGGTAACATTGGTACAAAGCAAGCTTCTAAAAGAAAAAACAAAATCAACGTTAAAGAAGAAAGACTAACTAGAAAATTCCCATATCACTGATATTAAATGTTGAAATCAAAGTGTTACTGTTCCAATTTTAACTATGTAAAATTAAGATTAAATTAATTAAATAAAATAGTATTGTAGAATGCAACACCTACTTCAGAGGTGGCTCACAACAGGCCTGAAAACCTGAACGAGTCCTGAGGAAA
>NC_034594.1:133992199-133999837 GCF_900095145.1 Mus pahari
AGAGCCAAGCCCAGGGCAAAGCTTAGAGTAGTATACCTGTGGAAGTTACCTTCATATGCAAGTATTTCCCAAGGCCTAGGAAATAGGGGAGATGTGGTATTGCATTATTCATGAGATCTGCCAGAGCAGAAACCCCCAAAACAGGTTCTTCCGCTAGGCCCAAAGGAACAACATAATGGAGGATTTACTGGGGACCCCTGACAGTGGGGTTTAACTATTGACTAGCCTTGCACCAGGCTTCCTCCTCAAGCTGCCTGGTCCCACCTCCTGGTCTTTTGTCCTTTGTCTTGTGTCATTGTAACAAAGGATGTATCCTGTCCCGCTTTTCTTGTTTGTTCTGTATTAAAGATGTGATGTTCATTTTGATCAATACATTCAGTTTTACACCCTCTCTCATGTGGACTGTCTGTCACTCATTCGCTGAATCCTTGCTCACCTGCAACCAAGAGACCCAGTTCCACGCAGATCAGGGACCCAAAGTGAGGCCAGTCTGTGGCAGTAGAACAATTAAGTATATTTTTATTTCATCTAGGCATAATGTGGATAAGCTAATTTTTGCATAACTACTTTGTTCTATTAAAAGTATACCATTAAGTATGGTGTGGTAGTGTACACCTGTAATTGCGGCACCGGAGAGGATAAGGATGGAGACTGAGGTACATAGTAAGGCCCAATCGACAAAATACAGAACACTTGCCACAGTCTATCACAGCACTATATACATCAACACATACACTTTGTGTTCTGAGTACTGCATTAACAATACTTTTTTCTACAGTCTAAGTAAATGCTTTTCAAATTTAGAAAGTAATGCTTATGTTTGTTTTAATTTTTGAAACAGGGTTTTGCTGTGTAGCCCAGGCTGACCTCCACCTTATAATCCTCTTGCTTTAGCCTTCTATTACTGAGATCAAAGGCATGCACCACCATACCTGAGTGAAAGAAACTCCTGAATGAAGTCATTCTCCTAAGTTCTATTCCTTAAATCTCTACTCTGGATAAGCATCTTTAGGAGAATTAATCTAACATAATAGTTCTCATCACCCACAAACAAATGTCTAGAGGATTCCTATTTCCTACCTGGGTAATGTCCCACTATTACTAAAACCAATTCCTTGATTCTTCTTCTCTCCAAATTAACAGAGAAAGTTTTCATTCTTCCAGTTGTTCCATACAAAACTCCTAGAGTCTCTTCCTATCACACCCTCAAACCCAACCATCAGCAAACCCCACAGGTTCCCTCATTCTTACTGACCCGGCTTTCATGATAATGTTGGCTATCCCCAACCTTTTCTCAACTAGACTATTACAACATCTTCATGAATGATGGTCTTGATTCTTCTGCAGATTTATGTTCCCTTCAGCAAACAGCAATCAAAGGTTGCTTTGGGAAAGTAAGTCACATCTTTAGAGCCACTTCTGTACTCAAAATCCTTTTTAAAGATGCTCAACAGAGAGGAGACAAAGCCCAGCAAGCTTGCTGGAACCTCTCCCCCTCATTCTTTGACCCTGTCTCCTAATTTCCCCTTGTTATCCAGTCATAGAATTTCTTGCTGGTTTGGTGACAGGTCAAGGCTTCTTTTGCTTTAGACCTTTATTTATTCTTCCTAAAAGTTCTTTCCCCAAATATATGTAGCACTCATTCCCTCATTCCTTTCATACATTTGCTTACCAGCTTATCAGACCATTCTATATGAAAAAAATGCATAGTTTTATTTCTCAGAACTGTTCACCTTGTTTAATGTTTCTTCCTAACTACATAATATATTGGCCCACTCCTGCAATGAAAATAAAAGCTCTTAGCAAATGCTTCTGTTCTCGTCTGCATGCTGCTACACCCCATTACGTGGATCATGGGTCCACTAAGGAGCTGTTAATAAATGAACTTTTCTTGTCAAAATAAAGCATATCCTCCAAACATTCTCATCTAGCTCTCATGCAAGAATGCCAGGGCTGTAATTAGGCAAATACTAGTCAAAACTACGGTCTTCACTTACTAGGGTGGAAAAATTACCTAACCTGTCTTGTCTTAGTTAAAAGTTTCTGTTGCTGTGATGAAAGACCATGACATAAGTGACTTGGGAAGGAAATGGTTAAATTGGCTTACACTTCCACATTGTAGTCCATCATTGAAGGAGGCCAGGACAGGGACTCAAACAAGAACTTGGAGGTAGTAGCTGATGCAGAGGTCATGGAAGGGTACTGCCTACTGGTTTGTTCCCCATGGCTTACTCAGCCTGCTTTCTTACGACACCAGGACCATCAGCCCAGGGATAGCACCACCCACAATGGGCTGAGCCCTCCTCCACCAATCACTAATTAAAGAAAATGCCCCACAGGCTTGTCTACAGCCTGATTTTATGAAGGCAATTTGTTAATTGAGGTTCTCTTCTCTCAGATGACTCTAGCTTCCGTGAAGTTGACATAAAGTAACTAGTGGATGTCTCATCTCTATGTTTATCATGTGTTTTCTTCTTCTATTTTTTTTTTTTTTGTTCCCCCCCCTTCCCTTTCTCCCTCTTGCTCTGACCCTCCCTCCCCACTCTCTCCAGCCATAGGTTTTTGTTTGTTTCTCGTTCCGGATGGTCGTAAGCCACCATGTGGTTGCTGGGATTTGAACTCATGACCTCCAGAAGAGCAGTCGGTGCTCTTAGCAGCTGAGCCACCTCACCAGCCCTATGTCTAGAATGTGTGAATGGGGACAAGTGTGCTTACTTCATAAAGACTGATGATGTTGAAATCTGTCTGTATTAGGTTCGCTGATTCCAAATACAGAGCATTATTGTCACAAGCTGTCTTGGATAATCGGGCCAAATACTTTAAATCGAAGTTATTTTGGAAATCTGCTCTGGGCCTGCCTATTATCCTTAGGAGAAAAAAACCAAACATATAGCTACATGGCTTTATTATCCTGTTCTAGACTAGGAGGGCATGAGAACAGGGGTCACTGGTAGGCTGAGATATCACTTTTAAATATTCTGGAAATTTGTATTTAACTCTACAAGTATTTCACTCTAGAAATTGGATTTAGTTTTATAGAGTAGACCTGATTCTCCTATTTCTTCTATTTATTTTTGTAAATGTATTTAAAAATCTAATATCCTTCTTTATCTCATTTTCTCCAAAGGGTTTTATGAAAGAAAGCATTTTTTTCCCTGTATATTTTATGTTTTCTTAGGTACCTCTGATGAGAAATTAGAAGAGACCTGGAAATAGATCATGTCTATACCTTGCCCACTTATGCTTATGGCTTCTTTGCCTGGTGGGATAAATGTTCTAAACATCTGAGAGGTAAGGTGGTCCACTGGAGAGTAATAAGGTGTGGAATTAAAACACAGAAGAAATAGGTCTTAGGCAGATGGAAGAATTTTCTTTGGAGATTAATTTGTATATCACTGAGGGCAGTCAAGAGGAGAAGTAACAGATCATGAGAGGAATGGATAAGGAGTGAAATATTTGCTGTGTAGAATGATGAAGCAAGGACGAAGGATTTACAGAACTATTGTTGGATAACAGTGTCAGCTAACTGACATATATCATGAACATAGTAGCATGGACTCCTGTGGCTGGTTTTATTTGACAATACTCACTACTCTAGATCAGAGAATATAAATTCCTCGATTAATCTAGAGTTGGGAAAAACATCAGAATCAAATATTCCCAAGACCCATTACTATACTAACAACAGTATCAATTAAATAATCATTTTCTGCAATAAATTACAATAAAAATGTTAGAAATACCTTTTCACTCTAAAACAATTATAATGTTTTAAGTTTTAATGTTTATAGTGAAATGTTTTCTTAGACGCATATACCTCTCCTTCTATACTTTTGCCTAGCAGTGTAAGGCCCTGGGTTCAATCCCCAATTCTTCATTTTCTCTTTTTTGAATTTGGAAATCAACAACCTGTATTTTAAGATTTGACACTCACTTACAGTTAAGTTTAAGCTGACACTCACTTACAGTTATAAATACATTTGAAAAACACATCTGGATAAAGATTTGAATAAACAATTCTCAGAGTCTAAATAAATAATATCTCACAGTGCTGGTTCTGCACAACAGGACACCTACTAAACACTAGATTTCCTACCTAATTCCAGGAAGCCTGTTTTAAAATGGTTTGTTTTTATTATGTTTAATTAGGCCTACTGGTGTGCTGTGGGTGTGTGCACATGGGTGCGGGTGCCTGCAGAGGCCATGCCATCAGATTTTCTTGGTGCTGGAGTTACAGGTGGCTGTGAGCTGCTTGATATGGGTACTGGGAACTAAACTTGGGTTTTCTACAGTCCTCTACATACAGAGCAGTATGTAACTGCTAAGCCACCTCTCCAGCCCTGCCTGTTTTTAAAATTAGAACTAGGTTGTGAATTTTTTTTAACTCCAAGGCATCTTATCATTGCTTACTGGATAAAGGTAGCCATGCAAGCAAATTGCCCTCCCTGTAAGTCAGAGAGAAAACAGCTCTAGAGGACCCTCAATACTTTGTCCTAATACTTTATTAGAAGAAACCTGGGTAACAGCAATCTCCAAATGAAAATAAGACTACGAAATGAAGCACAATATCCAACTTTCTTGTGTTCCAGAAAGGGAAGAAGATTTTCTGTGAGCAAGACATTGTACAGTACATGCATGCCACACTGGGACCAGTTTAAACAAATAAATCTGTCTGCTACTATTTTTAAGCATGCATTTAAGACTTGCTAGAATAAACATGAACTGCAGCTAAAGACCTATTTGTTTTAGAATGTTTACTTGTTTTCCCTTTAAGCCCCACTTAACCCCATGGTAACCAGTGTTCTGTCCTTGATGCTGCTCCTCTCTATTCCCTCATGCATAACCACAGCTTGAAGAACCTTCTGCACATTGGTTGACTCATGATTTATTACCTTCCAGCATAAATCTTCATTTATAAGCCAGCTATCTCTACTTGGCTCCTTCTAAGACACAAACTCCTAACATGTCCAGGAACCTGCTGGAGGCATATGAAACTTGCTCATTTATCTGTGTATTTTATCCCATCAGGGCAGCACTCAACTGTCTAAGCTGAAATCTTTAGAGCTGTTGCTGGTGGATTCTCCTCAACATAGATCTACCCTAGGTAGTCTTTTAGATAAACTACCAGAACTCTTTCATGTTCGTTTCTTTACTATTATTTTCACCTTTTTCCTACCTAGCCACCATGTGTCTAAAAATCAGCCCAAACAAACTGGATCTGTAGGCTAGAACTGGCTCCTAAAATAATGAAATGAAGTCTTGATTTCAATAATTTTTGTTTGTCCTTCTTCCTTCATATACCAGATACTTAAGTTTAAGATGCACGATGCACTTACCATGCATATAACCCAGAACTTAAGTCTTATTATCTCTCTCCCCACAAGCTTTTCCTTCTTCATTTCTCTCTCATTACAGTGCCCTTAATTACCACCCCCCCAACTCCATCCTCACCATTTGCACCCCACCCCTTTGCCTGGAATGCTGGGATTGAACCAAGGGCCTCACATATGCAAGGCATGTGCTGTTACCACTGAGCTGAGCTACATCTCCAGTTCTAACACCCTTCTTTTTAAAATTTAAAAATTTACTTTTGTGTGTGTGTTTGTGTGTGTGTGTGTGTGTGTGTGTGTGTGTGGTGTCACAGTGCATATGGGCAAGTCAGAGGATAACTTTTGGGAGTTGGTTCTTGCCTTCTACCTAAGGAAGGGTCTCTAGTTCCTGCCTTACTGTATAAGCTATCGGGATTCCCGCCTGCTTATCATCTCAGTAGGAGTCTGCAGTTAAAGATGTGTGTCACAGCATCTAGCTTTTTAAGTGGGTTCTGAGGATGAAATCAAGACATCAGGTTGTACAGAGTAAGGACTTTTACCCACTGACCATCTTGCCTGTCCTCAATCCCTACTTTAGAGTTCTTGCAGCCAGATGGTTCAGCCATCCAACCTGGCTCACTGGAAAAAGTTCTCTTGTGTAAGTCCAGAAGCTTGAGTTTGATCCTGGGAACCCGTGTGGAAGTGGAAGAAGTGCATGCTACGCTTATACACGAGAGTGGAGACTACTTACATGGATGTTTACTACACAACTTACTTAAAGGGTGCATAGGAATGTGTATGAACTATATATAAAAGAGGTTTATATGTACTGGTCACCAAAAAGTAATAGAAACAAGGTCTTGCTATATAGCCCAGGTTAGCCTCAAACTCAGAATCTTCTTGCCTCAGTTCTTGAGTGTAGGAATTGCAGGGAGTGTGTCATCATAATGGCTCACAAGTTGATTTGTAAAGTAGCAAAGAATTATAATAATGTGTGATATGTTGATTTAAACAAACAACCTAAATTCTTCCTTTCAGAACTATTCAGAATCCAACTTCATCTCTAGCAAGTGCTGGACAGCAAGCTCTTAGAGTCTGTTCTGTATGTCCTGTATATTGGCTCCTACAAAGATAATAAAGGACAAACTATTTCATGATTACAGTCTTGATTCCCCCATTTTGTTTGCTTGCTCTGCAGTTAAAGTGGGAGGAAGCTCAGGGTTTTGTTGTTTGTTTTTGAGGCAGCATCTCATACAGCACAAGCTTCAAATGTGCTATATAGCTAAGTCACTGTATAACCATGGGCCACCCAAACTGGTTTACTTAGTGCTTTGGGTTAAACAGGGCTTCCCTATCACCTAGTACATGATAGGTAAGAATTCTACCAACTGAGCCAATATCTCAGCCATAATATGTATGTATTATATTGTATTATATGTAACTATCATTTTATAGTATATATATGTAAGAACATACTGTACATATGCTTATACATGAATTGCAAGGCCTTAAAAATACTGCAGAAGGAACTGTGTATGCCTTTGGAAAAAACCACTGGGACCTGGGATCAATCCTGGGAGATTTAGTTTTCACTGCTTTTGTTGTTTTGAGACAAGATCTTGTCTAGCTCAGGCTAGTCTGTTCTATAACACAGGATGAACCTTGACTTTCTGATCCTTCTACCCCCACTTCTCACATGCTGAGATGACAGGCATGCAGTGCTATACCCAACTTTGAATATGCTTTGTATATTTTAAATGTAATGTCATATACATATAAATACACACAGGCAAATAAATAAAACTTTTGCTAATAAAATACCAGTTAATTTTATAAAACTTTTAATTATGCATTACAATGACTTAAATATTTATATCTATCATTTTTTTGTGGTGGAATCCTTTGAATTTCTCTTTTCTGGTTTTTATAAAATACATGATAATTATATAAACCTTAGTTAACCTACTGTGCTGTAAAACAGGATAACTTATTTGTCCTATCTATCTAACTGTATTTGGCAACCTGTTGTTCAGCCTCCTTAGATCCCCCATCCTCTTGCTTTTCCTAGTCAATTTTCTATCTTCTATTTATCTAAAATCAGTTTTGTTTAGTTTCTACATTTGAGAATATGTACTTTTGTCTGTTTTTTAAACTTTTTATTGATTCTTTGTTCCTTTCACATCATGTACCCCAATTTATTCATCTCCTGTTCTTTTGTATCTGTCTCTGCCTCTGCAAACTACTCCCCCAAACAAGGCTTCATGGAAGCTGCAGTGTGTCCCCCAGTACACCCTTCTGTCCACACATCATGGAAGCTGCAGTGTGTCCC
>NC_034594.1:134001593-134002551 GCF_900095145.1 Mus pahari
ACTTGTAAGTGTTCATTGCAATGAGTCATTGGTCTGCTTTGAGGCATTTGGCTTCTGCTATATCATCACTACTAAATCCTCACCAGGACTCCTCTTGGATACCCTGCTGTTGCCCTGTGTCAGGGAGATCCTGCAGCTTTGGATCTGCAGGACCAGCCCTTTCACATGCTCAAGTAGTTCATAGATGAGGTAGATTCTGGGGTGAGCTAACTCAAAGCCTTGGATCTGGGCCTGGATGATACCTGAGTTGGTCAGCCCACCAGCTCTCCTGCACCTGTGCCACCAGGGCCAGAGCTCCAGCACTGTCCTAGCTCACCCAATGCTGCAGCTGGCAAGGGGCGGGGTCAGCTCTCCTGCTCTCACGCCCTCGGGGCTGGCTCACCCTTGCCTAGGCCATGACTTGTAGGGCCTGCTCCTCCAAGTGCTGCAGCCAGTGAGGGGCAAGATGAGCTCTCCTGCTCTCATGACCCGAGGTCCAGCTCTCCCTACCACAGTAGGAGGTGAGGGGTAAGGGGGCAGAGAGCATCATACCTGCTCCCATGCCATTTACCTCATGGTAGATGAGTGGTGGGGTCGGGTCTCCCTTGATCACAACCTCAGGGCTGGCTCACCTGCCTCAAAGTCAGTCTGTATCCATTCTCTATCACACATACCACTACCACTAGGCCACCTCTACTGCGCTGCCCAGATGAGGTGCAGAGCTTGCTGTCCCGGGTGGAACAGCCAGAGAGGGGCAGGGCCCAGCTTTGTCTTTTTATATATCTGGCTTATTTTACTAAACATAATGATAACATACTTTAATCTATGTTGCTGTGACTTATCTAGGTTGCTGCATATTCTTTTTTTTTTTTTAATGACTAAATATTGCTGTGTGTGTGTGTGTGTGTGTGTGCTCTTCTACTTCCTCTATTCAATGGATACTTCAGGTGATTATATATCATGTCCATATGCTGCAATA
>NC_034594.1:134003301-134029210 GCF_900095145.1 Mus pahari
CAAAAAAAAAAAAAAAAAAGATGAGTGGGTTAATTACTTTGATCTGATCATTACACATTATACACATATATCGAATTATTATACTTTACTACATAAATACATGCAATTAAAAATAATGTTAAGGAGTTGGAGAGATGGCTCAACAGCTAAGAACAGTGGCTACTCTTCTGAAGGACCTGGGTTTAATTCTCAGAACCCACATGGCAGCTGTCAACTGTCTGAAACTCCAGTTCCAAGACATACAACACCCTCACACAGACACAAATGCAGACAAAACACCAATGCAAATAATAATAATAATAATAATAATAATAATAATAATAATAATGATATTATCATTTCAAAAAATAAACAATCGAATCTCTCTTTTAAAAAACATTAAAACTACAAAAGAATACCTTCAACGATAGCTTTCAATCGTTTCTTGTCCACAGAGCCCGCCCCCAGCCAGGGGAAATAGCCCAGAGGAGCTGCTCATTCAGATAATTATTTAGTAGTCATTAGGTGCTGGGAGGTTATGGTGTTGTGCATTAGGTTCTATGGGTGAACTTACAATCTGTGAGAGAGAATGAGCACGCATCCAAAAAATCACAACACAGACCTGCTTTCATTCAAAGTTTCTTTAGCGGCAGCTGAGGACAGACCCAGCATTGCCTTGGAAAGTTTACTTCCTGGTTTTAGCAGCAGAAGGAATGGATAGGGAAATGTGACCATAGCGTAATATAGGCAGCATTCAGTCAAAGTAGGACCAAAGAATAATGGGTAGGCTGGCCATTGGCCAAGTCTGATAATAAGAAACTATAACTCAACAACTGATGGCATTAGAATTATCAATATCATTTTAAAAAGCTGACAGCATTATGTAATAAAAATAAAGGAAAAGAAGCTCCTGGGATTGAGTGATTCAGTGTATATTTTATATAGAAATTACTAATACACTAAAAACAGTCTGACTTTCCTTTATAAAATCCCAGTACCAAGAAGGGGAATTGGGCACAAAGTCTCACTCCAACCAAGAAGCTATTTACAACTGATAGCTGCTGAGAGAGGAAAATTCAGGCTTCACTGAGTATATCAACCGCAGTCCAGGCTAGGCCCCATGCTCAGGAGGGGCTAGCCAACATAAAACATCCTCCATGTCGTTGTTGGTGTGTGTGTGTGTGTGTGTGTGTGTGTGCGCACACACACACACACACACACACACGCATGCGGTTAAGAGGGTAAAAGAATACAAACTTGCATGGGTAGGGAATAGGGAGGATCTGGAAGGAGTTGGGGGAAGGGAAAGAATATGATCAAACTACATTATATGAAACTTTTTAAAAATAAAAATTAATTTAAAAATATTAAGTTCTTACTTTAGCAGTTACATAAGATATAGCATTTATATCTTATAGGATGAGACAAAAAACAGTGGCTTTTATAATCATGCTAGAAAATGAAGTGGTGAAACATTTAATATATGTGTGGTTAGTTTCTTCTAGTATGTTATAATCTAATTTTTTTTTACTATAGGGTAAGACATAAGTAAGATAACAGAATGTGTCATCTGTATGTTGCCTTTCATTTGGGCACCTTAAAGCATTCGTGAGCACTTATTAATGCTGTATCATGGACACACCAGCAGCAAAGTGAACATGACAAGAGAAAGTACAACAGTTCAAAGCCAGTTGATGTTTCAATAACAAATCTGAAAAGGACATATATTTCCACTCTTTACTTGAACTTCATCTTGAGATCTTGCTGCTACTGCCTGTGAGGTGCTGGGATTTACAGGTTTGCATGGCCACGTCCAGGTTTTCTCCTAGTCCTAAGTCCTGTCCTTATGATGGGACGCCTCTTTTCTATAAGGGTCTCTGTGTTGTTTATCTTTTTTTTTTTTTTTTTTTTTTTTTTTTTTTTTTTTTTTTTTTTTTTTTTTTTTTTTTTTTTGGTTTTTCGAGACAGGGTTTCTCTGTGTAGCCCTGGCTGTCCTGGAACTCACTCTGTAGACCAGGCTGGCCTCGAACTCAGAAATCCTCCTGCCTCTGCCTCCCGAGTGCTGGGATTAAAGGTGTGCGCCGCCGCCGCCGCCGCCGCCGCCACCACCACCACCACCACGCCCAGCTCTGTGTTGTTTATCTTTGATGTTAAGTAACATGTGACAATATAAGTTTGGTAACCATAATACACATTTAAACAATGAATACATAGAACTAACTTGTTTCAGTAAAGATTCTAGTGCAGTTTCTTAGACATATTGAGGAAAGGCATTAGTAAATTCTAGAGGAAGACAGACTAGAACTACATACTTTTCTATTTTTCTACATCTATTTTAGTCTTTAAGCTTTACTGTAATGCAGCTATTTTAGTAAGCATATTGATGAACATCAGTAAAATAAGCAAACCATAATTAGGAATGCAGTACAGCATCTTACAAATATTACTTTTCCTTGGCAACAGAATCCTCTATATTGTACAGGGTATTAAACTTATAGTAAGCTCACAAAGTGTCATAGTACACTTAATGGTTATGTGTAACAAAAAACTGCTATGCAAAAAGACAGATTTAAATATTAAGAACCAGAAAATCCAAACTCTTTAGAAATCTAACTCCTACATTCCAATATAAAGCTGTAGGGTATGGTGGTGCACACCTTTAATTCAGCACTTGGGAGATAAAGGCAGGTGGATCTCTGAGTTTGAGGACAGTTTGGTCTACATAGCACATTCCAAGACAGCTAGGACTGCATAAGTTCTTGTTCCAAAGCAAACAAACAAACAAACAAACAAACCCCCAAATCCCTAAACAGTACAAAAACAACACAACCAAATAAACGAAGTTGCTAATTTCTGACATTAGTAGTTTTGATTTACTTCAAACAAGAACGATTAATTCCAAGCAGGATTTGTTAAGGTTTGTGAATAGATAATTGAAAACGATGCACTGTTAGTAGAAGCTTAATCTCAATCACTGAAATCGATGTTTCATATTCTTAAAAAGGCTTACCTGCGCATTGGCTTTCCTTCCCTGCACCATGAAAAGTATCCTTCACCGTGTTCTAAAGCCGTACCTTCAACAAGAGAGAAGTAGTAGCTTACTAAAAACTGTTCAAGTTCTCCAGCAACTTGTATAATCACTTCACTCATTTCGTCTGTAATCAGGAATCTTACATCCTAATGTAATCTTTGCGTAGATGCACAATCATAATGTAATGCCTTTAAGATGACTATCACTAACTAAAGATGCTAAGGTGATAGATTATATGTGAATGTGAAGGTGATTGGGAAAGCAGTCAGGATCAAGATAGTCATAATCGCTAGTCCGTGTTTTCTGTTCAAGAGGCACTTGGGGAGTTTTTTTTATTTTTTTTTTGACTTCACCATCAAGTACATTTGCAGAGTAATCACTTGATACCAACTAATTTAATGATTCGGATAGGAAAAGCATTGTTTTAGCACTGGATCTGAAGGTTGTTAACTTATTCTGAAGTGACAAGCAGGCCGGGGGCGGTTGCCTTCAAAAACAACTCCACTTCCGACCAGCCCAGCCCGGGCAGCTTGAACAAGGGCAGGGAAAGTAGTCCTAGACTACAACTCTCCCAAGCTCTCGTCTTAGTCGCCGAAATATTGTTCACCGCCAGGATCTTGCTGGCTTCCAGAGAGAAACTGGGAGGCAGAGTGCTCGCTCCCTTAGAATTCCAAGTGAAGCTGTCCAGGATGCGGAGCCCTAGCGTCCCCAGCAAGCACTGCACAGGTTTCCCCTGGCTTCAAGACACCTCGGGCGGCCGGCAGCAGCGCAGCTTGGAGCCCTGCAAGGCCTGATCGAGGAACCCTACCGTCCCTTAGAGGAACTGACTGACAGTTCAGCCTACAAAGCACTGACCCCGCCGGGCAGTTCGGCAAGTTGAGCTCATAGATCTGCAAGGCGAGACCTGGGGCTCTGCTCTCCATCCCGTGCTCTAGGGCTCTGACTTACTGGCTTTGACACTTTTTCTCTCTGCGGCACCCTCTCTGCCTTCTCCGCCCTCTCTGCCTCCACCTCTGGAGCCGCTAGCGCAGGCAGGATGCGGCTCCCGCAGCTATTTCCTTTCCCTGCACCCGCCCCGAGGCAGAAACAGGAAGCGGTCCGATCGCTAAAGCCTTCCCACGGAACTGCACGTGGTCGGGCAAGTGGTTCCGGCACGGCTCCGGAAGTAGCGGTGCCTTTCGCGGAGCATTTCCCAGGACTGGTACCATTAGTCTATCTGACTTTTACAACATACTTAGAGAGCAAACAAATGAAATATGTATGAGGTAAAGGTTTCATTTTTGAGTATATAGGTAAAAGTCTGTTGCTGATTTATTGAAAACTATACTAGGCTTATTATTAACCAAAATTTCTTTAGCTGAACTTTATTTGACGTCTACAGACTCTGTTCAGTTGTGTTTGATAGGAAATATACCTCTTATTAATAAACTTGTAGTGGGGATGGTTGGTCTTTAAATTCAATTTCTAATTCTAGTCTATGATACACTTTGTCATTTGGCCAAGTTTTTTCTTCATATGTACCTGTGATATATAAGTAATGTACTAGTAGTAGCTATGGATATCCCATTTATTATCAAATACTTAATATATAACATTGTGTATTAGTTTATCAATTCTAATATCTCTCCTATTGAAGGATTTATTACCATTTTTCCAAATGGTGGTACCAGATATGTTTCAGATAGTGACATTCCAGTTGGTACCAAAGTGTTATGTAACCTACAAAAGGGCAAGGATACCTGTGGAGCACCTTTTTTGAATGCATAGCATGTAAGGGTTAGAGCCACTACTTGAGGCTGTGTACAATGGCTCTAGATTCTGACTGCAATTATATTGTGTCTTCCTCCAGAAAGGTTCAAGGATTCTTGTTGGTCCATATTATTGGTACTTTCAACTTTAATTTTTTGCCAATCTGATGGGTGTAAAATAGTTTAGATGTACATTTCTCTGATCCATTGAAATGACATCTTATATGTGCACCTCTCAGGTTTCTTTTGTGTAGATTGTCTAAAAGTCATCTTCAAAGTGGCTCAGATTCTTCCAAAATATGAGTCACAATTTTAATTCTTTATAGCTATATGTTCAATAACAAGGGAGTTATAAAAATGTTAAGGAATGCTAGTAACTAAAATGGCCAAGGTAAAAGCAATATTTCCTTTTTTTTTTTTTTTTTTTTTTGGTTTTTCGAGACAGGGTTTCTCTGTATAGCCCTGGCTGTCTTGGAACTCACTTTGTAGACCAGGTTGGCCCTGAACTCAGAAATCTGCCTGTCTCTGCCTCCCAAGTACTGGGATTAAAGGCATGCACCACCACGCCCGGCAATATTTCCTATTCTTAACCCACTGATTCATTCTTAACCTACTACCCACTGTAAGCTGGCTTGTGCTTCAACTACTCTATTTCTTTTTAAAGGGGAGGAGTTCAGTGTGAATCAGCTCTTCATATTTATATCAAATCTTAACAAAGTATACATAAAAATAAACATATGGAAAACCTGGCATTTCCAATTATTATAGAACTCCTACAATCCCATAAGGCTTCCTCTTAGGGGGTACTAAATTTCTAGTTGAAAATATACTTAGAACTGGTTTTATAATGTGTGAGTCTGGAGCAATAAACAATACTCTAGGGACCAATGAGCTTAACTTTTAGACTTTTAATTAGAAATAGTGTCCTGTTTGTCATGTATAAAGGACATAGAATCCAAGGCTTACTTGTAGACAAAACCCACGAGACTCTTGGTTTTGTCAAATCTTTATTTCCAAGGAAAGAGACATTATAAAATTAAAACACAAATTATGTGGTTGCTTAATTACAATATCAGTATAACTGAAAGTGATCTACAGGATTTGCATTAACAAAATATGTAGCAGGAAACCCATATCTGGTCTCAGTGACCGGGAAAGTATGGTTGGCGGCACTTAAGATATTCCTCTGTGTTTTTTGTCTCCAGTAATTGATACCTTATGCATGTAGCCATCTCTTTTTTTGTTTTGTTCTGTTTTTTTGTTTTTTTTTTGTTGTTGTTGTTTTTAGAGACAGAGTTTCTCTGTGTAGCCCTGTCTGTCCTGGAACTCACTTTGTAGACCAGGCTGGCCTTGAACTCAGAAATCCACCTGCCTCTGCCTCCCAAGTGCTGGGATTAAAGGTGTGCGCCACCACGCCCGGTTGCCATCTCCTTTTTTTGCCATTGTGATTATTATAATGTATTAAAAAGATGGGGTGTGGTTCTCCAACATGGTGTTGTTTGGACATTCCAGTCACCAGAATGAGATCAACAAACTTCTTTCCTTTATAAAGTATACAGTCATAGCTATTTTGTTATAACAACACATAGATCTCTATGATGGAGAAACAGAAGATCTTTGTCCTGGTGCTAACTTCATGATCTCAAGCAAGTGCTTTATTCTAACTTCAGTTTTCTTACCTATATGTTGATATTTCACTCCTTACAACTTTCTGAGTCAAGAGTTATTTGTAGAGGTGTGGGGGGATAACTCAATTTTTAAAATGCTCATCTTGTATGTGTGGAGCCCTGGTTTCAATCCCCAGGAAACTCCTATTAGAAGTTCTGAGGTTGTGTTGTGTAACGGAACTTTTCCTGGGGAGATGTTACAAACATCATCTAATTACCCTAGATAGGGAACCCACAACAGACCATAGTATGGGTACCACTCAAAGTCCAAGTTGGTGAACCAATGAATTTTATGGGGATTACTTTCAGGAATATGGGTAAGGAGTTACTCACAGGAGCAGAAATGATAGCTGTGCCACCTAGATCTACACCAATGTGTAGTGCTTGAGTGACGGCTCACAAATTTGGGAACCTAGAACACACTGCATAACCTGCAGGCAGCTCAACAGTTTGGAGAGTATCCTTTCCTAGGTGCCTCAATTCATCTGAACCTTTTCCAGGCAGCTGGTCTGGTTTGGAGCACTTCTTTGAAACTTTTCTCTCCTGAGAGTCTTCTCTGCAACTTAGCTTGTCTAAGTCTCCTTGGCAGCTGGACTCATCTAAGGGTCTTCTTTGCAGTTCTGTGTTCTTCAGTCTGAGCTTTTTTCCCTTCCTCTGGCAGTGAGGACCCTAGTGAATCTAGTCAGTTTCAGGGACTTCCTTAAGCTATTTTGTATTGTTTGCCTTCCTGCTTAAGGAGCTTCTCTACAGGATAGGATGTTTCAATCCTGGAGAAAACTGTTACACAACAGGTTGTAATGAAACTTTAGAGGCCTCAATTTGACATACTAAGGGCTGGGTCATTATACCCTACAACATTAAATGTGTTTGAAATATAAATAATGAAAGTGCACAAGCCAGGCAGTGGTGATGCATGCCTTTAATCCCAGCACTTGGGAGGCAGAGGCAGGTGGATTTCTGAGTTGGAGGCCAGCCTGGTCTACAAAGTGAGTACCAGGACAGCCAGGGCTATACAGAGAAACCCTGTCTTGAAAACCAAAAAGGAGGAAAAATAAAAAAAGAAGAAAGTGCACAAATAGAATAAAAAAAAAGATGGGTGCATTCCTTGAGTAGAGAAACACCTCCTTGACCATAACTGATTTTTTAAAAGGGCTTGAAGAGTGGGGAGATGGATCAGTGGGTAAAGTATTCATGGTAAAAGCATGAAGATTTCAGTTACTGGAATGGATAGTTATTCTAGATATGAATTTACCTTTTCTGGATGTAAGCATTAGCTGCTGCCAAACCTCCCAACCATGGCCATGCAGAGTGCTTTATCCATCCTCATAGTATTCCACCTAGAATTACTTCTTACCAAGGACTGCACTTTACAAAGAAGTGTATCAGTGAACTCATTGAATTCACTGTTGTTACCTTGTACTCTACCACCCTGAAGCAACTGGCGTGACAGGGTGATGGAATGGCCTTTGAAAACCACACTTATGTTGTGATCTTTAAGGGAAGTTAGACTTTTGTCTGCTTTTTTTTTTTTTTAAATTTAGCCTATTTCTAAACCAAGGAACTGGTGTATAGTATTGTTCTGGTAACTGTCAGCTTCTCTTCGCTGTCTGTTGGAATGCTGGATGTGAACAAAGCAGTTCGTTCCCAGGTTATCTAGGAAAGCAGAAAGCTAGGACAGCATATCATTTTATCTTTAATTAGCTAAACACCTAAATCCTTAATGCCATGGGTCTCTGACAATTCCAGATAGAACTCCACAATGAAGATCCAATGAACCCTCAAAGCAAAATCTCAAACAAGAATCTATCAGGTGTACACAGATCTCCTGAGTGATGGTCTCTTGATTGCTAGCATCAGATTGACTAAGAAAAATTTCCTTCAGTTGAATTTGTGGATAGTATACTTATTTTACCAGTGTGGTCGTTTGAATATGCTTGGCCCAGGTAATGGCACTATTAGGAGGTGTGGCCTTGTTAGAGGAAGTGTGTTACTGTGGGGGATGAGCTTTGAGACCCTCCTTCTAGCTGCCTGGGAGACAGTCTTTTCCTGTTGGCCTTCAGAGCAAGATGTAGAACTCTCAGCTCCTCCAGCACCATGCCTGCCTGGATGCTGCCATGCTTCCTGCCATGATAGTAATGGATTGAACCTCAGAACTTGCAAGCCATTCCCAATTAAATACTGCCTTTTATAAGAATTGCCTTGAGCTGGGCAGTGGTGGCACACACCTTTAATCCCAGCACTTGGAAGGCAGAGGCAGGCAGATTTCTGAGTTCGAGGCTAGCCTGGTCTACAGAGTGAGTTCCAGGACAGGGATACACAGAGAAACCCTGTCTCAAAAAAACCAAAAAAAGAAAAGGAAGGAAGGAAGGAAGGAAGGAAGGAAGGAAGGAAGGAAGGAAGAAAGAAAGAAAGAAAGAAAGAAAGAAAGAAAGAAAGAAAGAAAGAAAGAAAGAAAGAAAGAATTGCCTTGGTCACAGTGTCTCTTCACAGAGATGGAAACCCTAAATAAGACAACCAGCAATGATCCAAATTTCACACCCAAGCCTGGATGACTCAAATGCCTGGAACCTCCCTCTGCCGCAAAAGCACAGCAGTGGTGAATGTTCAGTTTGTTTTAGCGACTCCCAGTTTGTTTCTGATTTTTGAGCTTTATGCTCCTGGGCTCCCAACTTACCCACCCCCCAAAATAGTCTCGGTGCCTCATCCAGCTGTCTGTACTCCTTTGCTCACTGGCTTCTCGGTCTTGTTTCTGATAAATTAAATGATTATAGCTATATTCGTCCCTACTCATCACCTATCAAATAGACAAGTATCTGGAACTGGGCAACTTGCTTTGCTGACATAACTGTGGGGAAGGGTGTGTGTGTGTGTGTGTGTGTGTGTGTGTGTGTGTGTGTGTACGCACACACATGCGCAACAATGGTAGAAAATTTTTGGAGAGAGACTTAGCAACTTCTAGCAGAATTACATATGCTTTCCTTTTGATCTCATTCATGATTCTGTTACACCATGGAATTAGTTGCAGAAAGAAAAGGAAAGGTGAATGTGAAAAGAAAGTGAGAATCAAAGGCTAGGCACAAGGTTATTCACTGTAGGACTCTAAGAAGTAGCAAAAATAGCAGAACAGCAAATGAGCAGCCTCTCAATAGGGGACTGATTAAATAAACTGTGGGATATCCCTATAATGGTCATGTGCCATAACATAAGAAATGAGAAAGATCTATTAATACTCTTCAGGTGTATTGTGAAAGCCAAACACCTCCATGCTCAGTTAACCTCATTTTGGAGCCTGGGGTGAGGGAACCTATCATGGTGGGAGCAAGTGCCAGCGTGACACTTCTCACCTCATGACTTGGAAACAATTGGCAAGTCTGAGCAGGCAGAATATCCTCTTCAGGAGTATGACCCCATGACCTAATCATCCCTATTATAATTAGTAAACTCAGCCCCATAGCAGCATCTCCAAGCATCTAGCTGGTCTATTAAGAGTCACCACTGAGCTTATCAGTGATTCTGGTACCACTCTCATCGTAGCCTTGCTATTTTGATAAAGGGACCACTGTGCAGAATGTGGTTCTCTCATTAGTCTTCTGCTTGCATAGTACACTAGCCCTAGCATACTTAATTCTTTGAGTCTTTAAATGCTTTCTTCTACTTCTATAGCAACCCTGGCACCTACCTCTACCCCACTCACAAACCATCGCTTTCTCAGACTTGCAGAAGCAATCCCAGTGGAACATTTGCACTGTGGTTAGATCCCACATCCCAAGAGAATGCCTCCAGAGTAATTAAACTCTCTAATTCAATTTTATAGTCTGTCCCTCTTAATCCAGCACCCATGCAATGTATAATCTTCTAGATCCTTGACTTCTCTGGGAAGCAATCTTTATTATGAACTGAACTGTGTCCCCACAACTCAACAATCTCTGTTGACATCTTAGCTTTGAGTACCTCAGGATGAGGTTTGGAGGCAGGCCAAACCTGATGTGACTGCTGTCCTGACTTGCAGAGGGATTCTGAACAAAGACATAGGCATAGAGGTGATATGGAGACACTAGAAGATGGTGGCCATCTAGGCACCAGGATGGAACCTTCCCTCAGAGCCTTTAGCCTGCTAGCACTTTTTCCTGCTACTTTCTATTAATCCTTTTACTTTGGCTTGCTACATTTTTAAATAAACTCACTTATTGAAAACTCAGGATTTTTATTTATTTATTATGGATCATTTTTCTGTATGGAACAAAGTATCAATAGAATGTTGCCTGAGCTCTGGTTTTCAGAGAATTCACTAGGTACATGAAAGTTTTCCAATACCATTTTCCCCATCCCTGACTGTATAATTGGAATAGACATGCTTCTGCATTTGGTGTGATCATCACATTGATTCCTTGGACATTAGGCTAAGGATGATCATAGTTGGGAAGGCAAAGTGGAATTCCTTCCCATAGCACAGAAGTAAAACTAAAGCAATACTGCATCCACAGGAGGGGAGAAATGATAGAAATTTGTGTCACTTAAAGACCCAATGGATACACAGGTCCTGTGGTCTCATCTTACCATCTGGGTTTACTATCTAGACCTGACAGTAGGCAGACGGATCCTGGAAGATGTACATGCACTGTGCAAACTCATCCATGCAGGAAGCTCTGATGGCAAAGTGGTATTCTGCTGTAGGGTATTAGCACAATCTCAGGAACGTGGCATGCAGCTATCATCAGAGAGCCATTTCTTCACTGGAGAAAGATTAGAACAGTTTATTTGAAATGGACAGACACAAGTCTTTACAGTCTCACAACTCCTGACACAGCATCATTTGAATAGATCTGAATCAGTTAGAAATTCCATAAAGTATCACACTGATTTATTCTGTCACTGACATGGCACTAATAAGGTCCCCAAAAGTAAGATGTGGATGATATATTGGTGTATGTATGCTTCAGAAGGTAAGTCAAACCTGTGGATATTCAGAGGACCTCCCTACATCTATATAATTTTAGGGTTGGGCTGTCTGGAGCATGTTAGGACATCCCATTTATAGGACAGGGCAATGTTTGTACCTTCCACAATACCTGGCATGCCTTTTCATCTAGGAACCTGCTTCTATTCATTAGTGGGTGACTTAAAGGCTTAAAACTTTGTTTTAGTTCAACATGGGACATAAAGAGGGTTTGTTGAGGTACCATATGATACAAGACATCCTTCTGTATTGGAAATGCCAGGGGCGAGAGCTGCGGAGATGGCCCATGGTGTAAAGTGCATGTGCATTGCAAGAACCTCTTTTCAGATCCCTACTACCCACAGACAAAGCCAGACATGGTGGTGTTTACCTACAGTTTCAACACTGGGAGACAGAGAAGAATCCCAAAGGTTTGCTAGGCAGCAGCTAGTCACCCATTGATCTCTAGGTTCAGTGAGAGATGCTGTCTCAAGCAATATTCATGGCAACCACTTACAGAGATGCTGTCATGACGTACTGGTAGGTCTGCTTGCTTTTCTGAGTTCTAACCTCCAAAGCACAATTTCACCCCCCTCTTTATTCGAATCATACTTTCCTTACCCCTCTGGGTCTTTCTTTAAAGCTTCCCAACTTCCACCATGCAATAGTTTGCCAAACTGTTTGCTAAACTCTATTGCTCAAATTTCCAGCTTTTAAGTTTTCCTAAAAAAATAAAAAATTTACTTTCTGTGTGTAAGTGTTGCCCGCATGCGTGTCTGTGTACCATGTGTGTACAGTGCCTCTGAGGCCAGACGGGGGTGTCAGATCACCTGAGACTGGAGACCCAGATGGTTGTGAGCTGCCATATGAGCACTGGGAATCAGACCCAGGACTTCTGAAGTCAGTGCTCTGAACTGCTGAGCCATTGCTCCGTCCTTGAGTTTACTAGCTTTCTCGAACTCTAATTCAAAAGAGTGTGACTTCCCTGCTCCTCTTCATCTCTCTCCCCAGCAGCTTTCCCGTCCTGCCGTTTTTCTCTTAAACTCTAATAAAACTATCTTTGAGCTAAAAGAAAAAAAAAAAGGAGTTGGGGTGCAATGGAAGAAGACATCTTACACTAAGCACTGACCTCCATTTGAACAGGGATGAATACATACATCACATGCATATACACACACACGCACGCGCACACACAGACACACACATACTAGTAATGATAAGGAGATTTTTGTGGAAAATTTGTCATAGTGTAATGGATAACATATTATAGACACTTTTATTAATTAGCACATTATGTTATATTGGGAGTATCTTTCTTGAACCAGCTCATCAGACTGCTGAAGTTGCCTTTCTTGGCAACTTAAGGGACGAAAAAATATTTTGGTTCCTGGTCTTCAAGGTTTCTGTTTATCTTATCAACCTGCAAGGCAGGTGGTCACAGCAGTCAAGAAGAAGAGAGACAGACAGGAAGGGGTCATGAACAACATAAACCCTTCCAGGGACCCCTCTCCCAGTGACCTACATCCTTCATCTCTGTTCCACTTCCTGTTTCACATACCTCCATAAGTGACCTACTTCCTTCATCTCTGTTCCATTTCCTCTTTCACACACCCCCATCAATGACATTGGATGATGAGTCCATTGAGGGTCAGAGCCCCAATAATCAGTCTGTTTGTACTGTTTTGTTCTACCAGCCTCGGAGTAAGTCTTCAACATTCGGGCTTTTTGGGTAACACTACATGGGAGTGAGTCTGCGGTACCTGGCCAGTCATACTTGAGCCATGAATCTCCTTCCTTCATAATCCATTTCTAACCCTATTTGCATAAATGTACCAAACTGTTGCTATTGACATGAGCTCAACCAGAGACCAGGGTCCAGTTGCTTTACGTTTCTCAAATCTGTTAGTTTCTGGTCTCCTATATAGTACTGGCATTCAGAGCATTAAAGATAATCTTTGAGGAGATCGCTCAGCATATACTGCATTGGAAGATCTGAGCTGTGCCCCCAGCACCTATGCCAGGCTGGTCACAACTGCCAGTAACTCCAACTTCAAGGGATCCGACACCCTCTCCTGGCCTCCAATGGTCTCTGCACTCATCTGCACATGCCCCACCCCTCACCCCCAGACACACAAAGACACATAATTTAAAAGAAAAATAGATCTTAAAAAAAAATCTATAGTGGGAGTGGGTGGGCAGGGAAGCAGGGTCGGGGGAGGGTATAGGGGACATTCGGGATAGCATTGGAAATGTAAATGAAGAAAATATCTAATAAAATAAGTTAAAAAAAAAAAAAACAGGTGCCAGAGAAGTTTAAAAAAAAAAAAATCTATTTAGAGCCAACTGTAATTTGTAATCCCAGGTGACCAAAGCAAGATTACTGTCCCTTTGATGCCCAGCTAGGTTTTCATAGTGAGTTCTAGGCATAGTCTGAGCTAGATAGCAAGAGCCTGTTTCAAAAACCAAAACCAGGGCAGGCACAGTGACTCATCAGGTAAAAAACGGGCACCTGCTGCAGAGCCTGATGACCCGAGTTTGACCCTTGTCACCACCATGGTGGCGAGAACCTGCTCTGCAGGCTATCCTGTGACAGTCACATGTTCTGGCAGGAGGGTGCCCCCTGCTCCAATAAATGTATAAAAAGCCAATTCGAAGCAAACAGAACCAGTGAACAAACACTTAGCTCCACTTAAAGTTTTTAAGGAATATTTATATTTGCAAATTCCTTGCATCCTCTAAAAAATTAATTAAAAGTAAAATTGCATATGATTATGTATTATGTTACCTTTTACCACGATATTAAAAATCAACAGCCCTCCCTCAGAAAAAGACTACAGTGAAAGCAAAACATATTAAAATGATGTGTTCAAACCTAAGGCATATCTGGCTTCTCTCCACCAACTTCTGTAGGAAGCAGCTTTCAGTCTAGCAGATCTGCTATGTGGTGTAGGAATAAGCCTGCAGCCCACAGAGCATCTGGCTTACATCTCTGCCAATGTCACATTCTAAAATTCTGGCCACCACATCTTTGTTGAATAAAGCAAACAAACAAACAACTCTTCACATTTAAAATTTAAGATTTCAGCCAGGTGGTGGTGCCACATGCCTTTAATCTCAGCACTTGCAGAGGCAGAGGCAGAGGCAGAGGCAGAGGCAGAGGCAGAGGCAGAGGCAGAGGCAGAGGCAGAGGCAGAGGCAGAGGCAGAGGCAGAGGCAGAGGNGAGGCAGAGGCAGAGGCAGAGGCAGAGGCAGAGGCAGAGGCAGAGGCAGAGGCAGAGGCAGAGGCAGATGGATTTCTGTGAGTTTGAGGCCAGCCTGGTCTAGAGAGAAAGTTCTGGGATAGCCAAGGCTATACAGATCATCGCGAAGAACAAACAAATAATAAATCTGAGATTTCATCTTTTTTACATTATAGAACTTCGGCTTGATGGTGGTTGACATTTTGCTTGGGCCTTAAGTCATGCATTCATTTTTATTTTTACTTTATTTTGTTTGTTTTTGGGACTGGGTATCACTGTGTATCTCTGACTAGCCTCAAACTCACAAAAGATCTGTCTTTGCCTTTGCTTCCCCAGTGCTGGGATTAAAGTTTTATGCTACTATGCCCTGAAAACATTTATTTTAGTTTTTAAAGACATGATTGAGTTTATTTAGTATCATGCCTTTGATTTTACTTAATATATATATATATATATATATATATATATATATATATTTTAAAGATTTATTTATTATATGTAAATACACCGTAGCTGTCTTCAGACACTCCAGAAGAGGGAGTCAGATCTTGTTAAGGATGGTTATGAGCCAACATGTGGTTGCTGGGATTTAAACTCTGGACCTTCAGAAGAGCAGTCGGGTGTTCTTACCCACTGAGCCATCTCACCAGCCCTATTTTATATTTTTTATGATTTATATTTAATATGTGCCTACATGTGTACATGTATATTTGCCTAAGGAGGCCAGAGAATGTAGGTTCCCTGAAACTGGAGCCTGAGGCAGTTGTAAGTTGCCTGCTGTGGTGCTGGACTCAAACTGTAAGAATATGTCCTCTTAACCACTAAGCCATTTCTCCAGGCTTCAAACATTGATTTTTAAACGGGTATTCATCTTCAGTGCAAATGCTGAGCCCATCAGGAATATAGCCTCCTTGTTAACGATTTCATTCTAGAAACAAATGATATTTCCCTTTGACGTCAGAACAAAACTTCCTGGTTTTCTCTCTGCCAAACCACAGGAACATGTCTATTGCTTAACAAGTAAGGTGATACGTCTCTGCTGGTTTTTCTCCAGTTTTCTCCTTGTCCTGCCCACCCTCAGAGCTGTTTTTCGAATAAAAAAAGAATCTAGCACATATAATTCCTAAGTTCCTTTTGCCCCTATCTAGTAGTCAGGGAACAGTCTAGGTGACACTAAGTTTAACTGTATGAGCTCCCCCAAATAGCTAGAAAGTTAACCAAGATGTTTAGTCTCGTTTTTGTTTTTTAAAAAATATAGAATTCACCCTCATGCTTTCGACACACAAAATAATTTCACTTGAAGGCAAACGAGGAGACCATCAAGGAACGAGCACAGTTCATTTTTCATTAAAGTTTTAAAGTAGTTAAATTCAGACCTATTACAGAAACTTTTACATAATAAAAGGCCTTCATACTACCATCAGAGCATTGATTTTTCGTTACTCGAAGAATACCTCTAGCTTTTCCATTCTAATGTTCTTTGCTTTGACATCCCTGACCTTCCTGCTCAGTCAGAACCTTGGCTTTACGCGGCTGCGCAAAGTGCGCCGTCGCCATGGTAACCGCGGAAGCCTGGGCCCTGAGTGAGGTGAGTAGGAGTCCTGGAGCTGAGGTGGGCGATGGGGTGTGATGGGGCAGAATAGACCTGCATCATCCCTACGGGATCCTGGCGGCTGTGGTGGGCGTCATCCAAGGTATGCTCAGCCTTTGTGTGTCGGGTGGGCTTTGTGCATCCTACCGCAGCTTTGATCATCCCGCCACAGCAAAAGGGCGGGCAGAAGGTCGAGGGCGATTCTGGCGGAAGGGAGAACTCTCAAGTCCCTCGGGGAACCGCCGAGCTCTTTCCTTGTGACCCGGTTAGCTCAGAAACGCTGGCACTCCGCGTGAGAGTCCCAGGCCTTCCCTTTGCGTTGACTCCTGGGTGCTTAGAGGTGACTTTGCCGAGTGAGAATCCGGCCCCTCTGTGAACTGGGACTTAAAAATCCTTAAGAGCCATTTATTATCTTTCTTTCTTTCTTTCTTTCTTTTTTTTTTTTTAAAGAAATAATTCAACTGGCTTAAAAGCCTTTGGGGTCGACTCCACTACAACTTCGGGAAGCTTCATCTGCGTCATTGCTCTTTGTTTATAGGATTCGGATATCATCACCATTAAGCCGCCTTCTACTCTGCTACTGAAGTGTCACCCCTCTAGGAAAGCCCTTCTGGGACCTTCTACTCCCAGTTTGCTGTCGCTGCCCTTCCTCTCTATCAGCTCAGCCTATAGCCCTTGCCGTCCTTTATCTCTGCAGTTGCTGATCAGACAGTGGGTTGGCAACCAGGCCTATGTAATTTTCTATTTTTGGTACTTTGCAGCCTCTAAATGTTCCCGTTGTGTAGTCGGGAAGTTTCTAGACCTCTGGTAACCATTTAGTAAGACAGAGCAGGTTATATCCTCATTTCAGAAAACTCAAATAAGGAGAATTAGATCACTGGCATTCTGCCTTCTTAGGACCAGGCTCCTCCCCCCTCTCTATTCCTGTGCAGGCTATGAAGCTTATGTTTCATAGTATTATGTGTGTGGGCATAGAAAACATAATTTGTTTTGTGTCCTTAAGAAGAGGATTGGAGAGCTATGACCTGGGGGTTGCTAACCAGCCCTCCATTTTATAAATATTTTAGCCACAGACATACCCATTTATTTGTGTGACACCCGCGATTCCTCCCCTGCTACAGAGGGAATAATCATGTGATCAACAGTAGGTCTCCACAAGCCTACAAGTGTGCCATTTGGAATACACTGATTTCCTGAGGCCTTCATTAGTCTTAGCTTCTGCGGTCCTGTGTCAGTCAGCCTCTTCTCTTTATCCCTCCTGTTTTAAGTTTCTTCCCCCTCCTCTTCATTCCCTGTTGTTTCCGGATTCATCAAGTTTGTTACTACATCGAAATCTAAAATGGCCTCACTTCTTCTCCTTGTTTCTTGCCCCTATCCATAAGCACCATGATTGCAGGGAACCTTGGACCAGAAGAAACTCAGTAGGCACTGACTTGGGTGAGAGAGTATTTAGATCCCTTGCTCTCCTTAGTCTGAACTTTCGCAGTACTGGTACAATCGGCCATTCTTTTGTGCCTCTCCTCTCTGATTTGTCAAACATATATCTAGGCTTTTTGGTTCAATTTTATTGAAACCATCCCGTTCCCAGCTTACTCCTACTATCCAGCATGTTTTGGCAACCATCCTGAGCCTTGTGAACAGTCTGGCTTTGCTTCTCTTCCCTCCCATCGCACCTCCCTCCTCTCCCTCTTCCTTTTCTCCCTCCTCTTATTTCTCTTCTTTCTCTTCTTCCTCCTCGTCCTCTTCTTCCTTCTTCCTTCTTTCTGAGACATAATAAAGAGGATAAATCAGTGGCATCCTGTCTTCAGAGGTCCAGTCTCATCTCCCCTCTCTGCCTGCACAGCTTGTGAAACTTGTGCTTCATATTACTATGTATATAGACAAAGAAAACATAATTTGTTTTGTCTCAAAAATAGGACCAGGAAGCTATGGCCTGTGGGTCTTTATCTGTTTGCAAATATTTCATTTGCAGAAGGAAAGTCCTGTTGTCTAACCCAGATTAGCCTTGATTTGGCCACCCTCATGCCCACCCTCTGAAGCTCAGGGATTACAGGTGTGGTCCACCAAGCCTGCTGTCTCCTGTCTTAAAAAAATGTGTTTCTTAGTTACTCTTCTGTTACTATGCTAAATTACCATGACCCAGGAAAAGTAATAGAAGAAAGAACTTATTTGGAACTTAGTTTCGGAGTGCATGGCTACCAGGGAGCATCCTGGCAGACAGACAGACAGACAGGCAGGCAGGCAGACAGACAGGCGGGCGGGCGGGCGGGCGGGCAGGCAGGCAGACACAGAGCAGTAGCTGAGATCTCACATTTTGAGAAACAAACATGAAGCAAAGAGAGCTAATTGGGAGTGGCATGGATTTTTGAAACCTCGAAGCCCAGTGGCACACCTCCCCCCTCAATACAGCCACACTTCTTGATCCTTCTCAAACAGTACCACCAAGCATTCAAATATATAAGCTCGTAGGGGACATTCTCTTTGTTTTTGTTTGTTTGTTTTTCATTTTTCTTTTTTATGGATATTTTCTTTATTTACATTTCAAATGTTATCCCCTTTCCCGGTTCCCCTCCCTTCTGGAAACCCCCAATCCCATCCCCCTTCCCCCTGCTTCTATGCGGGTGTCCCTCCACCTACCCACCCACCCACTCCCATCTCCCCACTTTCAATTCCCTTACACTGTAGCATCTATCCAGTCTTCATAGGAACAAGGACCTCTCCTCCCATTTATCCATGACAAAGCCATCCTCTGCTACATATGCAGCTGGAGCCATGGGTACTCCTTTGTTGATGGCTTAGTCCCTGGGAGCTCTGGGGTATCTGCTTGGTTGATATTGCTCTTGCTATGGGGCTGCAAACCCCTTCAGCTCCTTCAGTCCTTTCTCTAACTCTATTAGGGACCCCCGTGCTCAGTCCGATGGTTGGCTGCAAGCATCCACCTCAGTATTTGTAAGGCTCTAGCAGGGCCACTCAGGAGACAGCCATATCAGGCTCCGTTCAGCATGCACTTCTTGGCATCCGCAATAGTGTCTGGGTTTGGTGACTGTATATGGGATGAATCCCCAGGTGGGGCAGTCTCTGAATGGCCTTTCCTTCAGTCTCTGCTCTATGCTTTTTCTCCATATTTGCTTCTGTGAGTATTTTGTTCTTCTTCTAAGAAGGACCATAGCACCCACACTTTGGTCTTCCTTCTTCTTGAACTTTAGGTGGTATGTGAATTGTATCTTGGTTATTTGGAGCTTTTGGGTTAGTATCCACTTATCAGTGAGTGCATACCATGTGTGTCCTTTTGTGATTGGGTTACCTCACTCAGGATATTTTCTAGTTCTATTCATTTGCCTAAGAATTTCATGAATTCATTGTTTTTAATAGCTGAGTAATATTCCATTGTGTAAATGTACCACATTTTCTGTATCCATTCCTCTGTTGAAGGACATCAGGTTTCTTTCCAGCTTCTGGCTATTATAAATAAGGCTGCTATGAACATGCTAGTGGAGCATGTGTCCTTATTACATGCCAGACTGATTTCCAGAGTGGTTGTACAAGCTTACAATTTCACCAACAATAGAGGAGTGTTCCTCTTCATCCTCGCCAGCATCTGCTGTCCCCTGAGTTTTTTATCTTAGCCATTCTGACTGGTGTGAGGTGGAACCTCAGGGTTGTTATGATTTGCATTTCCCTGATGACTAAGGATGTTGGACATTTCTACAGGTGCTTCTTGGCATTCAATATTCCTCAGTTGAAAATTCTTTGTTTAGCTCTGTACCCCATTTTTAAATA
The DNA here is from genome assembly GCF_900095145.1 of Mus pahari. Classification (NCBI taxonomy): domain Eukaryota; kingdom Metazoa; phylum Chordata; class Mammalia; order Rodentia; family Muridae; genus Mus; species Mus pahari. Next base: position 134,023,273 of record NC_034594.1, read on the forward strand.
ATGTTATTTGATTCCTGGGAGTCTAGCTTCTTGAGTTCTTTGTATATATTGGATATTAGCCCTCTATCCGATGTAGGATCGATAAAGATCTTTTCCCAATCTGTTAGCTGCCTTTTTGTCCTATTGACAGTGTTTTTTGCCTTACAGAAGCTTTGCAATTTTATGAAGTCCCACTTGTAGATTCCTGATCTTAGAGCATAAGCCATTGGTGTTCTGTTCAGGAATTTTCCCCCTGTGCCCATGTGTTCGAGACTCTTCCCCACTTTCTCCGCTATAAGTTTCAGTTTATCTGGTTTTATGTGGAGGTCCTTGATCCACTTGGACTTGAGCTTTGTACAAGGACATAATAATGGGTTGATTTGCATTTTTCTGCATGCTGACTGCCAGTTGAACCAGCACCATTTGTTAAAAATGCTGTCTTTTTTCCACTGGATGGTTTTAGTTCCTTTGTCAAAGATCAAGTGACCATATGTGTATGGCTTCGTTTCTGGGTCTTCAATCCTATTCCATTGATCTTCCTGCCTGTCTCTGTACCAATACCATGCAGTTTTTTTGTTTTTGGTTTTTTTTTTTTTTTGGTTTTTCGAGACAGGGTTTCTCCTGGCTGTCCTGGAACTCATTCTGTAGACCAGGCTGGCCTCGAACTCAGAACTCCGCCTGCCTCTGCCTCCCAAGTGCTGGGATTAAAGGTGTGCGCCACCACCGGGCTACCATGCAGTTTTAAATCACTATTGCTCTGTAATATAAATTGAGGCCAGGGATGATGTTTCCACCAGAAGTTCTTTTATTGTTGAGAATAGTTTCTGCTATCCTGAGTTTTTGTTATTCCAAATGAATTTGCAAATTTTCTAACTCTTTGAAGAATTGATTTGGAATTTTGATGGGGATTGCACTGAATGGACATTGTCATTCAAATCACCATTGAGTGCAACTGCATCTACTTGCATGCTGAGAAAGTCACTTTAACTTTGTTTTTAACTTGATAAAGATATTCCCTGGTCTCTATGTGCCATTGAATTTGAATTTGCTTTTTCAACAAAATATTGCTGAGTCATTAGTTATTTAATGGTAAGTAACAAATTAGCCAAGCTTGGTATGTTTCAAACCACACATAGATTATCTCATAGTCTCTGTGAGGGAAGCATCGTACCATTAGCATACCATTCTTGCTGCTGTGTCTCTTCATTAGAAGCAAGTCACTAAGCGGAGCCCATGCTGCAAGTGATGGAATTAACAAAGGCCTGGGCATCTGGAGGCAAGGTGGGGAGTTGTGAGCCAGAGCAGAAGCATTGTGTCACGTGGTATGGCGCTGTAGTTCATTCCAGTCAGCTGCTGTCTATAGGTTTTTTTTTTTTTTCTTTTATAAATAGTTGTTTATATGTGTGTATGTGAGCCTGAATAAGTTTATATATATCAGGTGCATGCAGGAGCCCGAGGCTGCCAATGTTTTAGGTTCTGGGAACTGGAATTATAGGTAGTTGTGAGTTACCTTTATACTCCCCCCCCAAAAAAAAACAAAAACAAAAAACAAAAAACAAAAAACCACCACCACCCACCGCCACCACCAAAAAAACCCCCTAGTTCCTGCATCCCCACCCCCCTGCCTTCCCAACCCAGGGCAGGCTCCCAGCAAACAAAGAAACAAATAACCACTAAGATGTTTGAATTATCTTTTTTTTTTTCTTTGATGCTAGGCAATTTTTTGGAGTTAATGGAGCCAGAAGAAACTCTAGAATCAGAGAGTTCAGAAAAGTCACTGTTTTCCTCACAGCAAGAGTATGAAGAGTCGCAAGAAGCAGAAGAAACAGGCGCTGAGAACCCCCTTCTGCAGCCCACTCTCACTGGGGATGTGGAAGGTTTGCAGAAGATTTTTGAGGACCCTGAACATCCTCACCATGAGCACGCTGTGCAGCTGCTTTTGGAAGAAGACATTGTTGGGAGAAATCTGTTATACGCAGCTTGCATGGCTGGCAAAAGTGATGTCATTAAAGCCTTAGCAAAGTATGGGGTGAATTTGAATGAGGCAACTGCCAGAGGTACTTCATCATCTTCCGGGGTCACTGTGGCCACCTAAAGATGCTCCTCACCGTCTTTATGAGTGGATAACTCTAATGGGCCTGCTTTATACTTTACACAACCTTTTCAAAAAATTTTAATTTTTAAATTAAAACAGTTAAACTCATTGTCATCAAGGCCAAACTTACCTGACAGCTGTGTTTATGCCTGGAATGATAGGTTGGTTATAAAGTTAGAAAAGACTAGTGCAGTTCCCTCTACTGAAAGATTAAGTAAGCAGGGGTTGGGATGTAGCTCAGTTGGTACAACTTGTACAAGGCCCTGGGTTTGAGCCCCAGCGCTGCCTAAGGCAGGTGCAGTGCTACACTCCTATAATTACAGTACAAAGTGGGGAAAGGCAAGGGGGTCAGAAGTTCAAGGTCATTGGCTAAGCTACTCAAGAAGTTGGGGTCAGCCTGGACAACACGAGAACTGTCTCAAAAAAATTTTTTTAAGCAAGCAAAATGTGAGCATGTTAATACATGTAGAAAGATCATTTGAAAGAAATTCATGATTTAGGGAGATAGGAATATAATAAATCTTTTAAAAGGCTATCAAAAATTATAGGTTTTAAAATTACTGAGTGGCTTTCAGTCAGCATTTTAGTTTTGAAACTATTTATTTATTTATAGACAAGATCTATGTAGCTCTGGCTGTTCTGAAACTCATGATATAGATCAGATCACTTTGTATTCTTTATTAACTGGCTGTCCTGTAGACCAGGCTGGCTTCGAACTCAGAAACTGGCCTGCCTCTGCCTCCCAAGTGCTGGGATCAAAGGCGTGCGCCACCATGCCCTGCTCTTTACTAACATTGTATTATCTCTTCTGGTCACGATGATTTCCAAGTTGATCTCAGGTAGGCCCAGGGCTGTGGCACTGTGGATGGGTAGGGAGCTAAGAGGTTTTTAGAGCAAGTAGAGATGTCTTGTGTCTTCTTTTTTTCCTAGCTCAGCCAGAGATTAGCACATGGGTATTTCTTTTCTTCATAAACTCTTATAGAAACATATCCAGGTTTTTAAAATTAGATATTTATTTACATTTCAAATGTTATCCCCTTTCCTAGTTTCCTCTCTGAAAATCCCCTATGCCCTCTCCCCAACCCACCCACTCCTGCTTCCTGGCCCTAGCATTCCCCTATACTGGTGCATAGAACCTTCACAGGACCAAGGGCCTCTCCTCCTATTGATGACCAACTAGGCCATCCTCTGCTACTATATATGCAGCTAGAGTCCCACCATGTGTTTTCTTTGTGGTTTAGCCCCAGGGAGCTCTGGGGGTACTGGTTAGTTCATATTGTTGTTCCTCCTATGGGGCTGCAAACCCCTTCAGCTCCTTGGGTACTTTCTCTGGCTCCTTCATTGGGGACCCTGTGCGCCGTCCAATGGATGACTGTGAGCATCCACTTCTGTATTTGCCAGGCACTGGCAGAACCTCTCAGGAGACAGCTATATCAGGCTCTTGTCAGCAAAATCTTGTTGGCATCTGCAATAGTGTCTGGGTTTGGTGGTTGTTTATGGGATGGATCCCAGGTGAGGCAGTCTCTGGATGGTCATTCCTTCAGTCTCTGCTCTGAACTTTGTCTCTGTAAGGTTTTAATCTTACTTTGGCTACATACAACCAGTGTGACCTTGGACTCGCTGACCTTCACTTTCTATTATACACTGTAATGAGGCTACTACCTTCCTCCTAGGGCTATTGCAATAATTAAATGAAGGACACACAAAGTCCTGGCATAACAGTTTCAATACAGAAATTCTTACTTAGTTCTTTTTGTGTCTCTGGATGTTTAAGGGAACTATAAGTACCTATAATTCTTAGGAGTATGTGAAATGAATTATAATTTATATCAATTCAGCATCTCTTGAAATTTCTCATACCAAAAGCATGTCTCAGTCACCCTTGATACCAGGTCTAATCCAAATGGCCCAGGCAGTGATATGTGTGTGTGTGTGTGTGTGTGCGCACATGTGAGCGTGAGTGCATGTGCTTTCTCACTGTTTTGGGGCCATTTAAGAATTTGCCACAAATTTAAAGTTACAATCTATTTTCCTGTATATGCCACTAGTTGTCATACTTTTTCTCCTTTGAGTTACCTGGGAGCAAAGGACCCACTCACACTTTCCCTCAGCCAGGATCTAGAAGTTTAATCATTTCCCCGCTAATGTATAGGTGTATTGAATCTGCAACTTCTTGTTGACAAACCAGAGGCTACCTAAAGCCAGTGTTTTCCTGGAAGCGTTGAGAAAGCAAGGTTGGGTTCTTAAGACAAGTGTGGGCCAGGTAGACACTGTATGAGTCAGGTGAGAGCCCCCAGGTCACCCTCCCTGTCCGTGTTTCCAATGGGAGGGACTTCTGGTTGTTCTTTGGGCAAGGCATGGGATTTGTGGAAGGCACACACGATGAGCCCCACTCCCAAGGTGTTCTGGTATGGGCTGCTAGAATCTTTGGTGTTGGAACACCACTTTAGATCATTTTTAATTGTTTTCTTGAACCCAGGACCTTGTACATTAGGCAAGAGCTATGAAATGGAGCTGTGCTCTTGGCCCTGGCTCCCCGGTTTAACTGAGGCCTCTCCAAATGAGAAAACGATGATCTTTGATTTTTCTAAAACTCAGTGTGAAAAACTCTAGACAATGTACCCCATGTTTCTGCCTCTACAGTTACATCTCAGGAAGTCTAAGAAATAACTTTTTAATGTAGTTAAGTCATACTTCAGCTTTAAATCAAAAGATTAATTTCCAAATGAAAGCATACACAGCTATAGTGCTTTTGATAACTGTGTTAACAATAAAGGTAGGGTAATTAGAGTTTGATGAACATTCCTTAAAATCATAGGCTGATTGTTCCAAAGTGCAGGTTGCTGTTATTCTTAGCAGATGTGGAGGGGCTCAGGAGTCAGTGTTGGTTGGTATCTTACATCCATCATTACTGGGTGTGTTCCTTGAGCCAAGTTTCTTAGCATCGCTGAGTTTTAGTTTCCTTGCCTGTAAGATGAGGATTATAATAATTCTGATGCTATAAGGTTTGCAAAATTCAATGAGTTTACTGGGTAGAACACTGACTGCCTGGCTCTTAGTAATCATTCAGTACTTGTGTTTATGATCTGCTGCACAAAATAGCCTGGACTAGCACACAGGTGTACCTTGACTTATGATGAAGCGGTGACCCTGTGGACCCATTATAAAGTACTGTTAGCAGAAGCATACATTTAACATAGCTTGCCTGCTCATCACAGCTTAGCAATGCTGTACATCAGAGAGCAGTTTATTCCTGTGGTTACATGGGTGCCTGGGAGCTGTTGCCCGCTGTTGCCGTTCAGCATCATGAGAGAGTGTTGGAACACATATTCCTAGCCTTGGGAAAGACTGAGCATCAAAGTTTCAAGTGCATTTTAAAACTCCTGTCAAGCCATCCCAAGTCTGTTTGACCGGGCCATTTTTTACTCTCTCTGTCAGGGTACACGCTCTTACACTGCGCTGCAGCCTGGGGCCGTCTGGAAACTCTGAAGGCCCTGGTGGAACTGGATGTTGATATAGAGGCTTTGAACTACCGTGGAGAGAAAGCTCGGGACGTTGCTGCTCGTTATTCTCAGGTTGAATGTGTTAATTTTCTGGACTGGGCAGGTAAGGAGCACACGTGGCATGAAGATGATTGATGAAATGATATGTGTGACATTCCTGCCTTCCAGCTAGATGATGTATTTTCTATTGTCAATAGTATATAAAGATTGCCTTCGTTTTTTTCTTTTCTCTTTTAGTTTGCTATTGACCATAAAGCATTGCTCTTAATTGTAATTCTCTCTCCCTCCCTCCCTCTTTCTCTCTCTGTATGTGTATATATGTATGTATCTTGTTGATTTACCAATTTCTTTTTTTTTTTTT
>NC_034594.1:134029305-134034269 GCF_900095145.1 Mus pahari
GATGGTTGTGAGCCACCATGTGGTTGCTGGGATTTGAACTCTGGACCTTCGGAAGAGCAGTCGGGTGCTCTTACCCACTGAGCCATCTCACCAGCCCCAATTTACCAATTTCTAACAATTGAAGCAACACATTTCCATGGGACTCTACATACAGTATAGGTTCAAGGTTGTTTTCTGAAAGACCCAAGCCAAGTACACTATTCCTTACGTGTTTAAATATTAGCATATTTCAGCAATATATTTGATCCTCTAGAAAGAAACTTTGTTATTGGAAATTAAAAGTATTTTCCTAGGAGAAGTTAACCTATGGTATTAGTAGCCCAAATCATAATTACCCCATAGCATGGCAGGACTTCTGAGCCCTGTCATTTTTCTCTCAGTTTGGCTGCTGGTTGCATGGGTAATTTATGAAAGTTCATTGAGGTGAACACTTAAAAGTTTTCATGTCTTTTATGGATATCCTATTGCAACGGAATCCAAGAAAATATATGTGCTTCCTTGAATTTTGTTAACATTTTGTTCTCGTTCCCAAGATTGGTAGACTATAGCCTGAGGAGACTTGAGGAATATGTAACTGAGTAACTTGCTGTGTGTGCTTATAGAACTTAAAATGAAACCGTTTTGTATGGCTGTCTGCACATTGCCATGCTTAACAGGCTTTTATGGAATGCCCACCACTGAGCGTGCTAATATTATTGTAGGCGTGACATCCAGCAATGTCCAGCAATGGTTGTTTCTTCCTTCTGGACTTTTTTGTTTTGTTTTGTTTTTTCGAGACAGGGTTTCTCACTCTGTAGACCAGGCTGGCCTTGAACTCAGAAATCCGCCTACCTCTGCCTCCTGAGTGCTGGGATTAAAGGCGTGCGCCACCACGCCCGGCTATTTTTTTTTTTTTTTTTTTTTTTTTTTTTTAGGAGAAGCAGGCATCTAGGAATCAGTTGGTGATTATCTAACAGTATCAGAAAGATGTGAGTATTAAGAGAAAGGGTGGAGGTAATGATTGGCAGGAAAGGTAGTCCATGCCCTGGGACAGTCAGAGAACAGGACGGAAGCTTCCTAGGGTCCCCTGGGCCCTGCACAATGAACAGGATTGGAATACATGGTAGCAGAGAGCAGAAGCAAAGCCTTAGGTCTGAGAATGAAAGGGACGTGCTAGGGGACAGTGACAAGGTCCTCTTACTGGAACCCATGCCAGCCAGAGCCAGGAAGTGTAAGCACAGGGGCTCTGGAGGACGCCTGGGTTTGAGTACTATATAAGCTTGAGCAGAGGACTTCAATTCTTTGTACCCTGGTTTCCTTTTCTGACAAAAGGGGCCAATAATAACTCCTTCCTCTTGAGACTTGTGAAAACCAAATGATACAGTTCAAAGCCTACAGCAACTACCTGTTATGTGGTCAGACTGAAAAAAAATTGCTGTTGCTATAATTACCACCAGATTATATCCTGAAATTCCAGTCAAGGTCTTCTCAGTTTATTCTGGGAGCCACATTAGTAAGAGTGGATTCTTTTTCAGTTGAGCAGAAACCCAGAGCTCGTCTGAAAAATTTTCTGTAATGATTGTGACAAAAAAAAAAAAAAAAAGAAAGAAAGAAAGAAAGACAGAAAAAGAAAAAAAAAGAGCAAGCCATCAAAGAAACCTTTGTGTCCTCAGACAGTCCCTGCAATAGATTTCTTTTGTCCTCTCCGCACTTGACCAAGCTACATTTGCACGAGCTTAGGGATAGCAGCGTTCTCCTGTTCCTCTCCGTCTTTACTCTTCTTCTTCCTTAGTTTACGTTGTTGCTTAGCTTTCTTAACAGAAGAATGGTGAGACATCTGCTTCAGGAACTTGGTCATCATTGATGTTGTGGCCAGTAGTCTGCAGAGGATTTGTTCAATGTCATGGATGGATGGGCTCAGGTCTAGGTTGTTAGCATGTTTCTCTAAGGAGGCTTGCTTTTTCAGCTGAAAGAGCAAAACAAATGATTACATTTACATTCTGGTTAAGCATGCATATCCAAACACCACTAAGATGTACACATCACATATTTATGCAAAAAGAGGGAGGTTATATAGAAGGCCCCAATACAGAAGAGATGCTCTCTGTATAGTCCTGGCTGTCCTGGAACTCACTTTGTAGACCAGGCTGGCCTTGAACTCAGAAATCCGCCTGCCTCTGCTGGGATTAAGGGTGTGCGCCACCACGCCCGAAGAAGAGATGCTCTTTAATGTACAACATAAGACTAGACTGGATCACCGTCATCACGGCCAAACATTGGTTAGTATTGTCTAAGGTTAGAGAGCATTTTGCCAAGAGAAGTTAGGGTGTAAACAAAATGTTTTCCTTTAGGATGCAGAGAAATTGAGTCAGGATGGACAGATGATGTCTTCCCTGCTGGCTAGCTCTCACAGTATTAGGGAGTGCCACCCTGGTCCTCCTGAGCTGTGAACCTGGTGAACTACTCATGGATGAAACAGCCCTTGTAACGGTCTGTACAGGGTCTGTACAAGGTCCAGTTTTCTGTTAGCATGGAGCGGGAAGGGGTTCATAAGCCCTTACCCCTAAAAGGAGTAGTCTTGCACAGTTGACCACTTCAGGGGAAGGGCAAGTTAATTTTCTTTAAATGTATGGTTCCTGGCAGGTTAATTGAATAAAAGCTCTCAGCCATACCGAGAGCACAGACTGGGCCCTTAAGACTGTTGTTAGTGGTTGGGCAGAGCTCAGTGAGTTGTAGAGAACTTGCCTACTAGGTAGGAGGCCCTGGGTTTGATTTCCAGAACCAAATAACTAAATAAATAGAAGAAAAATATTTCCCTTACTAAGTAACATCACTGTATAATAAGTACATATTTAAAAAAACCAAGAAAATATTTATGTATCGGATGGTCAAGGAGATGTGTTTGCTCACGTGTTTAGCAGAGTTCTTAAATGTCTCAAATTATAGCACTGTCTATTGGCGAAATTTGGAATTAAGTGCCCTGTTTCCCACTAAGTCCTAACATCCAAAAATCAGTTTACAGCCTGCTTGGAAAGCTCATGCTAACTTGTAGTGAGCTCTCTTTGATAGACTCACAGGTTCTCCAGGAGACCCCTCGTGTCAGATCATTTTATGGGAAGGCTGAGAAAGAGCGCACGGCTTACCTCAGGCCTATAAAGCCTACCTACTGCATCTTAATGTTTTGCTGTGCTTTGTAACTTGAAGTAGGAGTTGAGATGATTTTAAGGACCATGCGACTAAACATTCGTCTGTGGCACTCTTAGCCATGTGCGAGTCCTGCTAGGTAATGGTGGTGGAGTGGGTGGGGAGCAGGGGAGGCAGGCGGAGGAGATGGACAGCTTTAAAGATCTGGATAACCTTGGGCTGTGCACTCTGAGATTCTATAAATCCTTCTATTTGCATCACAAATTCACCTTTTTTTGGTGTCTTGTCCATTTCATCCATAGGTAATGCACAGATAAAGCAAACAGGATTAAGCAGAGAGCTTGAACTAAGATGTAAGCGAGGTGTAAGGAACTCTGTAGTAGGTCCGTGTTAGCAGAGTTGCAGCAGAGTTTGTTCAGGGGGTAAGGCAGGCAGCTGGATGGGGGAACCTTAACTTTCAGGTAGTGCACTTCCTCTGGAAAAATCTCCCATCCGACCTTGGTCCACGTTGTTCCATCACAAATGGAGAAACTCTCTCTGAAGAAGCAGAAGTACAGGAGGGGAGAAAGCACAGATAGTCTTTGGTTAGACATTTTTTTTTTTTTTTGTCGTAACTGAGAAGAAAATCTTGAGCTAAAAAATTGGTCAGACAGAGCAAAAGATGCCTCAGGCACTAAAGTGGTGCTCCTGTCAAAGCCCTTTCAGATAGTCCTGCTAGTCAACCCCTCACACCCAACAAAATACAGTCATTGTTACATCGTCAGCCATAGTGACTCAGGGGTGATTTTAGTGACATCATTAAAAAAAATGCACTGGGATGAACAGGTGTACCCAGATAATCACCCAGGTTTCTTGAAAATGAACTATTTGCTATTTGGCCAGAGTGTGTTTAACAGTAGGTATGCAGTCATAATAATGAAACCTCAAGAAAAAAAAAAAACCTAACAAAACAAACCCCCAAAGGTAGTGGTGTCTTGGAGTGGGCCAGCGGAAAGATTGGCTGTTTTGGACCCTGCCATCCAAAAAGCAGACTCTGGCAGAGAACTTGGATACTTAGATGACATTTCTAAGCAAAGTGTTGAAGGTATAGCTGATCTTTTTCTTGCTGTCTATAGTGAAATGGGAAAGGAAAGTGATACATTAAGGGAAAGTGCTTTATCATGTCTAATGTAATTTGGGACCAATCTACAATTTCCAGCATTCAGTTGTTCTAAGAATCTGATAAGCCCTTCCATTTATTTCAAGTTTTTATTTCTCTCGGCAAAGTGCACTTTTAAGCAGATCTTCTGGGCTGTGTGTGTAAGCATGTGTTTCTGAAAGCTCAAGAAAAGAAAAGCACGTGACAGTCTGCCTCCTGGAGATATTTCTCTGTGGTTGCTCTCTTCTCCAGAGTGAACATTTTGACAGATGTGGTTGATGGGATCCGGTGGTATGCTTTGCATTTCTTTGGTTCTTCAAAAATCCTATCATAATTCTAGGAACACACTGGGTGTGCTGAAGTGATGGGTCCCCGAGTGTTGGGAAGCCCTGCTATTTAAAGTGGCAGTCTACCATGTTCAGATAGCTCCTCTGAGCTCAGCGCAAAATGGAGGATTCCCTTTCCAACAGGGCTTCCCCTTCTGTGCCTGACCTTGTCTGGGAAGTCTGGCCCCACCATCCTCTACCTGAGGAAGGTCATGTAGTCCTCGTCAAACCTACAAGTTCATCTTCCTCTTTTCCATTAAGAATCTGCCCAGCAGCAGTCAGCCATGATGGCCCACGCCTTTAATCCCAGCACTCTGGAGGCAGAGGCAGGCAGATTTCTGAGTTCGAGGCCAGCCTGGTCTACAGAGTGAGTTCCA
>NC_034594.1:134035304-134042959 GCF_900095145.1 Mus pahari
AAAAAAAAAAAAAAAAAAGTAAATGATATTGCTGTTCAAAATATAGACCATGTAGATGAACTTCAGAATTGTGTGGAATGAAAATTTGGAAAAACAAACAAAACCCAAGCCTGCAAAGATTTTTATAAAGCCAACCCTCCCAAAGCATATCGTCAGATACCTGTTTAATCAGTAAAACCATAAAGAGAGAAACATGGGACACGGATCTGTCCCTGGGGCAGGTTCTGAGAGGGGAGGAGGGACCAGCTGTTAACTTCCTATTCTTCTGTTGGAGTACTGTACTCCTCTGATATTCAATTCTGTATTTTGCTTCACACCTTAAAACATACATGATACATTTTAGTATGTATACATTTGTATATACTACATAAATATGCACAATATACTTTAGTATATATGCATATCTATAAATTACATGTACAAATCTTCCATATTGAGAAGTCAAAAAAATTGTAAAGTTAAAAAATATTGATTGAATATACGTTAAAATTGTGCCCATTAAGCTGGGCATAGTGGCTTATGCCTGTGTTCCAGCATTTGGGAAGCTGACTCAGGAGGATTACCTTTAGTTCTAGGCAAGTTTGGCTACACCCTGAGAACCAGTCTAGCCAGGGCTATATAACATGACCCTGTGTTTAAAAACTACATATGTTCCAGGTATTAGATAAATGTGTTGACTTTAAATTTTTCTCTGTGTTGCTGGGTAGGATCCCTGAGAATTTATTCTGATGTTATTTGATGAAATACAGTTAGCTGCTCCTTAAAGGGCACCAGCAAATCTCAGTAAGGTACACATTGGCCTAGTATCTTCATATAGGACTTTACACAATTTCTTGTGAAAGAAAATACAGAAGGCATTCAATTAGAGCCGGTACTAGGGCTGTTGGACCTGCAGTTTTCAGGATTCTCACCAGGAAGGGACAGGTGCCTTGTCACCTGATACTAGAAAAGCCTTAAATATCATTAAAAATGTAACAAGCACACACCATTAATTAGAAGAAAATAAAAACATCTAGAACAAACTTAACCCCCTTTCACTTTTGTTCTTATTGACTTGGAGCTCTGATAACAGTACTAAGATTTCACCGTCTTTCCCCTTTTACTTCTATAAATACAGATACAGGTTTGTCAGGGAGATCTTTTTACAATAAAAGTGGGATCCTACTGTATCAGTTACTATTATTATTAACTTGGTTTTTCCCTCTCCTGGTATCTCGTGGACAGGTCCATGTTTTTTTTGTTTTTTTGTTTGTTTGTTTGTTTTGTTTTGTTTTTTTCCATCTGTATCCATGGCTTAGTACTCAGCACTATGGAAAGAACACATCAGCAAGTTGCTAATTTGGGTTCATTATTATAAACATATAAACATACCAAGCATATTTTTCTTTTCTTCTTTAAAAAGTTTTTGGTTGACACATTCTGTCTGTATGTATAAGGCACATAGGAGAACTATCTTTAAGCAGACATCAGGAATGTGCTGCCAGTGTGTGATCAGATGAGATTTTTTTAAATTTCCTCCTCTGGGCACCATTAAGAGGAAGAAAATACCATTCTTATCGAGTCTCCTTTAGCTCATACCATCCACCATTTTTCTAAAGCTTTATTTGTTTTTAATTGTGTGTGCATGAATGTCAACATGTATGTGTGTGTGCCATGTGTGTGCAGTACCTGTAGAGGCCAGAAGAGGGCATAGGATCTCCTGGAACTGAAGTTAACAGATGGTTGTGAACTGCCCTGTGAATTCTAGGAACTGAACAGTGAGTTCTCTACAAGAGCAGCAAGTGCTGAGCCACCTCTCCAGGCCTACTCTCCACCCATTCTTTTCCAACTTTTGCAAACACTTCTCTCATCAAGAGGGCTCGATAAAAACAGAGAATCAGGGAGGAAGGTTAGACTGGGTTAAGGCTTCTCGAGTCTCAATGGTGAGTCTCATGACCTCTCCGTCTACCACTGTTAAATGGTTCAGTAGCCAGAAGCCATATGCGATTTCAAATTTAGTTATCTAACGTTAAATATAATTTAAAATTTAGTTCTTCAGTCACATTAGCCAGACTCCAAGTACTTGAGAGCTAAATATACCTAAGGGTTACTGTGTTGGACAAGCTTCTGTTAGGTAGCCTTAGAGACACTCCAGTTTGTAAAAACAAAGTGACATTTACTTATTTTTTTTGTGTGTGTGTGTGTGTGTGTGTGTGTGTGTGTGTGTATGTGTGTGTGTGAGACTGTGTGTGCTTGTGTGCACGCATATGCACATGTTGTCTTGGCATTCACATGTGTTGAGGTCAGAGGACAGCTTGGGTGAATCTGTTCTCCCCTTACACCCTGTGGGCTCCAGGTATCAAGCTCAGGTTGTCAGCTTTGATGAGAACACCTTTAGCCATTAAGCTTTCCTTCTGAGCCTAGAGATTCTATAGTCTTATTTTTCAATCAATAAGTGGAAGTAAATTCACAATTTCTGTCCCCAGAACGCCGTCCTCAATGCGTGCCGTTTGAAAAACGAGTGGTTGGAAAGCCATCCAGAAGCTTCCATCAGTGAGATTTTTGAGCAGAAACAACAATTGGAAGATATCGTCTCCCCCATCCTAGCAAAAATGTCTACACCACGTAAGTTTTGTGCTTGAATGTCAGGAAATATAATGGTTCAGTGTTTTCTTTTCTGATACACTATGATTTTAACTATCTTCAAGTCACAAATAATAACTGAATTCTTTTCATAAGATATGCCTGATTGTATAGTCTTGATATTACATTATCAGTTGTTAAAGTATATGTTTGTAATTTCTTTTTAAAGGTTTATTTATTTTATTTTATGAGCATTTTTCCTGCATGCATGTATGTTCACCCTCATGCATGCCAGACGCCCTGAAAAGTCAGAGGGTGTCAGAGTCCTCAGAACTGGAATTACAGGTGGTTTTGAGGCATCATGTGTGCTGAGAACTGATCCCAGGTCCTGTGCAAGAGTGTCCAGTCCTCTTAGCTGCTGAATAATCTCCCATGCCTGCCTTTGCCGTTTTTTGAAATTTCTTCTTGCTATGTGGCCCCAGTTGCCTGTGTCCTCTGAATACATGGATTACAGGTACCACCTTGCCTGGCTTTTATGCCATTGATTTTGACCAGAGATTGTCACCCAGGAAAGGACATATTTCTGTGAGACAGAGTTGAAGAGTCTGGAAAAGATTTTCAGTATTATAATTTTGTTTTTGGTTGGGGAAAACTACTGTGGAAATAATATCCTGAGACCAGAAGTGCACACATCATAATCTCATGGGCAGTTATGCCTAAGATTTTAAAAATGGCAGCCTTGTTTACGGTCATACTATTTGCATGAAATTCATCCCTTAAAGGCTCCAATCAGTGTGTTTCAGCACATGCACAAAGTTGTATAACTGTCAACATTTCTAATTTTAGGTCATGTTGCTACCTCATAAAGAGACCTTACACTTATCAGCAGGCACTTTCTACTCCCCCCTCCCTCAAGCCCTGGCAATCATTGCTGTACTTTCTATCCTAAGGGTTGGTTGGTTGGTTGGTTTGAGTCAGGGTCTTGGTATGTAGTCCAGCATGGACTGGGTGGGGCTTGTTATGTAGGCCAGGCTGGCCTCAGACTTGCTGTGATCCTCCTGCCTCAGCCTGTTGAGTACCAGGATTACAGATGTGAGATATCTGCCTGGCTGGGACCTGGCTGCTCTGAACTCTTCACAAATGAATCATAACGTACACATTGCCCTTTGTGACTGGGTTCTATCCCTCGGTGTAATGCTTATCTTGTTCTTTTATTCTGGAGCATGTATTGCCACTTAATACGGATGAGTAACATTCCACTGTGTGGATACAAGTTTAGTCCATTCATCAGCCAGAGCCCGTCTTTGCTTTCACTCTTGGGCTGGGATGCACAGTGCTGACATGAGCAGTCATGCATGTGGCTGTGTGCTTGCATTTTTCTGTGATATGTAAACAGGAGAGGGATTGCTGTGTAGTAGATAACTCTGTTTCTAGCCTTCTGAGAAACTGCTAAAGCTGTTTACCATCTTCCATTTTCATCATTGACATTGGAAGATCCCAATTTCTCCATGCCTTTATCGATGTTTATTATTGCCTTTTAAGTATCTCAGACATGCTCAGTGGATGTGAAGAGACATCCTGCTCTGATTTGAATTTCTCTGATCACTAACAACCATACGTACCTTTTCATGTGTTTATGGGTCATCTGTATAATTACTCTGGAGAGCTACTCATTTTGATTATTTAAAAATTTAAATTTGAAGTGTCTTCTACATGTCTCATTACAAAAACTCTCTATATATTCTGGTTACAAGTCTATTATCAGAAATATGATGCTGAGCTGGACATGGTGCCAAGTGCCTGAAATCTCAGCACTGGGAAGGCTGAAGCAGGAAGACCACGAATTTGAGGTTGCCTTAGGCTATTTGAGATCCATTGCTGACAACATGCTTCTTTTCCATGTTCCCTGAGAGGTGAAGGAAGAATGGGTTTGAAGGATGGAACGAGCTGGGATGGGGAAGACAAAGATGGAATTCATCTTATCTCACATTTAAGCTAATCATTGCAGAGATAATGTCTTAAATGCTCAAAGAGACTTCATGGAAGTTTCCAGACTTTTCCAGAAACCCACTTCGATAGGCTAGAATAATGAAGATAAAGGGGAAAGTTGGCCAACTGCCCTTGTTTGCTAGGGTGTTCCTTGGGCAAGCAAATGGCTCTAACTGGAATTATTTCCACACTATGAATGAAGGAAGAAATTAGCCTTCCAGGGGAAGCACATCCAAATTGCAGCTACACATAAAAGTGGCGTTACAATTCTAATCCCCAGGCTGGAGAGATGGCTCAGTGGTTAAGAGCACTGACTGCTCTTTCTAAAGGTCCTGAGTTCAAATCCCAGCAACCACATGGTGGCTCACAACCATCTGTAACGAGGGCTGACACCCTCTTCTGGAGTGTCTGAAGACAGCCACAGTGTACTTACATATAATAAATAAATCTTAAAAAATAATAATTCTAACCTCCAGCCCCTACACAAATGTGGGTGACACTTGTCTGTGTTATGGCTCAGTTAATGAGAAGCTTTGCCATAGCACTAAGCCAATGATACTCTGTCCACTTAGAATAGTGTGTGTGGTATTGTGAGGTAACAGAGCCCAAGATTTTGTAGACAGCTTTCCAATCCTTTGTTGGCTATTAATCTATGTGTCTGAGATGGCACTGTCTGGTTGCACGAGTCTCCCTTCATTTTCTTGACTGGATCTTTGGTTGCTGTCAGTGCCACTGCAGAGATGAAGATATACTGGCAGTGGAGGTACATTGCCTACCTGAAGCCACGATGTAGCCTACGTTTTCGCTGGGTTTTAGAGCTTTTGCTCTTGCATTTTTGTCCTGTGATATAGTTTGCATTACATTTTTTGTATATGGTGTGGCATGGGGTTCAACTTCACTTTGTGTGTGTGTGTGTGTGTGTGTGTGTGTGTGTGTGTGTGTTATTTATTACCTACACTTTTTATGTTTGTCAAGAGGGGTTCTAAGAGGTTGAGACAATTAGGCTAATATAGATAGTGTGAGAAGTCAGCCCTTGTCATTGATGTAACTAATGTCTACTGATCAGATAGGTGGCACCTTCCTGGGTACCTTGAGGGGTGACAGTCTTTAGAGTGTCCCACCTCAAGCAGCTCCTCATGTAGATTGTGAATAAAGCATATATGCCCAGAAAAGGTAAGCTAAGTTTAAAGAGGCTCAAAGGAAAGAGAGAGCACGAAGCGGGGGACTTGTCACCACGAAGCCAGGGCAGAGCTTGAGCACTTCAGAGTGAAAGCACAGGCTGCTGGAGAAGTCCAAGGGAGGGACAGAGGGGGCGAAGGGCTGCTGGTAAGAAGTTCAAGGGAGGGATGGAGGGGGCGAAGGGCTGCTGGTAAGAAGTCCAAGGGAGGGATGGAGGGGGCGAAGGGCTGCTGGTAAGAAGTCCAAGGGAGGGATGGAGGGGGCGAAGGGCTGCTGGTGAGAAGTCCAAGGGAGGGACGGAGGGGGCAAAGGGCTCCCGTTTTGCTGACTGTAGTTGTCCTGTCAAGGCAGAGTAGGAAACGAGGCTGCAAAGTTAGCTTGTGGTCATTTTATTAAAACTACTGAAAAATAGTCTGACAGCTTTAAACTTTACTTTATGGGCAGTGGGACACCATTACAGAGCTTTTAGGTCTGGAGAGAGCTCAGTCAGTAAAATGCTTGCCTCACAAACTTGAGGACCTGAGTTTGATCCCTAGAAGCCACTAATGTTGATGAGGGAGATGCCCTATGCTTGTAATTCCAGTATTGGGGTGGTGGTGGAGACTGGCACGGTTAGCACCTAGGGCTAACTGGCAGGCCAGCCTTGCTACATCAGCGAGCCCAGGCCAATGAGAGAGTGTCTCAGAAAACACCGTGGGCATGTCCTGAAGCAGGACACTTGAGGTTGTCCTCTAACTTCCAGAGGCACGTGGATTCCCATGTGAAGCACACTCAGGTTCATCTGTACACAGCCCTCTACCCCCGCCCCCTCCACACAAGGTGTTTGGTGTTGTGTGGCTATAATCCAAGAACTTGGAAGGCTGTAGCAAGAGGATCGTGAGTTTGAGGCTAGCCCGGGTTGCACAGCAAGACCCTCTCTCAGACACACAAAGAAACAAACCTTTAAGGCAGTAGAGAAGTGGGCTTAAGCAGGGGAGAACAATCTGGTTTTCTGTATGAAATGGTTTGGAGGGAGAGCAGAGTAGTCAAAGTAAGTCCTGCAGTCCAGAAGCGCGATGATTAGACTTTAATACTGATTGGACAGTTCATTCCCACCCACCCCATCCCCACCACGGAGCTGACCCAGTAGCCCTCACTCACTCCGCCTCACCTCTGCAGAGGAATTACCTCTCTCCCCAGGTCCCTTACACTCCAGCCTTCTAGGCTTCTTCATATCATAAGATGCTATGCTGGCTCCTGATGACACCTCTGAAACGATCCTTAACTTCACATCAAAGAAACGAAGTCAGGAGAGGTTCAGTATCTTAATGGGAGTCCTCTGTGCAGTGGTCCAATATGTACGTACCAGGAGTATCGTGCATGTGGGAAGTGTATCCTCTTGGCTTTGCATACTATAGGAAAGTCAGAGGCTGTCAGGGTTTAATTAATGGCTGACTCGGGCTAGGATATACTGTTGTATTCTATGCCCATTGTTTGAAAAAACTGGCTATATTGTGTTTCATATCTCAAGCTAATTAAATGTCATTTAAAAATCTGCTTCTTTCAGGCCAAGTGAAAAGTGCCAAATCGATAACCTAAGCCGTGGTCAGCAGAGAAGTCAAGGATGTGCCTTCTACAGATGCCACATGGTGTAGAAGGCTACATTACGTTTCAGTATTAAATACGACAGACCCGTTCCTCGTCCCTGCCAAGTTCAAGAAATAGATCCAGAGTTTTGCAGAAATGTCTGGGTACAAATTCAGTCACCTGGCTTTGTGTTAGACTGTTCAGAATACTCACACCTGGCTCAGGGGCTGGGCCTCTGTTCCTCCAAACTCAGTCCTCCCGAGTCCTCCAAGCTTGGCTCCTCCTGAATCCTTCAAGCTTGGCTGCTCCTGAGTCCTCCAAGCTCAGTCCTCCTGAGTCCTCCAAGCTTGGCTCTTCCT
>NC_034594.1:134043199-134044881 GCF_900095145.1 Mus pahari
TCCAAGCTCAGTCCTCCTGAGACCTCCAAGCTTGGCTCCTCCTGAATCCTTCAAGCTTGGCTGCTCCTGAGTCCTCCAAGCTCAGTCCTCCTGAGACCTCCAAGCTTGGCTCTTCCTGAATCCTCCAAGCTTGGCTCCTCCTGAGTCCTCCAAGCTCAGTCCTCCCAAGTCCTCCAAGCTGAGTCCTCCTGAGACCTCCAAGCTTGGCTCTTCCTGAATCCTCCAAGCTTGGCTCCTCCTGAGTCCTCCAAGCTCAGTCCTCCCGAGTCCTCCAAGCTCAGTCCTCCTGAGACCTCCAAGCTTGGCTCCTCCTGAATCCTCCAAGCTTGGCTCCTCCCGAGTCCTCCAAGCTCAGTCCTCCTGAGACCTCCAAGCATACAAGCACACAGAGAAGCTAATAGTTTTCTGTTTAACTGAGGCAAGAAATTTTCACTTGACTAGGGAATTCTATTTTTAAAAGATGCATTAAGCCATTTGTAAAAGAAAAGCAGGTTTTCCCTCTCTTTCAAAAAGCAAATATTAAGAATTGAAGTCCCCCATCCCTGAGAGGTGGGGTCCTCTGGTTTTAGCTGTCTGAATTAAAATTCATCTGGAAGGTGGGATATAGTTTCTGAGGAAAGCCCACAGATCTGTGGTTTCCCCTCTCAGGGTTTGGTAATACACGGTAACTGCCACCGTCTCTTTTACATTTCCAGTGTTTTAAAGGCCATGGATACAGAAAGGGTCCTCAAAAAGTACGCTTGGTAGCCAAATCAAGCAGGACCCTGAACTTCCTATTACTTTGCAACTTTCTGGGGAAGTTTTTTTTTTTTTTTAATAAAAAATAGAATATGTATACTTAAAAGAGGAGAGAATCATTTTATCACTTTCTCCTCCTTGCTATGCAAACTACTTTTCACTTTAGAGGAGAAAGAAAACGGGAGCCATTCAGTCATACTTGTCAGGTGATGTTCTCTTGGTCACGCTATTGAGGTCATCTTGTTTTTAAATGTTTCCCCAAGTTTCCACTTCTGGAATCTTTTCTCTATAGGAGCAATTGCCATTTAGCTACCTTCAGCAGAAACACGAACACTAGCCCGTCTCTGTGATACCCAGAGTGCTCACTGCTCACGGTAGACAGAGATCTGTGCTTGGCCCTTTTAGGACAACCTTTCAAGACACTTGGTGCACATGAGCACTGAGCTCATTAGGAAAAGCCTTGGTACCATGGCGGGGGTGGTGGTGGTGGTGTTATTTTTATTCTAAGCCATGTTTTCTGAGCCTTTGTCATGAACACAACGGTGGTTTCTAGGTCTCTTCTGGTAACTAGGAAGGGAGTCTTTAAACTCACTTTTATTCCCAGGTGAGACAAGCATTTTTAACAATCTACTAGAACAATTTCTCTCTCCCTCTTTGCCCCACAATCTTTGTCCTCAGACGTTTTATAGCCTTTGATACACTTGCTAACACAGTATTTGTACAGTTCCTTGAATTGGCACCTTTATACCAACTTTCTTATAATCTCCTTTTCTAACGCCCCACCAACTTCTCTTCTTGACCCTCATTGTCAGATCCTCTCAAGATTCAATTCGAATTCTTGGTGGGACAATGGTGGTTCTTCACCCTATGACTATCTCTGTCTCCAATATTTCCTTCTTTGGGACATTTACAGTGCCAGAAGTCCCATTCTGTGTCCTGTGTAA
>NC_034594.1:134045377-134056379 GCF_900095145.1 Mus pahari
AGCCTCCTTCATTCTGTGTCCTGTGTAATGAAGTCTCCTTCATTCTCTTTCCTGTGTAACTTAGCCTCCTTCATTCTGTGTCCTGTGTAATGAAGTCTTTATTCTGTGTCATTCTGTGTCCTGTGTATTCATCCACATGCTTCTCTCTCCAAGTGAATGAATATGGATCTTTATGAAAGAAAGACATTTTTGTTGAAAATCCTTTATTTTCAACAATTTTGTTGACATCATTTATGAAGGAAGGCCCCTTTTGTTAGGGGCCTTCCTCATACCTAAAGAGCTTGTAAAGTAGTGAGTTGGTAAATAGAAGTTGAATTGACACACTTAGTACTACCTTACTATCAGTACCTAGCATTGCTTAGTACTACCTTGTACTCATAGAACTCACTCCCTCTTCATTCATTTACAGAGCTATAATACCATTATAGAAATGCTCCCAACCTTAGCTTATGCCTTGCCTATGTCAGTGTACCATAGACAAGCCATACACACAGCAAAAGTTGTGGCTCTCTGCCCGCTCCCAACTGTGTAGTCCTTAAACTTTTGTCTTGAATGTCATGGATCTGGTGGCCCCATGGCATCCTTGGATCTTATTTCAGAGACTCCTTTGATGTGGGATCTGAATACTTACTTACATCTGTGTATGCATAAATTCTGTTCGAGAGATATTAATTATTATCTTTGTTGCACTGATGTATAAATAGATCAATAGGAGATTTAGATGCCCTTATGCTGTGAGTTTGATGAGATTTCATTAGCTGCATGGTGCTTTCTGACCTTGCATAGACTAATTACTTTTTATAAAGCAAACACTTAACAGTTCAGGAATGCCTCCACAGTATTTGAAAGGGAGGCAATTTAATGTTATGATCAGTTCTAGTTGGTAGATCTTTAGGTTTTGTGTTTCATTGGTCATAAAAATGTAAAAATATAAAGGTATGGTATTAATGTAACATTATTAAAATAACAACTGCTGCCTGTTATCACTGTCATGTAACAAAAGACATTTTAATTCCAAAACTTAGGGCTACGTGGTGACAGTGTGATCTGAATAAATGAAGCATCATTACAGAATTTTATGTTAGGCGTTCTGTTCTCATTTTGCCTCCTATGATAGAGCTTTTATCATATGCCAGAACTGACCTAGTGTCTAACTTTTCATGCTCTAGATGTCTAACTGACGTTTGTTTTAACATAAAAGGGCACAGGTTCGAATCTCCGGCGTCGCGCTGTGGCTCACTGCGGCTCCCCAACGTCCGGTCCGCTCTCTCGGGACGGCCCAGCTCCCAGCGCCGCGCCGCCGCCCGCCGTCCGCCTGCCGCCCGCCGCCCTCGCGACCCCCCGTCCCTGGCTCATGGCCAAGCGCCGTGCGGCTGAGCCGCTCACGTTCCGCGTGCCTTGGGAGCGGCTCCTGCCCGCGACTTCCCCGAGGAGCTGCCGCTCTGGGTCCGGCTGTCTGGGGCGGCTCGGCCCCTCAAGCGCCAGGGGGACGCGGGGACCAAGGCGGAGCCTGCGTCTGCTCTCCACAAGCAAGGCGGCGGCGGGGATGGCATACAGGGCTGTAACCTGGAGCCCGAGAGCCACCTCCTGGCGAGCAGGAGGAACCCTGGGCCATGGGCGGCGGCGACAGGGTAGAGAGCGCAGGCAGCCCGCAGGGACGGGGTGCACAGCCCAAGGAAGAGTTTGTGCAGTAAAATACATTCCAGGATGGGAGGAGCCCTCTGCCACCCATTGATCTGGCAGCTCTTGAAGATGTGAGTGCAAACAGTCCGACAGAAACATTTGCGAGGACAAAAATGAAGGAGTTGAGACTGACATGGAGTCTTGACAGAAGGATCTGAAGACATGGGATTCATTGAATTTGAGGAGGCCTAAAGGAAAAGTTCTTTTCCATACTTGATCCTTTTTTCAAACCTGAAAAATGAGAAAGAGTTTTGGGATAAATAACTAATGACTACTGAATCTCCTAATGGAGAGTTGTCGAGGGTGTGGTAGAGCTGCAGACAAAACACTTTGCGTATGCATTTTTTTTTTTATGAAAAAAGTTTTGTTCACGCTCTTGACTTTGAAGATGCTTATCTTGGAAAAGGAGGTTTTGACAGTTTCAGGGGAAGTACTCAGATCTTCCGCACTTGTTCTGTCAAATGTTCCTTTGCACCACAAAGGCTATTTGTGGTACCTGGAATGAATACATTTATACAGCTGATGCTGATAAATACTTTCTAGTGCATCTTATTGGATCCCCTTGGTTGGACAAATAGGGAGACGATTCTCTATGCAAAATCAAAACGTGAGATTGTTTCTGAAAGCTGACCTTGTTTTAAAAGAGTGTAAATTTAAACTAGTGAGAACTTCCATGTGGGCAGCTTGTTCTAACTCTCACTATTTGCTGTTTATTAAAACAGTACAGGCAATGAATAGAGCCAAACAATGGATAGAGGACAGTAGGAAGCAGATGCCCGCCCCTCCTCTCTTTTTCTGAGGTGAAAGAAATGATCTGGTCAGTTTAGTGATTTTGTTTTGAGGACATTTTTTATATTGTTTATATTACTTTAGACCTGTAGTTCTCAACACTGATAACTCTTTAACCATCTTTGCTCAAGCCCTGGTCCTAGAGAGAGCTCATTCAATTATTTGAAGGTGGCTTTACACATAGGTCTTTGTTTTGTTTTGTTTTGCATCGATTCTGTATTCCTGTATTGTGCAGATGGGGCCAGAACCACTAGACTAGCTTTTCCTGTTTAAGGAGATCACTAGTGTGAGCTACAGCAATGCCTCTTCCTTAGTTTTGTCCGTATCTTATGTTATTTGATTTGCCATTACTAAGTTATTGTGTTACAGTTTTGTTTTTAATAAAGTACAGTTTATGTTTGAAAAAAAAAGCATTGTAAAAGGCTGACAGTTACTCTAGTGTTCATCTAATATGCAGTAGGTTCTGTTGTACAGGCAAGTCGAATCTCCCGTTTCACACACTCCTCCTCTTACTATGTGGTCCCATCATTTCTAATGCAGCAGTTCGAGTTTCTGGTCTCTCTTGAATCCAGGGAGCCATGACTATAGTTGACAATGGTTCCATGTCATTTCCAATGCTAGGTTATAAGAGGTTGATTTGGCTTCTGCCTCAGTCTCTTAAGATACTGCCTTAGAAGCCAGTCTGTGGGGAGATAAAGGAGGAAAGGAACTGAGGCTCAAGCCTGCAGCAGCGACTGTGCTCCATTCATCCAGCCATTGCCCAGATCATGAAGGAGCTATCTTGGAAATGGATTCTCCAATCAAGCCCCTGTTTGAAGCTATGTGGAGTGGAGACACACTTTCTCTGGCCGAGTCCCACCAACATCATGAACTTCTGAGATAAAGTTTTTGTTTTAAGCTGCACAGTTTTGTATTTATTTTTTACACAAAAGATATAACATATGCATGTTAGAACTCAGAAATATGAAATGGCACAACAGAACCCAGAATATGTGGCTTTGTTCTGCAACTGGCTGATGGGTCGAAGCTGTGAAGGTCTAGCAGGGAACATGAGTAATGGTTGCCAGCCTCAAGTAGAGCCGAGCAGAAGCCTTTCATTTCAGATCCTCTAAGAGGTTACTGTGGGAGGAGTGTCCCTGCAGGCTAGAGAGAAAGGTTCTTTCTTGTTAGGAAGTCCCAGTTTAAGTACTAAACCCAGTGATTCAGTGAGTATGTCCCAGCTTTGCCCCAGGGTCGCCTAACCTTTTCTGAGGTGTGAAAGGAAGAAAGGGACTGAGCTGGAGAAGGGAACACAGCAGCTTTTAAGTAAGATTGGAAAGAAACATAAACGTGCCACTAGTTTGAAGTTGAAGTGTCTCTCCATTTCCCAGCCTTTGTAGATGACAAAAGTTATTAATTCAAGAAATGACTTCTGGGAAAAGATAAAACCAGGGACAGAACCATCTGTTAAGAAATCAGAAACATTTGAGATGGCGCTCATTGGAGAGGCACTGGGACTCTTAGATAGTTGGGCATTTTCCATGTGGCCAGATCGATGGTTTCTGCGTAGGGTGGCCATCACTGCTGCGCCCTGATGTAACAGAACTGCCACTGCCACACGTCCCTCCTTTCCCAGCATAAGGAACTGTTTGATACACCTTTCTTAGGTCTAATGTCCACTCTTGGCCAAATCAGCATACTGGGAGATGGCCAATTACGACTAACTCACCTGCCGTACTTGCCTGTCTCAGTCACATATGTAGTCTACCATCAGAAGACAGGATTTGGGCAAAGCACACTTTGGCCTCTCAGTTCCCTGAGGCTATCAATGGTTCCTTTTGCTGGCTTTGCTCAAAAATGGTGAAACAAATCTGTTATGGCTTTAACAGAAGATCTCCACAGGAGAGGTTGTAATGAAGACTAGCCTGGCCATCCCTGGAGTTCAGTTAGGCACTGCCTCTGGCTTTCAGTACCGCATCTAAGTCAGAGCTGAGTATGAATTTTGTCCAGGTTTTCCTAAGGTATGTGGACTTGGGGAACCTGAATCTTGAAACTTAAAACTACAAGAGTCGTACTCACAAGGTTTGGTGCCACCAAGAGAGCTGGAAAGGACAACAGTGGGACAGGAGCAGAACACAGCAGGGAAAGGTGATGGAAGGCAGTGGTGTGAAGTCAATGTGACAACTGGGAGTCTAATGGGAAAGCGCAGGTGAAAGAAAGCCTTGTGAGCTAGTTATCATGGGAGGTAAACTGAGGCAGCAGTGTGAAAGTTCTCTGGTCCTGTGGTTTAAAGGGACTGCACATCTATACAATGAAGTTGCAGACTGGATTTCAGAGGCATGTATACAACTTGATTGAAATTCAGTCTCTAGGACCTGAGACGTGCTTTGGAGTTTCTTTAACACATACACAATGCAGAAGACGATAGAGTCCATCAGCTTCCTGCTGTGATGTTCCCCCCAGTGCTCTATGAAAGAGCATGTGCAGGCAGCATGCACCATGAGAAGCAAGCATCGTGGGAAGAGTAGAACTCCCTACACACAACCTACACTACACTACAAATTAATGACTCGTGTTCACTGAAGAAATTGTATTTGTTTCTTGTAATTAGATGGGAGACCCTGTCCCCAGTCACATGCTAGGCATCAAGAATTAGTTGATGGCTATGTCCTAAGGAGAGTTGGTGACATTGTACCTTCAAGCAAAGAACTAAAATTCCATAGTGAGCTGAATGGAGGAAAATGATAACCTTGAATATTGAAAGGGAATGAGGATGAGAATGAGAATGAGAATGAGAATAAGGGATGGCTCAGTGGTTAAGAGCACTGACTGGTCTTCCAAAGGTCCTGAGTTCAAATCTCAGCAACCACATGGTGGCTCACAACTGTCTCATAATGAGATCTGACGCCATCTTCTGGAGTGTCTGAAGACAGCTACAATGTACTTACATATAATAAATAAATAAAATCTTAAAAAAATAAAACCTTAAAAATAAGAATAATAATAAGAAGAAATGGAAAATCAGGAAAGAAGTCTAAAGGGACTGAAAGGGTAACGGGTGGGTGAGCTGGTTGGTTTTGTGTGTTAACTTGACACAAGCTGGAGTTATCACAGAGAAAGGAGCCTCCCTTGAGGAAATGCCTCCATGAGATCCAGCTGTAAGATATTTTCTCAATTAGTGACCAAGGGTGGGAGGTCCCATTGTGGGTGGTGCCATCTCTGGGCTGGTAGTCTTGGGTTCTACAAGAAAGCAGGCTGAGCAAACCAGGGGAAGCAAGCCAGTAAAGAACATCCCTCATGGCCTCTGCATCAGCTCCTGCTCCCTGACCTGCTTGAGTTCCAGTCCTGACTTCCTTTGGTGATGAACAGCACTGTGGAAGTGTAAGCTGAATAAACCCTTTCTTCCCCAACTTGCTTCTTGGTCATGATGTTTGTGCAGGAATAGAAACCCTGACTAAGACACAGAACATGAAAGCAAAAGGAAGGGGTGTGGAAGGCTGGTGGAAGGCACAAATGTGAGCAACTATAATAATATACATATGTAAGATGTTACAGTGAAACCTATTATTTTGTATGCCAACTAAAATTTAATTAAAAGAAATGATTCAGTGTTAAGGGAGTTAGGGCTGAACTGGATAGAACTGGCATAAGAAAGACATCATATATGGTTTTTACAACCCCAAGGGTTCTGTCTATGTGGATAATCTTTGACCCTTTCATGTGTTACGTCAGGCAAAGGAAATCAGTTAAAAACAGTTGTAGGCGAAGGCAGAGTGTGGCCATTAAGAAGTGCATGTTTCTTTATAGCTCCATAACTCCTCTTGGATTGGAGGTGGGAATAATGAGTGCAGCCAATCAGAACAACAGCAGGTCGGCAAGAAACCAATGGGAACAGCTTTTGCTTTGGCATCAGTTGGTGGTACTGACCCTGACGAACAGCTCAACTCAGCGCAACTGAGCCCTGCTCTTTGGGATTTTGAAAGACTGCGTTTTGATTTCAACTCTGAGCTAGTTCAGGCTTGGAAGAACACACCTCTGGGGAAGAACTTGGTTTTAAGGTCATTGACATGGGAACCAGGGCTTGGAGATAAGAACCGGAAGAACTGCTTGAGGGCGGGGAGTGACTGAAGATGTCGTGGCCACCTCTTGGTGACCGGTAGCAAACAAGTATAAAACAGGGAGGGGGCAAAGGATGAAGTCTGTTCCCGAGGCTACTTCAGACTTTAGGAAGTCTTAGGCTAGCTATAAGGAAAAGCAAAAATAACCCAAGCCCTTCCCAGGGCCATCTCATACATTTATGTAGGCTATGTCTCACACAGGATATCAGTTCAGTGGGGGGCAACAGGAACGGAAGTCCAGCCTGTCTGTTGTTTTGACAAGCCACGTGCCTGTTGTCAGGCTTCGTGGCCCCGAAGAAGAGGTACTTCTTCCTAATTCAATCGAAGGCATCACACAATCAAACCTCAAATCTTTTCAAGTCTTTAAAAAAAAAATATGGTTTACCCTGTCCTCACTCCAAACCTTAACTGATATGATACAATTTACCTTGTTCCTCAGTCTCTGAGAGAGAGAAAACAAGTGAGTTTTGAAGGCGGGGTAGTGGAGTGGAATCCCAGAGTGATTTGTACTCGTGGGAAGTGAGGAGTGTGATGTTTATCTTTGCTCCTATCCTCTTAAAGATTCCACTCCATCCGCAGTGTATGACGCACTTGTCGTGTGCCCCAGACTGTGTTTACAACCTGAATGAAAATCAAAATTTCTGGCTGGAGAGACCGCTCAGCAGTTAAGAGCACTGACTGCTCTTCCGAAGGTCCTGAGTTCAAATCCCAGCAACCACATGGTGGCTCACAACCATCCATAATGAGATCTGACGCCCTCTTCTGGTGTGTCTAAAGACAGCTACAGTGCCGGGCAGTGCTGGTACACTCCTTTAATCCCAGCACTTGGCAGGCAGATTTCTGAGTTGGGGACCAGCCTGCCTGGTCTATAGAGTGAGTTCCAGGACAGCCAGGGCTATATAGCGAAACCCTGTCTCAAAAAACAGAGAGAGAGAGAGAGAGAGAGAGAGAGAGAGAGAGAGAGAGATGTAAAAATCTCAGTCCTAGCCTTTGATCAGGCACACACATGATCAGATCAACACTACCAACATAAGTGTCTCTATAAATATTCCTGGAGCATGAGGGGGAATGAGAGGCACTGATGTGCTCAGAGCTGAGTGTGCTACCCACCTTAGATAGGTGGGGTGTGGATGAACCGGATCCCTGCAGGTCTCATGGTCTTTTTTTTTTTTTCTTCTTCTTCTCCTTCCATGTCACAACAGAATAGTCTGCTATAGTGCAAGGCAGCCCTGGAAAAGCAATGCCGAACAACAGTTTTTCTTTTTGGGCAACAAAAAGTGGCAACAAGCCTGATTTACTCTGTGGGAGGCCAGCAGATTACTTTGTGGTCCAGAAGCACTTCATAATTCTCATATGCGCCACAATTGTTCTGGGAGGTAAGCAGCTATGCGAGACTCTCCTCTATCCTTAGAACCTCTTCTCATGGTCGGAGACCACAGCTGTATCCAAAGCACAGACAGCGGAACCTGAAGATGGGAACGAAGGCCTTCCGCATGCACCGCTTTGCTCAGTTTTTAAGGCGCTCTTGTGCTTTACTCAGTTACACGGGTTGAGCATGGGAGGGTGGCAAGTACATTAAGAAGCATGAGACTGGCTGCCATCG
Organism: Mus pahari; assembly: GCF_900095145.1. Classification (NCBI taxonomy): domain Eukaryota; kingdom Metazoa; phylum Chordata; class Mammalia; order Rodentia; family Muridae; genus Mus; species Mus pahari. The sequence goes on from NC_034594.1 coordinate 134,053,550, forward strand.
TGGAGGTGCTTCAGGGGGGAGGTAGGCAAACAAATAATCATGAGGCAATGTAGTGCTAAGTGTACACACGGAAAGAATGTTAGGGTTCTCTAGTAACTGACACTGCCTGCATGACCAGGCCTACCCTGATCAAACTACCTGAGATAAGGGGAGACAGCTCGTCGAACAGACAAGGAAGACAAGCAATCCACAGTTTACATACTCAATGTCATTAATCTTGCTTATGTCATTAATCTTGCTTATTATGGCTTCTTTAGATCTCATCCTTTAATGCCAGCATTGAAGGATGTCAGAGGCAAGCAGATCTCTGAGTTTGAGGCCAGACAGAGTGAGTTCCAAGATACCTGGGGTTATACAGAAACACCCTGCCTCAAAAAAAAAAAAAAAAAAAAAAAAAAAAAAGAAGATTCCATTTTATTATATGTATAGGAATGTTTTTCTTGCATGTATGTCTGGGAACCATGCGCACACAGTGCCCACAGTGCCAGTAGAGGGCATGAGAGTCCCTAGAACTGTGTGGTTATGGCTGCCTCTGAGCTGCCATGACTGCCAGTGCTGGGGACTGAACCTGGGTCCTCTGGGAAATCAGCAAGTATGCTTACCCACGGAGCCATCCCTCCAGCCGCCATTAAGGCTTTTGGTGGGATTTCCTCTTTACTCCACCCACTTTGCCTGCCTAGAAAAAAATTAGAGAGGGCTTTGAAAATAAAGGTCTCCTGAACATGGATTACAGATTCAGCAGGTGTGCCGAATGGTATTCATAGAGATAAAGTATCCCAGTCAATGATGAGAGTTTCTAGGTCTCTGGAAAAGAAAATTTGCTTGGGAAGAACACAAGCTGCTCTCAAAACTTTTCTGGACTCAGGGAAACTACCAAGGACTAAATATTGAAATGAATGCATGTAAAGAGTATCTTCATCTTAGAATTCATCAGGGAGTGAAATTGCTTTGTCTGGGGGCTTTTAATAGATTCACTAATGACGTTGGTTCCTTTCAGTACCCACAGCGATTGGATGACCCTGAGCATTGATAACTCAAGATACACCCCGAGGATGTAAAGAAATGTGGCCAAGGGCATTGCAGAAATAGTGTGAGAAACCATCTCATTACCCAGACTCAAGCATAAGAAATATTCAATAATTCTTTACTGACTTGGTTCAAGCTCAGTCTAGGAGGCAGGAATTACTGAATCTAGGCCGCCAGTGAGTCTTGCTTTCTACCATTGGTAGATGCCTGGAGAGTGGTCCTAATATGTTCCTGGGTGTGTAACTGTGAGGCGGGTGAAGCCTCAGTATTTTCCATAGTCTTCTGTGAGGAATGCCCGTCATATGTATCTTATACTTCACAAATTGCATTTGTGGCCCAGTGAGCTTCAGGAAGTGAAAGCACATGCCACACATGCATGTCCACACGAGTTCAAGTCCCAGAGCCCACATAAGGTATGTAGAGTCCTTGAATTTCTACACACACACACACACACACACACACACACACACACACACACTCACTCACACACAAATATATTTGTAATAGTTATTATTAACTCTTCACACACACTATGACTCAGAAAAAGTTGAAAATTAAATAATGAGGCTGAAAATGTAAATAAACATCTTTTTTGGTAAGATATATGCACACACACAAACACACACACATACATATGTAATGGATTACAGTATAGGTTGACACATATATTGTATATATAATACAATGTATAGTGATTGAGTAGGGTAATTACTATTTTGAAACTATAAATTATATTTTTATTTTTTAGGGTTTTCAAGGATGGTTTTAAAGAATTCTGAGGTCTTTGTCTTGATGATTCTCTCTCTGTCGGGATTTGTGACAGGGCGTCTGGCTTACCATTTTGTTGAGGTATTGTATACATAATACATTAGAGAGTAAGTCAAAGGTCAAACACCTCAAAGAAGGTCCAATTCTAATATGCAAGTTTTTCTTTGTCTTTAGTTCTGGATATCAAACGTGTGAACAAATGTTTAAAACAATTTCATACAGTGCTGAGCATTTTTTCAAAGAAAGACACATAAGAAGTGCAATAAGAGTCATAAGTTAGGAAAGCTTCAAATGAAGCATTGACTTGGAAGTAAGACAATTCACGTGCATTGGCAGCTTCCTTGTCATTCTTCTCCAACCCTTACCCTTTCTGTCTTGTTACTCCATGAGCTCCTGTTCCTTTCCTTTGTGGGTACACTGATGTTCCTTTCCTTTGTGGGTACACTGATGTTCACTTTAAACATGTAGAGGCTTGATACAAAAGGCAGCAACTCTTTCCTTTTAAGATTTATTTTATGAGTATGGGGTGTTTTGCCTTCAGGTCTGTAGGTGCATTGCGTGCATACCTAGTATCCGTGAAAGCCAGAAGAGAGTGCCAGATCCCCTGCATGTACCTCACACAACACAGCCACAAAAAAATACTCCTTCATTGTCTCAACTTATTAATGCCCCGTCTTAACAGCAGAGCGATGTGCACTAACAATTTGACTCCATTCAATGTTTCAGGTTTTTAAGATGGGAAATAATAGCTATAGGATATTTATCTAGGGCTGTGAAAACCTATCAGTCTCCCCAGGTCTCACCACCCCCATCAGCTGGCATCATTTGAGAGTTTACTATGTGCCACACACAACTTTTTGTGTGTATGTGTGTAGACATTTTTTTTCCAATTTTTATTAGGTATTTACTTCATTTACATTTTAAATGCTATCCCCAAAGTCCCCTATACCCTCCCCCCTCCCCTACCCATCCTCTCCCCCTTCTTGGCCCTGGTGTTCCCCTGAACTGGGACATATAAAGTTTGCAAGACCAAGAG
>NC_034594.1:134056390-134058122 GCF_900095145.1 Mus pahari
TGGATTCGGTTTGCGGCAATTTTATTGAGTATTTTTGCATCAATATTCATAAGGGAAATTGGTCTGAAGTACTCTATCTTTGTTGTGTCTTTACATGGTTTAGGTATCAGAGTAATTGTGGCTTCGTAGAATGAATTGGGTAGAATACCTTCTGTTTCTTTTTTGTGGAATAGTTTGAGAAGAACTGGAATTAGGTCTTCTTTGAAGGTCCCATAGAACTCTGCACTAAACCCATCTGGTCCTGGGCTTTTTTTGGTTGGGAGACTATTAATGACAGCTTCTATTTCTTTAGGGCCACACACATCTTTAAGTGCTCTGTACTAATGAATTTACCAACTCAACAATCCTTGGGCTGAGCCATTCATTCTTGCAGGGTAATGGTAGTAGTCACTAGTCACTTCACAGACAAGGAACAGAGGCACTGAGAAGTTAGATTGTGCGGTTGTTAAATTGGAATGGTCTAGAAAACACTTTTAGAATAAATTACAGCACTTCAGCCACCACCGCATTTTCTATGACTTTATGTACATCATTCACCATCCATGCCCTATATAGGTTATATCACTATCTAAGCATCATATATCTTTACTGACTAACTGGGATTTTTTTTTTTTCAATTTAAGCGTATCTCTGCAAATCTACCAATATCTGGGCAAGAATATGTAATAGATATATTAAATTAAATATCTAATAGCCTAATTAAAATACTTTTCTGTGGATTGGATAGCATTGTCTCAGGTGACACCAATGGTAAGGGATATCATTTCTATAAATGCCAATTATAGGTTATAATAATATATGCATATAATATATATGCAATGTTCATGTAAAATAACATGCCAGAGAAGACGAGTTTGCAAGGAGGAAAGAATAGAAAAGAAGGGGCTGGAGAGATGGCTCAGTGGGTAGGAGCACTTGCTACTCTTGCAGAGAGGGTCCAGGTTCAGTTCCCAGCATCAACACGGTGACTCTCAACCCTTTGTAACTCCAGTTCTAGGGGATCTGACACTTTACCCTGGTACTGAAGGCATGTAGTGCATATGCACAGATGCAGCCATAACATTGGTACATATAAAACTAAAGGAAAAGTTCTTCAAAAGGAGGGAAGATGTATTTGGGCTCTTGCTTTCATACTTTTCAGTCCTTGGTTGTTCCGCTCCACGGCCGTGGTTTGTGGGGAAATGGAGCATCATCACCCTGGCAGAGGATGAGGCAGAGCAAGGCTGCTCACCTCACGACAGAGAGAGTCAGAAAGAAATGGGTCAGGACAAGATGCGCTCTAGAATGTAGAATGCCACATTAATGACCTTCCATTCAGCTAGCATATCCAAAAAAGCCCAAGGACCGTATTTGCATTCTCATGATCCAAGCACCTCTCAACAGCGCCACCTGCTGGAACCAAGCCCTCAAACAAACCTTTTCAGGGCGGGGGCCCATGCTTCGAAACCACCGCAGTTAACAGACTAATTTTTTCCTTGCATTTGTTACTTTAGGTGCACCAAATTGTCTACCCTCTTCTAAAAACACCAAGCTTTTCACTGTATTGTTATTTTTTACCTTTAATTGTATTTGTGGCTGCTTTGGATGTGGACTTTTATATAGTCAAGAACGTGTTCTGGCAGGTAAGAACATATTTTCTCTTTCTTTCTTTCTTTCTTTCTTTCTTTCTTTCTTTCTTTCTTTCTTTCTTTCTTTCTTTCTTTCTTTCTTTCTTTCTTTCTTTCTTTCTTTC
>NC_034594.1:134058147-134061952 GCF_900095145.1 Mus pahari
CGAGACAGGGTTTCTCTGTGTAGTCCTGGCTGTCCTGGAACTCACTCTGTAGACCAGGCTGGCCTTGAACTCAGAAATCCGCCTGCCTCTGCCTCCCAAAAGAACACATTTTAAAACAGCCAACCATCTCTGCTCTGTAGAACTATTAATTTAAAAGAGTTGCAGGGTGGGGCGGGGTGGGGCAGGGATGGGATTAATGTTTGCTGAGGCACGGCCAGGTTTAAGATCCAAGTAAATAACATCTCAGTTTTGCCTGTGAGCCACTGAGGCAGAGTTTACAGAGAGTGTTGGGAAACACTTGGGTCTGGGTTCTGGTCCCAACCTAGTTTCATCTTGACTGTGTCTTCTTTTTGATGGTGGGATGGTTGTTAATTATATTTTCTCTTTTTCCTTAATTACACTTGCTGTATTACCTTATTTCTGTTTTCAGAGAACATTTCCCCCATTTTTGGTTTAACTCTGTTCTTTCTAGCATCTTGAATTAAAATCTATTGCATTGTAGCATTTTAATGGTATTTTGCCTATTTTCACCCCCTTTATCTGACCTCATATTTTATCTCTTAGTGTTTTAATTATTACTAAATTCTAATTTTTTAAAAGCTTTTGGGGGGTCAGGGACACATTCATTCTTTTGTAGTTATGTAGCCTTGGCCGGCCCTGACCTTGATATGTAGACCAGGTTGACCTTGAATATACAAGGTTCTGCCTGTTGGGGCTAAGGCATGAACCACCATGTCTGCAGAGTACAGTAGCTAGAGACGTGTAAGTCGCCCGTGGAATGCTGGAGATGTGTAAGTCGCCCGTGGAATGCTGGTTTAGAGTCCTTTGGGTGCTTTCTATCCACAAACCTTGTACAAGTCTATGCCATGTTAAAAATGATAAAGTAATGGCAAGAGCATGACCCAGTCAGTAAGACACCGGCTGCTCTTCCAGAGAACCTGTGTTTGGTTCTCAGCACCCACACGGCAGCTCACAACCATCTGTAATTCAGTTTCAGGGGTCCAATGCCCATTTCTGACCTCCATGGGGACCGGGTATGCAGGTAGTATAGATGCCACAGATATACATACAGGTAGAATGCCTAGTCTGTAACATAAAAGAAAAAAAAACAAAGTTAAATAGAATAAAATGGTGACTATGACCAACATATACTGTGCATATGTGTGAAATTCTCAAAGAGCCAATTAAAAAACAAAATGTTATATTATGAAAAATAATATAGTAAAAGAAATCTGTAATCCCAGATATGGGTCTTTAATGTGAGTTAACGCAGTCAGGTTCTCTTTGGATAGACTGTAACGCTGTGTGGTGACTGGGTTCACAGGTCTTGCTCACAGGACTGATTAGCTTTGGCACGGCTTTCATCATAATTTCCTACGTGGTTATGAAGCTAAATGGGCACTCGTGGGATCTTCAGTGCTGCTTGCTCTTCAGCATCACCCTGTGCATCATAGACCCTCTTCACTCCGTCAACACGCTGAAGACGATCGGTACGCCAGGCCCCTCCTCTCGCTTTGAAGATGGGAGGCTATGCCATTCCCTCTGGGTTAGACTCTTCTTGCTTGGTTTGCCGATTCAGCAGAGTAGGGCTTAGTGCTTTATTTTCTCAAGGACAATCAGAGTCTGAGTAAGCTGGTATCGAACCCTGTCACTCAGAGGTCATGTGGGTGGGGGTGGGGCATCCTAGGACTTTGCATCCAGATTAAAAACTGGAAAAAAACAATTACTCTTAAGCTAAAAACTATAAATGTACTACCTTAGGAATAGCAATAACAGTAATAGTGATGGTAATAATAGCTCAACTGTATATTTTCGATTATTATTGTTTCAAGACCCCAATGTAAAAAAAGATTAGCCAGGTCCAGTTTTTTAATGATTCTGATGATGATGACGATGACGATGATGTCACTTAATATGATCAGTTTGGTTTTTTTTCCCCAATGTTTATATTAAACAGTCACACTTATTTTATTCTTGAGACAGGGTTTCCCTATGTAGCTTTGGCTTACCTGAAGCTCACTAAATAGACCAGGCTAGCCTTGAACTCAGAGATCTGTCTGCTTTTGCCTTCCGAATGTGGCCTAACAGTTGCTTTTTAGGATACAGGGTTATGAAATCCTGTCAATTTGTGTTTGTGTTAGGCTGCATAGCACACCACCATAGATCATAGCTTCTGAAGTTTGGGGTTCATGCGTCTAAGCGAAAGAAGCCTAGGGGTGGTAGGCACACCGCAAACTCATCAAGACTCACTCTCTAGAGAAACAGGAGCTGGAGTAGTTACCTTCTAAAGAAACTAAAAACAAAACCAAAAGCAAAACTGGGCAGAGAACAAAATACAAGACAAAGAGAGTTATCCAATAATGGACATCAGACAGTGTAGGTCAGTGGGTCTCAAGAGATGGGGAGAGGGAGGAGAGAAAGAGAGTGGGGGAAGGGAGGGAGAGACAGAGACAGAGATACAGACAGAAACAGAGACAGACAGACAGAAACAGAGACAGACAGACAGAAACAGAGAGAGAGAGAGAGAGAGAGAGAGAGAGAGACAGACAGACAGACAGACAGACAGACAGACAGACAGACAGCATAGCTCTTGCTTTAGCTTCCCATCTGGAGAGCCTTTTGTTCCTGGGATGGAGAGAGAGAACACTTAAGGTGGAGCCTGGAGATTTCCTGAGAGTTGAGCAGTTCCAGGGCTGGAAATCTGAGAGGACTCAGACAGCTAGATTCCACAGAGAAGATGCTGCGGAGACAAAGGCTGCTTTAAGGAAGCAGGGCAGAGGTCTGCGTTTGGATAGGAGGAATTCATTACTGCACACGTGTGCAGTGGCCAAGAGCTGGAGAAAGAAAATACATGAAAGAGTAGAAGAACTAATTTCCTTCCAGTTCCCTACATCCTTGGTGGAAAGCAACCTCACAGCTCATGGTACACCAGCTAGGACGCTCAGAGTATTATGGCCTCGGTAGGCTGCAGTGCTGTGGGCTGAGCATCCAGGTCCTCCTGAAACCCTGACTAGGAGGCCAGAGAATGAAGATAGGACAGACACACATGCGCACATGCACACACATACATGTGTACACACATAGAATAAACCAGGATTAGGTGGGTGTTTTCTCAGCACAGGGGGAGTAGCTAGTCTTGGTAGGTGGTCTTTGGTAGGTAGCTGCAGCTGCTAGTCTTTTCACAAACTGATGAATCATTCATAAACACTTAAACTCTGACTCCGTGGAAGGCCTTGAACCTGGGCTATATGGATAAGCTTTCCTAATGTCCTTGACCTGACTGAGACCTATCATAGTGCCCACACATTCACTCAAAACTTTAATCACCCGGGGCTTCCTCCACTTGCTACGTCACAGACTCAGCCTTAGTTAGACGAAAGAAAGGCTGTTCTGATGCTCCACTGTGAAGCTTAAAGCAAGACCCACAAGCTGGGTGTGGTGATGGACAATAAATCTCAGCACTTGGGAGGCAGAAGGCAGATGGATCTCTGTGATTTCAAAGCTAGCCTGCTTACATAGCAAGTTCCTGACCAGCCCGAGTTCTATAGTGAGGCCATTGCTCCAAGTAATTTAACTGGGTTACGGACCATTCTTGTGATGTTTGGGAGAAGAATGTGGCTGCCTTATGTCCTTGTCCTTGACTTTATGAAGTTAAACTGAACTTTTTCTTATTTTTTTCTTTTCTTTCTTCTTCCCCCCAATCTATCGCTTTCTTTCTTTCTTTCTTTCTTTCTTTCTTTCTTTCTTTCTTTCTTTCTTTCTTTCTTTCTTTCTTTCTTTCTTTCTTTCTTTCTTTCTTTTGACA
>NC_034594.1:134062587-134073173 GCF_900095145.1 Mus pahari
CTGCCTTCCTCTGTCTGCCTTCCTCTCTGTCTGCCTTCCTCTGTCTGCCTTCCTGTCTGTCTGTCTTCCTCTCCCTGTCTTTGTTTCTGTCTGTCTGTATCTCGTTCTCTTCATTAATTGAAAATATTTTTTTTAACAAACAATATATTCTGATATTCTGTTCACAGTTTCTCCTTCCCCAAATCCTCCCAGTTTCTCTCTACCTTCCTGCCCACCCTTTTTTTCTCTCTCATTAGAAAACAAACAGGAAAACAAAACAGAACAAAACAAAAACTCTCAGGACAAAACAAACAAGGGGGAAAAAGGCAGAGCCAACCCCCCCCATTCATTCTTACAGAAATCACATAAAAATGCAAAACTAGAAACCATACTATATGATCAAAAGACTCAGGGAGTTTACAGGTCAGGTGGGTGGGGGGTGAGGACATCCACTGGAGACAGGGCGTAGGGAGGAGGTATGGGATGTGGAACAGTCAGAGGGTGGACAGGGGTGGGAGGGGGAGAAATAAAATATAGAATGTAAAAATAAAATAAAATAATTAAAAAATGATAAATACTTAAGGGGATAAGTTAATTAAATTGATTTATATATTCCATAATTTTAAAAAAGGCCTGTATGGGTAAAAAAAAAACTCCAAAAATACCATTGGGCTCCTGTTGTGTTTGTGGGTTGTTTTGTCTTCTACTACTGGGCATGGGGTCTGTCCTTAAGTAGGGTTTGTATACCCAGTAAGACTCTCATGGAGAAAACAATTTTTTTTCCTTTGAAAATAGTTGGAGATAGTTTTCAAAGGAAAGGTTTGGAGTGAGGGTTGTGTCTACTTCCCCTCTCAGTGCTGGGGCTCCTTTTGGTTTAGACCTGTGGAGGGCCTGTGAATGTTGCTGCAGTCCCTGTGAGTCACAGGCATGCGGCCTTGTATCTAGAAGGCCCTGCTTCCTTGGTGTCCTCCCCCCCCCCCCCGACTCTTACACTCTCTGCCTCCTCTTCCACAAAGTTCCCTGAATCTGGAGGATCTGATGGAGACATCCTATTTAGGACTGAGGGTTGGACAAAGAGATTTCCAGACCGTCTAATATTGGCTCTGTCACATGGTCACCAATAATCACTCTTTCGAGGGCCTAAATGAAAGAGAAAAGCAGAGCAAAAAGAAATAAAAAATCTACAGTTTGGGGGGAAGAAGCACGAGGAAATGTAATCTTGGAGCCCAGGCTTGTGCTGAAGCAGAGGCCTGATGAGAAAAGGGAGTGGAGACCTCAGGGTGAGACTCCCCCTCGCCCCCGGCAGCTAACCCCGCAGTTTGTGAAAATAAAAAGTCGGAGGGATTTTTATGGTCCTATGAAGCAATGAGGAATTAAACGCTTATACAAGATGTAATTCAAGGAGGAAGCCAGGCTCTGTTCTAACCAGGCAGCTGAAACTTGGTAGTATTAGCCATGTGGTTCTGATTATAGAGCCATGAAGGATACATTACTAGATGGGTTCCGGAATCTTCCTCCAAGATTAAGGAAAGCCACGGAGGACAGGCATGTGGCAGGGGACTCCCTGTTTGGAGTCCCTGAGAGACCTGCTGTTGGAGTCCCCAAAATGTAAGAGGTCCCAGAGCTGTGGGATACTTGCCAAGGAGAGCTATATACAGGGAGTACAACCAACCCAAGAGAGTGAGTGTGCTGCAGTCATCCGTGCTGGATCCATCTAAGCCCTTTGACATCAAGTGTGGAGCTACAGGTTTTGAAGTTTGCCCTGCTAAGGTTTGGTCTGAATTTGGTCCAGTATTTCCACAGTCTGCCTCCATTCTGCTCTTTTGGTAATATATAGTCGGTGTCATTGTATGTTGGAAGCACACGATTTACGTTTTTATTTTATAGGGGGGGGGGTTACAATTAAGAGATTGCTTTGAATCTCAGCAGAGACCTTGGATGCTGGATTTTAAACTGTGCTGAGCCTGCAAAAGACGGTGGGGACTTTTGAAGTTGGACTCAAAGCATTTTTTAATTTTGAGATGGCCGTAGTATATGGGGGCCAGGGAATGGAATGTGGTGGTTAGGATGAGAAATGCCCCCTTAGGCTCATTTATTTGAATACTTGGTCCTCAGTTAGTTGGACACTTTGGGAAGGATTAGGAGGTATTTTCTAACAACAATGAGAAAAGTAACTGATTACATTAATTAAAAGTGCTCCATTGTCTGGCTCTGGGCTTACCCTGTCATCCCAAAGAGCTTGATGGAACCCCTAGAGTGTCCTTCATCCTTGTGAAGGCCTTCAGGGGGCACCAGGAAAAACGAGCTTGGAACCCACCCCTACCAACCCCTTGCCAATCAGGTCCACCTGGGGCACAGGCAGAAGCAGTGAGCACTTCTATTGTCTGGATCATGCCTTCCCGAGAAGTCCTGGTGGCACCAGGATCATCCAGCCCACACCAGGGCCAACCATATAGCTACAGAACAGTATGAGAACACAATCCACAAGAGCCAGGAACCACCAGAGCCCAGCTATCCTACTACAGCAAACCCTGGATATACTAACACAGTCAAAGCACAAGAAGATGACCTTAAATCCAATCTTACAAAGATGATAGAGGCCTTTACTTAATACATCCCTCAAAGAAATCCAGGAAAATACAATTAAACAGGTGAAGAAAATAAATAAAATTGTCCAAGAACTGAAAATGGAAATAGAAACAGTAAAGAAAACACAAATTGAGGCAATCCTGGACATGGACAACCTAGGGAAGAGAACAGGAACTATGGATGCAAATATCACCAACAGAATACAGATGGAAGAATCCCAGGCAGAGAAGATACCATAGGAAAAGTGATACATTGGTCAAAGAAAATGAAAAATATAAAAAGTTCATGGTGCAAAGTATCCTGGAAAATTGGGAAACTATGAAAAGGCCAAACCTAAGAATAATAGAAATAGAAGGAGAAAATTCCCAGCTCAAAGGCCCAGAAAATATCTTTAACAAAAATCATAGAAAACTCAAATGAAAGGGAGTGACCACACCCAAAAAACACAAGAAATAGATAAGTCCACACCAGCAAAACCAAAAGAAGAGAAGCACGCACACACACACACACACACACTACTACTACTACCACCTACATCAGGATAACAGGAACTAACAACTTTGGTCATGAATATCTCTCATCAATGGACTCGATCCCCCAATAAAAAGACACAGGTTATCCAAGTGGATGTGTAAACAGGATCCATCATTTTGCTGCATACAAGAAACACACCTCAGCAACAAAGCTAGACATTTACTCAGCGTAAAGGTCTGGAAAAAGGTTTTCCAAGCAAATAAACCCAAGAAACAAGCTGGAGTAGCCATTCTAGAACCTAATAAAATAGACTTTCAGCTAAAATTAATCAAAAGCGATTCAGAAGAACACTTCATATTCATCAAGGGAAAAATCCACCAAGAGGACATCTCAATTCTGAGCATCTATGCCCCAAATGCAAGGGCACCCACATTCATAAAAGAAACTTTACTAAAGCTTAAATTACACATTAATAGTGGGAGACTTTGACACCCTACTCTCGTCAAATGACAGGTCACTGAGACAGAAACTGGAGAAATCTCATACTAGCAAAGTAACAGCACAAAAACAAAACAACAACAACAAAAACCTCTGGAACAAAAAGAAGGAAACACACCCAAGAGGAATAAATGGCAGAAAATAATCAAACTCAGGGCTGGAATCAATGAATTAGAAACAAAGAGAACAATTCAAAGAATCAACAAAAATGAGAGTTGGCTCTTTGAGAAAATCAACAAGATAGACAAACCCTTAGCCAAATTAACTAAAAGGCATACAGACAGCATACAAAAGAACAAAATCAGAAATGAAAAAAGGGACATAACAACAGACACTGAGGAAATTCAAAGAACCATTATGTCTTACTTCAAAAGCCTGTACTCCACAAAATTGGAAAATCTAAATGAAATGGATGATGTTTCTAGACAGATATCACTTACCAAAGTTAAATTAAGATAAAATAAAGTATATAAGTCATCTCTAAGAAATTAGAAGCAGTCATTAAATTCCCCCCCCTCCCCAAGAGCTTAGGGCCAGATGGTTTTAGTATGGAATTCTACCAGACTTTCGAGGAAGAGTTAACACTAATTCTCCTCTAACTATCCCACAAAATAGAAACAGAAGGAATACTGCCAAACTCATCCTATGACTCTCCTGCCCTCTCGCTAGCTCAATTACACACACACACACACACACACACACACACACACACACACACACACAAAACAACAAAGAAAGAATTTCAGACCAGTTTCCCTGATGAATATTGATGCAAAAATACTCAGTGAAACCCTCACAAACCGAACCCAAGAACCCATCAAAGACATCATCCACGGTGATCAAGTAGACTTCATCCCAGGGACACAGGGGTGGTTCAATAAATGAAAATCTACCAATGTAATCCACCACATAAACAAACTGAAAGGAAAAGGAAATTGAGCAAGCCAGTGGCTCAGGCAGTAGAGCCTGCCTCCATGGCCTATGCCTCAGGTCCCACTTGAGTTCCTGACCTGACTTCCCTCCATGATGGATTGTGATACTGAAATGTAAGCCAGAGGGACCCTCTTCTCTCCAAATTGCTTATGACGGCAATAGGAATCAGACCTGGATTGTAGCTTTAAATCAGTGCATTTACTCATGGCAAACCCTGCAAATTAGACCTTTTCTGCTTTTTTAAAAAGAGGATCTAGAAACCTAGCCCCAACATATACCAGACAAGAGCTCTATTGCTTAGTTACATGTCCAGCCCAGATGAGGGCCTTGTTTATTTTTGGAAAGCTGGTGTACCGACATACCATTGGACATGGGGAATACAAGAGGCTCAACCCAAACGTTGAGAGATGCAAACCACAGGGTTAGTGGAAACGATTTCTATGCAAAGAAATGGCCAAGGCACTTGAAAACACAACAGTGGGAACTATCCAAAAGTAATGAGAGAAAGAGACTAGGAAAAACCAAACTTTAATAAACTGTGGGAATAACACAGGGGACCCAATACATGAGTCCCTAAAGGTGGCAGACAGAGCGAGGGGGACATACATTTGAATAAATATAAAAGTCTAAGTTTTGTAAAAACCCAAAGGTTCAAATATCTCAAAAAATTCCCAAGCCCAAGAAAAACAAAGCTATGCCATAGCAAATCAAAATAGAATCCTTTAAAGTAAACTATCCAGTAAAAACAAACAGACAAACCAACCTCAGTAGCATCCAGAGGAAATGGTAAGGATATTCACTATATAATATGAGTATAATGATTAGAGAAAATGCTTTAGAAACATACAGATGCCACCCAGGAGGCAGCACAGCAACATTTTTTTTTTTTTTTTTTTTTAGAGCCTTGGAAGAAAAAAAACAACAAAAACCTAAACCTGTTAGGTTAGACTTGTACCTCAGAGTATTTTGAAGTGAAGATGAAATACAGGCTTTCTCAAATACTTGGAAGTTGAATGGATTTCTCATTTGCCCACATACACCATATACAATGCTAAAGAACCCTCCAGGCAGAAAGACAGTTTGTGTCAGGTGGAAGTGTGGATGTGGAATTTGACCTACCAAAGCCTCTGGCAACCGCTAACTTATTTTTGATGTCTGTGTCTGTGGGTTTGTCTGCTCCGGACATCACATAAGTCAAGCCATACAATGCGACAGTCATTCTTTATCCATAGTTGGATCTAAGTTCCTCAGCACGTGTCTGAAACTACACATCATATGGAGTCCTAGACATTCTGCTTTGTCTCATATCTCCACATCTATGATAAAACTTAATGAGTACAAGTAAGTCTGAACTCGTGGGCTTCTCTCTGCCTTTGATAATGTGTATGAAGTGACTAAGTGGCTGTTCTAAATGCCTAATGTCTCAGCGTTCCTGCTAGGATGCACTATAACCCAGTACTGTGATCTAAAGAAAACCCTTTGTCCGATAATTTGCTTTTATCATATAAGTTTTTTTTTTCATAGCAGCTGAAGTGTAACCAGGACAGGGCAGTACCAGGGTGCTCCTGTTATATCCTTTGCCACTGAAAAGTCAGAAGGCAGAGTGGGAAACTTTAAAAGTGTTAGCTGGAATTGTCTCAGACCCGTGCCCATTATGACAGTCTTCTTTCTCTGTTTTTCCCCCTATCATGTTCCATCTCTTCTCTGCTTTCTACATGAGAGCATCATTTCCACTCACCACATTAAACGGCATCCTGTTTTTCCTTTCCCAGGTATTTCTAAGATGTACACGGATATCATCAGAGGGGAGTCCCTGATCATTTGTAGTTTCACATGCATTTTCTTTGGAATTTTTCGAGGTCACACTATTAGCACATCTATGTTCAGGGGTAAGATCATTGGTGTTCTGTCTGTGTATTTCCTAAGATTACTATTGAAACGAAAGTGCATTTGTCTCTGCATCTTTCTCTAAGTTGCTCTCAGACCAATTAATGAGAAGTGAGGTAAATAAGAAAATGTAACCATATTTGCATTTTATCGATTGCTAAAATGCAAAGCGTGTGTTGAATTGATCTGTAATAGGCAAACCGGGGTATATGGGAGGGATGGAAAGAGGAAAGGGAAGGAGGAAAGATATAATTTCACAATCTCAAAAAAAAAAAAAGAAAAGAAAAGAAAAGAAAAGAAAAGAAAAGAAAAGAAATAATTAAAAAGATCCATCTCTTGTCCCTCAGCATGCATACACATAGACAATTGCATCATCTGGCCCAGGTCATCCCTTTAGCTGGCATCAACATGTATCACAGTTGGTGGATGCTAAGAGTTGTGCGTGGTCTTAGCTCTGAGGGTGAAGGCAAACAACTAATGCAGTATTGGTAAAACAATCCTAAAGGGACAACAGCCAGATTTGTGTGGCTAATGGTGTCTGGAATGTAGAATACGTTCCCCTGACAGGTTTCTAGATGTTTCATTAGTAGCTAGAGAAGAAGCGGGGAGGGAGGGGGAATTCTAAGCACAGCATGAAGGGGAGACATGAGTCCCTGGGACATATTTGTGGTAGCTGCAGGAAGGGGTGGGGAGGACCAAAAGCAGAAGGAAGTGTTGGTGGAAATCAGGTGGATAATTTTAAAACGGCTTATTAGCATACATTCATCCTGTAGCAGGCTTCATGTTGTTTTCATGATGTATTTCAATCGTAACCACCCCTGCTACTCTCTCCAATCTCTTTCCCCACGTTCCTTGTTCCTCTTTGCAGCTAGCTCCTTCTGTCTTTCTGCGTGTGACCTAAGGAGTTTCACTGGGATTGCTTACCAGAGTGTAAGTGGGACTTTGCTTACATCCCTGGAGAAATCTACATTAAGTAGATGTATCAGACTCTCACTGAGCACTCTGCCTGCGGAAGAACAGGCCCCCTGTTTACAAACCAAAGTGCAGTCAGTAAAAAACAAAACAAAACAGACAAGTCAAAACCCAGATGGCTAACTCAAGTTTTTCTTTCTCCCTTTTCTCTCCTTTCTTTTATGTTTAGAGTTACACATAATCATCGGACTCAGCTTTGATATTTTTGGAAGCACCGTATGTGGCTATTGGTGTACAAGAGTCATTCAGATTATATTGACCGACCTCTTTAGCAACACACTGACGAACGTTGTTCTCTGTTTCTCCCTGGTGTACATGACGTTTTACCTTGGTAAGGCAAACAAACGCAAGAACTACCATCCCCCTGGAGAGCCTGGGACTTCTGGTTTGCCCTGCTCCTTTCTCCAGATACTTCATGTCTTCCTCCTCTCTGTGGCCTCCACTTTGTGTTTTGTCACATCACCTCTCTGTCAGATCTAGTTCTCTCCTGGCCTCTCAGTGTAACCCCATGTCTTTGCGCTCCTATCTCTGGGTACTCTTAGCCCTTTGATCTCTATTCTCTAACCCTATAGTAAGTCCATGGCAGTGCCCTAGAAGCAGAATCGACATGGAGTTGTTTGTGTTTGGACTCTTGAGCAGCTCACCCCATAAAATGGGAAAATTTGGCGGAGAAGTTCCGGAGGGCTTTTCAAACTCAACAGCCTTCACTCACTAAACTAAAAAGCCCTTTCAAATAGTGATCTTTTCTTGAATCTAGAAGGTGGGAAACAAGAGTGGGGAGATGAAGAGTGCTTGTGTCTGGAAGAGAAGCTGGGGCATCGGGTAAATTGCAGGAGTAACGGTACCTAGCCCCGGTGAGCCTTCCGTTAGTTCCGTTTTGTGAAATTGGGACTTGAGGTGTTACACTTCCCAGGAGCCATATTAACTATGGCCACACTGCTTTTGCTCCCCTCTCATATAGTGGAGCAACTTCAACCAATGAAGATCTCAGCTGTCTTTCACACCTCTAGTTATGGAAAGGCAGTTTTGTTGTTGTTGTTGTTGTTGTTGTTGTTGTTTTTCCTGTAGATACATAGCCACCTAGTGGTTGCTTACTGCCCTGAGCCAGTCAGACTGGAGAAAATATTCACGGAATGCTCGTTTCCTTCAGCTTTATTTCTTTACTTCTTTGTGAAAGTTTTGTGGATGCCTTACTTCAGTCTTTCCACCTCCCTACCAGACTGTGAGCCTCTTGAGTATGAGTGGCGCTCATAGTCAGCTCTTCACTAGATCAGTTTTTCCTCTTTTCAGCTAAGCTTAGAGTTGGTCAAATGCCCGACAGTAATTTAATACATGCTGATCGATTGAACCAACATTCCTTTTCAAAGCGTTTTTGAGTAGACAGAATCCAGATATACTCCGTCAATCAGCAGCGTTGGGAAATGCATAGCCTCTCTAAGCTTGTCTCTTCTTCTATACAATTGGTCTAATAATACTCCATTTGTAAGGCACTGCATGCACTAATGAAGCTTGCAATGCTTGTGAGCTGCAGGTACCCTAGGGACTGGCAAAAGCTCCTTGTGTACACAGCTCCTCCCACCGCCTTCTGAGTGACAGTTGTTCCTGGAGTGAGGCAGAGCCTATCTTTATGCCATGCATATCAAGACTTTCTTCCCAATCCCAGACACTTGTTTTTGAGCCCTTGCCAGCTGTCTACTGGGTTCAGGACAGGGTGGTTCATAAACGCTGGCTCATTTCTTCTTCCTAATCGGAATGGAGGTGTTTGCAGTCAATGCTTGGTGCCCCCTTAGACAGATTAAATGGATGATGCCAAGGGCAGAGTGCCAAGACCGGGTTGCAGAAGGTGTTTCAGCCTCCCTTTCACGTTAGAGGATTCCCAGCCCAGACACACACGTTTTCAAGTTGGGATGGGACTCTCACATAATTAACAATACAAGTTCCTTATTTTCATTTATTAATATAACCAAAATGTTCCATCAGTTTGCCTCAAGTCATTGAAACACAAACATTTGATAAAAATGTTT
Source organism: Mus pahari (assembly GCF_900095145.1). Classification (NCBI taxonomy): domain Eukaryota; kingdom Metazoa; phylum Chordata; class Mammalia; order Rodentia; family Muridae; genus Mus; species Mus pahari. The sequence goes on from NC_034594.1 coordinate 134,071,944, forward strand.
TAAAATTCAGCAAGAATATATATGATATATATAAATCAAGATCATATATATCAGACAAAAATAAGAACTAGCATATACTCATTATAAAAAGAAACTGGAAATAAGAGTTTGACAGTTGTCCCCTATCAAGACATTTGCAGAACTAAAAGCTTTACTCGACTTGATTGTTTAAGTTAAATTCATTAGGAAAGTATATATATCTATATCTCTATCTCTATATCTATATCTATAGATGTCCCCGAGGTGCTGAGCGGAGATTACGTCATTTCTTTTCCCACTCGCCCTAGCCTCAGTGATGATGTAGGATTGGCAAACTGGGTCAAATCTGCTCTGAGCTAAAAACAGCTTTATGAAAAGAGCAGAATAAAAGAATAATATCTCATGAAGATGAAGATTATTTGAAGTCTAAAGTTTGTAGTATTTTATTGGCTAGCCATCCGTCTGCATGTTATCTCCGGCTTCTTGCAGAGTCATAGCTGAGAAAGGTCCCATGGCCCACAAAGGCTGGGTGTTTATTATGTTGCCCATCTCAGAAGAAACACTGCTATTCCCTGAGCTACAGCATTAGGCCAACCCCTTGAAGCAACTTTCTAAATAAGAAACGCTACTTTCTTCTTTCCTACTGATTCTTTCCTCAGAGCTCACCAGTGTGCAGAGTTAATCACGTTTAAACTCACTTCACCTTCTTGTCTCCCCAGTGGAATATTTCGGAATGTCAGGCATTGTCGCTTTGGTCACGGTAGGCCTGAATTTGGATTCTTTAAGCTTTAAACCGAGGATGGAATTCATCATTACTAAGTGAGTTTCCTGATGTGCGTTCAGTATAGATCCAGAGAATTTCAGTACTTGGCCAGTCTTGTCTTTGAGGAGGCTAATACAATGCTATTTATTTACATATTTCTATCTTTAACATTTCAATGTGCCATCAGTGATCAGCATTATTAATGTTGTCATTCTGAGGAAGGAATCAATGGTTCGGAGACAACAGTGCCTTCTCCATGTCACTCCGATAGACTTATACTATGAATTGTTGGTTTTTTTTTTCCCCCTTCACATCCACACTTGGGTGACACCTTCTTAATGTGTGAAGGAAGGAAGAAGGAAAGAGGTCAGAGTGAGATGCATCAGCAGCAAAACCCTTACCTACCCTTCCCACCTGGTGTTAAAAGGTGTCATGTGGATGGGGGTGGGGTGGGGGTAGGGGTGGGTGTGGGGGTCCTGGTCCTATAA
>NC_034594.1:134073240-134090719 GCF_900095145.1 Mus pahari
GGGTGGGGGGTGGTGGGGGGTGAGGTGGGGTGGGGGGGTGGATCAGTGTCTTCTCAGACCATTGGATTAGGACTCCTGTCAGGAACCATGCAAAATCAAACACTAAGTCTAAATCTGCCAAAGAAATTCTCATCTCAAATGAAAGCAGATGTGGACAATAAGCCTTCACTCTGACTTTTCCCACGTTAAGTTGTTCAGTGTAAAGGCTGTTCTGAAATAATTGTTTTAAGTGTTTAAATTATCCTGTAAAGAATAAATAAATACCTGTGATGGAGGATGGCACCTTTTTTTTTTTTTTTTTTTTTTTGGTTTTGCAAAATGAAACAAACTTGGCACCTATAACTTTTGTTCCTTTGATGTGTTTGTGAACCAAGCTTGGGACTAACTGGTTCATAAGGCTTACTTACTTACTTACGGATTAGTGTAGCGACTGCACTTGGCTGTTGGTAGCGCTGCCTTTCAGTAATTACTCATTACTTACGGCAATTAGTTTTTCCACTTGTTTGGTCTTTTTTAAAAAGATTTATTTGTTTATTTAATGTGTATGAGTACACTGTAGCTGTCTTCACACACACCAGAAGAGGGCATCAGATCCTATTATAGATGGTTGTGAGCCACCATGTGGTTTTGGGAATTGAACTCAGGACCTCTGGAAGAACAGTTAGTGCTCTTAACCACTGAGCCATCTCTCCAGCCCTTGTTTGCTCTTTCACTTACACCACTATCTTTTCCTGCCTGCTATGTCCTGACTGTTGAATTTGAAGCTGGAGGCAATTCGAATAAGACATTTCCAAACCAAAACCAAAACCAAAACCAAAACCAAAACCAAAACCAAAACCAAAACCAAAACCCAACAACAACAAAGCCCAAAAGCATGCTATTGTTAAATGGTATACCTGCTTATATTAAAAACAAACAAACAAACAAACAAACAAACAAACCAAAATCCCAACCTAATAGGCATTCTAAACTTATGTATTTTTTGGATCCTACTACTTGCAAAGAGATTGTTGGACCCTATGGAGATATTTTTAAAAGCCTTCAATTCCTCAGTTATTCTATGACAGCTGAGAGGGAAGAGTTGGGACCTCCGGGCCTCCACTCCTGTTTTTCTTCACAGGAGCTCTGAGTGGCTTGAATCTGGAAATAGAGATAACTTGGGGAGTCACACCATATGCTGATTATATCAGATAATACTTTATCACAGCTAGAACGGGGCTTTGTAATGCTTCTTCCCTAGTGTAGATATTGAGAGCCACTTTTGAGGAGACAGGCTTTGGGGCAGAACAGCTTACTTCACTAGTTTAAAGGGGGAAGTCCTAAGCGAGGGAATCAGGAGGAGGCGGGGCTTGAGATCTGCCTGTTGATGAAGGATCTGGCTCCTCCGACTCAAGCCAGCGTGAAGAGCATCATAGGTTTTTCCCAGAAGCAATCCAAGAGAAAATCGATTGCTTTTCCTTGCTTTACTGTGCTGAGACAGCATTTCAGGGCCATGTCTAACCAGAGTGCGTCGGATGGAGAACACAGGAAAAGAACCGGGTTTCCAAGACTTGTAGGCATTCAGCAGATTGGAAAGCAGACAAGAGAGATTTTTCAAACTAAAGGGAGGAGCATGTGCCAGTCCCAGCAGGAGAGGTGGCAAGGAAGCACTGGGTCCTTATCACCTGTCAGTGCAAGGTACCTGGGGGCCTCTTTGCAGCCCACCCTTGCTCTGGGCTTTGCAGTGTCAGCTCCAGTTCTAGGTAAACTGTGGGCTAATCCCAGAGAAACTGGTCCATGGCCAGCTTGGGGAGAGCTTTTTATTTCTCTGCTTTGCTTTCTGTTGTGTTGTGAGAAGCATCCCATGGGTTTTGGTATAATGAAGAGAATGACCTGAGTGTCTCAGCCTGACAAAAATTCCTTTTCATGTTGACTGTAACTGATATGGAGACCACAGCTTCCACCGAGATGGCGCTGATAGGCGGAACATGGGTGCTTTCATGTGAAAAAGAATAGATCTTAAAAGTGCATTGATTATACTTTCTTTTCCTTTTCATCCCCCCTAGGTTCTTAATGATGTGCTCATCTGTATATGAACACTTAATATATGCTTTCTTTGGCATTGTCATTGGCTGTGGAGAAATCAAGTATTTCAAATTTCACTCCCTAGTTTTCACTGTGACTTTATTCGTAACAGTGAATTTTGTAAGGTAACGATTCTATTTTAAAGTTTCTTTTGCTGGGCTTAGATTTTTTTGTGTGTGTGTCTATATGCATGTATGTATTTGTGTGTGTGTGTGTGTGTTTGTGCGTGTTTGATTTATTTTGCTGAAGACTCATTTGTTTCAAATCATCTGAAACACAATATACTTATTCTGCTGGCAAAGCTCCCCTGAAGGTAGATTCTGAGGGACTGGAGAGACGGCCCGGAGGCATAGAGCACCCACTGCTCTTTCAGGGGACCTGGATTTATTTCCCAGCACCTCTAAGTCAACTCATAATAGACTGTAACTCCAGTTCCAAGAGGATCTAACGACTTCTTATGGCTTCTGAAGTCAGTAGTAATGCATGTGATACACAGACATACATGCAGGCAAAATATCCATGCACATAATAAAATGATGAAGAAAAAGAAAGGTTAGATTCTGAATTTTGTCATAAGATCCTATTGAAAAGTGACCTAAAATAAGTAGAAACACATTGAAGTAAGTATAGAATTCTTTTCTGATTCTCTCTCTCTCTCTCTCTCTCTCTCTCTCTCTCTCTCTCTCTCTCTCTCTCTCTCTGTATATGTAGTGCATGTATTATGTATGTATGTATGTTTTATATGTGTGGGGGTGTATGGGTATGGAGTGATGGGGTGTGCATGCATACACGTGTGTGGGAAGGCCGAGGTTGATTTCGAGGCTCATCTCTGACTGCCCTTTTACCTTGCTTACTGAAGCAGAGTCTCTGAATGAAGGCCAGGGTTCATTGAGACATCTATTCCCGCAGCCAACCCTGGGAATTTCCTGTCTCTGCCTTCTGAGGCTGGAATTACTGGGGACCCACCACACCCACCTGACATTTACTTGATTTTGGGGGATCTGAACTCCAGTCCTCATATTTATTCGGCAAGTAATTTTACCACTGAATCACCCCGTCCCCCCCCACCCCCCAGACCTAGTGTGTGATTCTGTAGGAGCTAAAGAAAAATTTTGTTTGGTTAAGTTTTTTAACATGTCTATAATAAGGTTTATTTTGATCTGATCAGCTCCTCCCCCAGTTTCTCAGTCATTTTATTGTTTGGCACAGAATAGATAAACTTGTCAATATGCTTTGAAGAAATGTCCCTGTGGCAACTTACTCCCCAACCATACACCATAATATACACCAGAATATTAGCGATAAATTCTTATAAGTGTGTAGAATCTCTCCCATTGTACAATTCTATACTGTACACAAAATTGGGGTTAGCCCTGGTGGTTTATTGATAACTATGCTGTTTTCTCATTCCTGGAGACTTTTAAGTGATATTTAGTGCTGAGCACATGATTGTAACCATGGATGACATTCCTGTATGACGTGCATTTGTTTGTTTACATGATTTTAACCACGGACGACATTCCTGTATGACGTGTGTTTGTTTGTTTGTACCGTTTCCTGCCCACAGGCTGCTTACTATCATTTTGGTGAGCCCAATTTTGATGCATTCAAGTTATGAGTATGACTGGCGTTGGGGATTCGTCATCGCATGGTCTGGGATCCGAGGTGTTTTCAGCTTACTCTTGGCTCCCGATATTTACAATATTTCTCGATTTAAATTACCAGCGCCACATATGGTAGGGAAAAAAAAAATCATGCATTATGATTATTTTTATTTACTCATTATTACTTATTTTGTAGCAAGCACACTGTACTTAATCTTAAAGTTAACCACCTTTGAGTTAGATTTTAAAAAAAAGACGCACTCTTTCTATTGCAAAAGGGCCTTGTCAGAAAAGTGTTTATGTTGACAGTGAAGAGGGGCCAGTGTTCACATGACAGTTATTATTAGAGTAACTTGGAGACTTGATTTTCAACCCTGCCTCCACCATTCACTGAGCCTCACCTTTTAATGAGGATCGAGACGATGCTCCGTAAAAACAGCTGATGCCTAATAAGTGAGTTTTACTGAGCACACAAATGCCACTTTTTCCCCAATAGCTATCAGAAAGTGTGACAATAAAATGCTCTGGTGTAGAACATTCAGATCTCTGTGTAGCTGCTGGAACAAACCTGAGGTGCCAGGCAAGTACACCAAGGAGAGGGTGCGTCTATCAGGTAAGTACACCAAGGAGAGGGTGCGTCTACAGTGCTGCATACAATCCATCGGCCTTAGTCAGGGCTTCTATTCCTGCACAGCATCATGACCAAGAAGCAAGCTGGGGAGGGAAGGGTTTGTTTGGCTTACTTTTCCATACTGCTGTTGATCATCAAAGGATGCAGGACTAGAACTCAAGCAGGTCAGGAAGCAGGAGCTGATACAGAAGCCATGGAGGGATGTTCTTTACTGGCTTGCCTCCCCTGGCTTGCTCAGCCTGCTCTCTTATAGAACTCAAGACTACCAGCCCAGAGATGGCACCACCCACAAGGGGACCTCCCCCATTGATCACTAATTGAGAAAATGCCTTACAGCTGGATCTCCTGGAGGCATTTCCCCAACTGAAGCTCCTTTCTCTGTGATAACTCCAGCTATGTCAAGTTGACACAAAACTAACCAGTACAATTGACTCCTTGTCAGCTTGACACACAAACACATCACTAGTAAGCCTCAACCCTTAGTTCTTATTCATCCCCAAGATCTAAATAACTTTAAAAGTCCCACAGTCTTTACATATTAAAAGTTCAATCNCTTTAAAANATCCAGTATCTTTTAAAATACACAGTACTTTAAAATTAAAAGTCTCATAACTGTGGGCTTCACTAAAAAACTTCCTTCAAGAGGGAAAAATATCAGGGCACAGTCACAATCAAAAGCAGAAATCAATCTCCAACCATCCATTGTCTGGGATCCAACTCATGATCTTCTGGGCTCCTCCAAGGGCTTGGGTCACTTCTCCAGCCATGCCCTTTGTAGCACACACCTTGTCTTCTCAGCTCCAGCTCCAGCTGCCTGTACTTCACTGCTGCTGCTGTTCTTGGTGGNCATCTCATGATACTGGCATCTCCAAAACGCTGCTGTCTTCCATTGTAGCTAGGCTTCAACACTAGCCTCTCATAGGCTCTTTTCATGGTGCAAAGCCTCAACTCCCTTATATGACCCCTTCAGTCCTGGGACATCAATTGCAACTGAGGCTGCACCTTCACCAATGGCCTCTCACAGTGCTTTCATGGCCTCAGCTGCTCTGCATGACCCCTTCATGCCTTCAAAACCAGTACCACCTGGGTAACTCTTGCACATTACCATGTCTAGCCACAGCACAAGGTACAACCTTGGCTATCTCTGGAACACAGCCTCTGTGCTCTCAGAAAACATTTCCCAGAAGATGTCACCTCAATGATGGTGGTCTCTTCTTAATCACCACTAATTTCTTAACTCTAGCTAACCAGCATCAATAGTCCCAGTAAGGAAAAGTTTTCACTTTAGTAGTTCTGGTATCTTGTTAATCACAGCTGATTCTTCAGCCCCAGCTAACCAGAACCACAGAATCTTCACAATCCAAAATATCAATGGCCCTGAAAAGTCTTTAATTTTTCCCTCCAACATCCTTTAGTCTTCTGACTCATTTAAAAATATTTGACTGTAGCCTATATAATGACACCTGCCTTTGACTCCAGCAGTTGGGAATCAGAGACAGGCAGATCTCTATAAGTTCGGGGCTAGCCTGGTTTACATAGAAAGTTCCGTGACAGACAGCTTTGTAGAGAGACTGTCTCAAAACAAAAACAAAACAAGTCTGGCTGAAGATATTGTGATCTGCAGTGGAAAACAATACTTGGTTTCCTCTCTTTTTCCAAATTGTGGACAAGCTGGTGGATGCCTTGTGACAAATCGTGGACAAGCTGGTGGATGTCTTGTGACATACAGTGCTGTAGCAGATACCCTAGACATGGGCTGGCAGCCGAGGGGGCACTTCATTATTTGTTCATTTGCTTCTGCAGTGCTGGGGCTCAACCCTAGGGCCTCACATATACTAAGCAAATATATTACCAGTACCCTAGTCTCTGGACCTCAGTATATATGACAGTGAGGAATGAGGTAGACAAGTTTCTAGAATTCTCTAGGGCCAATTTTCTACAATATACTTATGAAATATACTTCAGTTTTTTTCTTGGAGGGACCAAACCGCCACCGTAGCCACCTTCTCATTTTCTGAGGGATCTGGAAGCGAGTGTCAACAGTCCCTGATGCCTCAATGTCTCAGTGCTGGCCTGGGATTGTTCTCTTCATTGCTATTTTGTTCCTGCCCCCAGAGGCCCATGGAGAAGACTTTTTTGTTGTTGTTGTTGAGATTAACTGTCAACCTTTTCATTTTGAATGTGGGAAAATCAAAGTAAAGAAGATGGAGAACTGTATTCCTCCCTAGGACTTTAATCTGTGGCCTTGGCCTGGGAATTAATTTGGTGTTGAAGAAAGTCTGAGTTTCACAAAGACATAATAATCAAGAACTTACCCTCCTGGATTCTCTTCTGTGCAATGAAATAGCCTAAAGTGAGCTGTTAACTAACATCTGGGCATCATCTTTACAGTGTTTTTCTAAGTCTGCATGCTATTAGGAATCCCCTGAGTTGCACTCCAGGCCTACAGTCATGATGTCTAGGTCTGGGAGTCAAGTACCTCACCTGTTTCATTAGTTTGGGAAAATTTTGGAGGAGATCTCGTTATTAACTTCCTTTCCTGTGAAGAGTCCTAAGGTATGCTCATGGGGGTTACCTGGCTCCAGGGCTCATGGCTAACAGATGACAAAGCTAAGCCGACAGATGTGTTTCTCTTTTTGTTTGCTGTGGCGTTTTTTGCTTTTGTTTTTCCCCATCAGGCAGGTGGTCACAGCCTTGCTGACTAGTGTCCTTATTCTAGAATATACATCATTTTTCTTTTTTTTCCTCATTCAAACAGAAAGCTAATTTCTGCCCTAGTGTACTATGACCAAACAGTGTCCACAAAACAACCCCTTTGCTTTTAGCTTGTTGGAAACAAAATGTAGGACTATAGATTTAGTTAGAATTTTGCAGGTGGGTAAATGAACATTGTTCTTTCCTGGAAAAAGTATTTGATATTTTGGTTGTAATATCTGTATGTTTTGTTTTTAGTTTATCTTCTATATACAAATACTATCATTATTGACAACAGGAATAAATTCGCATATGATGCTTCGGTCAGCCAACACATTAGGTAAAGTATATGTGTTATTCAGAGGTTTACTGGGAAGAAAATGCAAATAGAATATTAATGGAGGGTTGTGTAGAGGTTGCTTATAGATCTCAGAATTGACTTAGAAATGAGTTATTTTCATTAATGGATTGTATATCGATCATTCCGTAATTGTAATATTGGTTCATATAATTTAGTAGAAACCAAGTGAATAGAGCCTTTAAAAAAGGATGGGTCTTTTCCTTCTACCAAGGCGTCTAGACTAATGGGATGTGGGGACTGGAGGATGAGCAGCTTGTCTTTAAGGACACACCCATCATTCCTGTGCATACACCAGGGGCTAGAGCTAAATTACATGAGACACATGAGTGACAATACCTGGACGGTTTTAGTTTTCCGACCTGGCCATCTTTTTAGTCAAAGTCAGGGATTCCATCGGCAGAAGAATAAAGGAGAGAATGGTGTTGGGAGATACTTCACAAGTTCTACTCTAGCTGCCTAACTCCAAAAGAAATTGAATCTGCAGACAAAAATATACAGTGTTAGAATAAAATCACAGATGGGAACATTTAATAATGGCTAAGCGGAATTTGAAACTATTTAGAATACAATACATAAGAGCAGTGACATAATACATAAACATGTCAGGTAGAGAAATTCAGAATAAGCTCATTGGTAGCACAGAGGCTGAGGGGAGGGGACAGAAGCCAAGGTGGGTACTCTGCTAAGGCCTTCACTACCTTTTTTTTTTTTTTTTTTTAAACCACAGGTTTGTGTGCTCTCTCCCTCCCAAGACAAATGGCTGTCCAAAACGCCATTGAACACATACAGGAGATTATACGGAACACAATAACTTTATTTAAGACAGAAAAAATTTTGACAAACGTTAACTGGAATGTGGTAGAAGAAAAAGCAAAGATCGAATACAATCCTGTGAGTTGATAGTCTCACGTTCCCTCCCTGGGTCTTCCTGTCTGTCATGACTCAATATTAAAAACAAGATTCTAGGCCTGGGGAGATAGCTCAGTGGGTAGAGTGCTTGTCACACAAGCACGGGGACCTGAGTTTAAGTCTCAGAACATACATAGAAAAACCTGATGGTGGTGCATGCTTGTGGCCCCCGTACCCCAGGGTTCACAGGACAGCACCTAGCCTATGCTGTGAGTTCCTGCTTACATTGATAGACTCTGTATCAAGAGTTGAATATCTATAATTGTCAAAGAACAAATTTAATTAATAAAAATCCCCTTGAAAAGTAAAACATAAGCAAAAAACTAAAAGAAGGTGAATGGCTATTCTGAGGAAGGACATCTGACCTTTAACCTTCACACGTGTGAGCACACATGTACACACATAGTCAAATATCTCTGTACATGCACATACGCACAGTACTGATTCTACTAACTGTTTGGTTTTGGACCCCGGGACAAGGAACTGAGGTGCATATTTTACATGCCAAAGCTGACCTGGCTTCCAGGTTCTCCCAGCATCCCTCAGTCCTCACCTGTCATACCTTGACTCCAACCTTGAACTTTCCAGCCCAGGGGCTGGGCTGCACTTCCTCCAGGTGCTCCTCCCTATAAAACCCAGACATTTTGGTCTTTCTCTCCTTCTCTCTGTGCACTCGCCCTTTCTCTTTCTCCTCTTTCCCTAACCTCTCCCCATGTCGACTCCCCTGACCTCAATCCTTGGGGCCAGTGAACTCGCCTGAGACCAGCTTCCCAATAAACCTACCTTTAATATAATCTAATCTTGCTTGAACTGGCTCATTTCACTGGTGGCATAGAAATAACCTATCGCTAACTAAATGCTGTAAAATACGTACTAGCTTTGCTGTCCTGGTGAAGCAACTTCAATTCTGTTCCTAAAAAGAAAGTCTTTTTGATTATCCTTTCTTTTTGTTTTTGTTGTTGTTTTTGTTTTCGAGACAGGGTTTCTCTGTATAGCCCTGGCTGTCCTGGAACTCACTTTGTAGACCAGGCCGGCCTCGAACTCAGAAATTTGCCTGCCTCTGCCTCCCAAGTGCTGGGATTAAAGGCATGTGCCACCACGCCTGGTTTGATTGTCCTTTCTATCAGATCCAAGGAGAATGGACATTTCTTAAAATGAATTGCAAACAATGATCTTGGCCAAGATGATACTTCAAACTGGTTGAGGCCCTGAGAGAACTTCCCTGTGTGTTATAAAAAGCAGAAAACACTGGCTGATGTATAGAATAGTGGAGTATAGATGGGTTTGGAGGATAAGTGGGATACTGAAAACAGCAGTGTCATAGAGAAGCATATCACCCAAGTTACACATCGCTCGCCACTGCAGCGGTTCTGAGTCGGCTACCAAAAGCTTCTTTAAGTACAGTGTTTGCCCTGTCTTTACCAGTTTTACTTATTTTTGACTTTGTCTCCAGATATTAAAACAGACTCACATTCAAGTTTCCCATAATCCCCTCAGCCCAAACGAGGAGTCTCCAACCGATGAAGTTTTAATAGAAGAGGCCAGATTGCATGTAGCTATAATACAAATGGTTGGTATCATTCTAACAGTCTTAATTATATTTTCTTGTCTTTAATCTTTACGGTTTTGAGGTGATTAGAAAACCCTTTTTTCTCCTTGTATAGTCTATTGACACAATTAATGTTTGAGCTACAGAAATTTATTTATTTATTTATTTATTTGATGTGTGTGCATGCATGTGTGCATATGTGAGTGTGTGTGTGTGTGTGTGTGTGTGTGTGTGTGTGTGTGTGTGTGTGTGTGTGTGTGTGAAGGCCAGAAGTTGATAATGGGTGTCTTTCTCAGTCGCTCTCCAACCTTACTTTTGAAGACAGTGTCTCTTACTGAATCTGGACTCACTGTTTAGGTCAGGATGAAAGCTGCTAAGCTAGCTGCTCAGTGAGCACAGGCACTTGTCACCTAGCCAGGAGACCTGAGCTCTAGTTCCTGGTCCACTTAGTGGAAGGAGAGAGCCAGTTCCCACACATTGTCCTCTGACCTCCTTGTGCTCACACAAGCCATAAATAAATGTAAAAATAACTAAATAAAAATGTAAAAAGAAGCAGACATTATATGTATGTTTTGTTTTTTTCTTTTGAGACAGCCCAGGCAGGCCTGGCACTCATGACAATCCTCCTGCCTCTCAACTGCTGGGATTACAGGTGTGAGCCACAGTTCTCCGCCATTCCATTCTTGTCTTGATCCTTTGTAATTTCTATTTAAATATAAATATATAAATGTATGTAAATACATATAAATATGAAATGCTAAAATATAAAACCTGTTTTAGAGTAGCTTTGAAAAGCAGTGTAACGATGGTGTCCTTGGAGTAGAGGCAGCTCGGATATTAATCGGTGCCACCAAAAGTTACTGCCCCATCCATGGAAAGTAAGTGGGACACTTCTTTAATTGATATTTCCCAAATGGAATGAATGTGTCACTATGGACAAACTGAGAACTGAATGTCTGGATTAATCAAGTTGTCATTTCTGCTGTGTCTGACCTTCTGTTCATTCATTCATCTATCCAATAACAAAGTTTCTTCTTCTCCCTCCTGTTCCTTTTCCTTCCCCTCTCCCTTCCACCTTCTCTCCCTCCCTTCCTCTCTCCCTCCCTTTCTTTTTTTATGCTGGGCCTTGAATCCAGGGCCTTGAGCATGCTGGGTAAACTCTCACCACTGTCTGCATCCCTACCCCCCTACTCGTCTTGTCTGAATGGCCGCTTCCCATCCTGCCTCCCCTCTTCATTCATTTTATAACTTTGGAGATGAATTGGGCTTAAGAAAGAGACAAGAGAAATCATGGATGAGAATCTACATAGCTTTGATTGCTCTTATGATTATTTTGCTTTTATATCATATTCACTCTATTAGAAAAGGTACAGAAGCCTGCATCTTGTTCATGGACTGCTCTCTGGGGATGGAGTAGGCTCTGCAGTACTTGGCCTAAATGACGCAGTGCAGTCTGGTGGGCAAGGTTCAGCATCTTAGAGATGTATCAGTGTCCGGTTACCATCCTGATAAGCAGTAATGAATGGACACTTTGAGACAAGCCTGTGAGACAGTGGTGACAAGAGCAGCCAGGGGACATTAGTATTTCAACAATCTGGTGCTCTCTGAGGGAGACTTACCATTGGCCGGGGATTGCATTTGGGAAAGTTGGGATATTCAGTTGCCCTTAGGGTTTGGCAACAAAAAGAAACTTTGTTCCAGAACTCCAAAGGGGACAGTCTGGAGTGGCTTTAATTAGGTTCTGTCACAGGTCAGGATAGATCCAGGAACAAGGACCCAGGAGTGACAGGCTGAAAATGTCACTGAAACGTGACCATGGTGGACAGGTGAATAGGTGCAGGAGCTAAGGGCTGAGTAAGCGCACATTGAATTTGCATATCCTTCCCCCTTTTAGTGTCCCAACTGAAACATAATTTTAATAATATTTATGTGCATTTTTCTTAGATTCATGAGTATTTCTGATGTTTCAACTTATGTGAGAGCTAGGAGTTGGCTTATAAAGTTCAAAAATATGTTAACTTACTTGGAATATCACAAAGAAAGGATACTTTTTACTGTACCCGGGTAAGTATTAGGAACCTTTACTAGTGACATATCATCATTTCAACATTTCAGAGTAGAATACCCCTCCCTTAAAACTAAGTTTATATCAGATATTTACAGGTTAAGTGCTGACTGAACAGTGTGTTTGCCCTTTCTGTTCTATCTTAGCAACTTCATTGATATCCTTGTTAAAGAAACTGATAGCATCTTAGGGCTCACTTATATACCATGTTGCTTACAGTATTCATCCAGGCAGATGACTGAGAAAGGGTGAGCAATATCCACAGTGGGCTAAATCTAGCTCTGTGTAACTCAGTCTGTAGAATAGTGTAGTTTGTTTTAATAATATAGTATTGATGTCTAAAATTAAGGAAACATTAATTAACACTACCTTAAGAATGCCTATTACTGATTTTCCAAAATATTATAAAATATACACTTTGCTTAGCTTGGGTAGATTTTTCTCTTTCCTATGTAGACTGTGAACTTATATATAATTTTTAGAGCAGGAAAACAACCTCCCCCCACCACAGTAGATGTCAAAACAAGAACACACCGGGAATAGTTTTTGCTTTCCTTACATTGAATACATTGAAAGAGAACATTAAAAAAAAAAAAACTCCTAGCATTCTGACATATGTTCAGGAACACTTGTCGCTTTTCTTGTCTCTGCGAGGGGACACTGGACATGAAGCAACTCAGGGAAGAATAATTTTGGTTCAAAGTTTGAGGAGGCATAGGTCACCATGGCAGAGGAGGAATGGCATTTGGAGAGTAAGTCTGTTTGCTCAGACCTAGGTAGAGATGACTGTCTGTCTGTCTGTCTGTCTGTCTGTCTGTCTGTCGGTTGTCTCCTCCTACCTCCCTCTCTCCTGCAGTCACACCTATTGTGTGTTTATGATTGCAACAGCCACATCGTATCCTGAAGATAACTCTCTACCACACTCTTCTCCCTTTGGTTCCCACAACTCTTGCACCCCTCTTCCAGCGTGCTTCCTGGGCCTCAGAGGCGGTGACATAAATGTCCCATTTGAGGCCAAGCACTCAGCCATGCCTGAATCTCACCATTGTGACCAGTGGCGAGTCACTGCTTTGAATGTGGCCTGCTGTAAAAGACGTTTCTCTGACGGGAGCTCGCTGTACTAGTATATGGGTATACGCTTATATTTTTGGAAGCCAGTTTTACTGTCCATTTGACAAAACTTCAGCTGCAGTTCCGCCATAAGGATTGTGTGCTCCTCAGCCATGGGCTTTTGGCCCAGCCTTACTGTGGCAGGCATATATTCCATCCAGGGGAGTGTGCCTCAAGTCTCCCTCAAATCTCATTGAGAAGTGGTTGTTTCTCTCAGAACGTTCATGCTGTTACCGAACCAGTGGGCATATCTTGGCCACTGAGCCGCAGAGCACTGAAACCCTCAAGGTCTACAGCTGACTGACTGCTGATGGCATTTCTCTGTGGACAGCCTGCACACGTTGCACCGCTAGCAATGTGAACCAGCAAGAAGAAAGCTTCCAGTTCAGGCTCAGCTTCTTTCCTCTTTGTTCTGTATGCAGAGAGTGTATCATGTTTAGTGATAAGGACTTAGAATATGGATTTCTACTGGGTCAGCAAGAGCTAGGGCAATAGCCAGTATTGTTTTGGAAGCCTCTGGGAGCTACCTGGGCAGCAACTCACACAGGAGGATGGAATCCCTCACACAAGGTGTTTGTTAATCCAGTCAAGTTGGCCAAGTAAACTAGCCTTCGTATCAGGGAGCCCCCTTTTGCTCAGTTCTAATTTCAATGGATTAGAAAGTTGTAAGAAATGAATAAGCTAATGCTGATGAATAACAAACTCTCCTCTAAGTGCGTCTTTTGCTTTTGATTTGTTATATATATTAACGGAGCCATCCACCTGTGCTCCTCTATTATAATCTCTATATAAAGCATGCCTGTTGTTGCTATTGTTTCAGTTATTCTGAGACAGGGTTTCTCTGTCTATCCCTGGCTGTCCCGGAACTTACGGCACAGACCAAGCTGAGCTTGAGCTCAGTGATCGAGTGCCTCTGCCTCCTGAGTGCTGGGACTAACAGTGTATAGCGCCATGCCCTGATGTATGTTTGTTGATTTTACTTATCTTTTTCATATTATTTCTAGTTTAACTTGTTTAGACAGATGTTGGACTTCTCTCCTTACTGGTTATACGTTCAATGATCTGGTATTTTATTTGGTCTTTTTCTTTTCCAGGAATAATAGATTTCTGATTTTTGTCTATCACATTATAATTTCAGAAGAATTTGAATATGCAACACATGTTGTAACAATAATGTATATTTTCCCTATGATAATACATTTGTGGCCAATTGCAAGAGAGTTAAATGTATCGGCACTGACATCCATAAACTACTATTTTATGTTTTTATATACATTAGAATCAGCACTGAAGGTACTGTGGAAAATAGAAATATGTTGTATAAAAAGAATACTTCATATATTTTTGAATCCACTTTTGCTACTTTATTATACTTGATACCAAAAACTATTTGTTATTACAGTTGATGGGATCCTGGAATGTTAACACCCTTAGTCTGAGCCTTAGACATCAACTAAGTCTCATAAAGGTAGAGAGACTTTCAAGGATTAGGTGAAAAAAAAAAACCTGAAAATTTCAGATATAGATACCTTCCTTAAATTCTTCCTGAAATAATGCAGAACGTTCCCATAATGCATTGTAAAAACAAATACAGATGAACTGGCTTGAGAGCCACATGTCAGACCAGATAGCTCGGTGACCATAGTTTATCATGCCTCATTATTAATATAGTCTTACAGCAAACTTGTTTATTGCTTTTAAAATTTTGAATCACATTCAATGTTTTGATGTGGAAAATTAGTAGTTTAGGGGAATTCCAGACAAATAGCTTAAAATTCAGCTTTTAGAATATAGCTCATGGGGCTGGAGAGATGGCTCAGTGGTTAAGAATGGGTACTACTATTGTTCAGGGTCCAGGTTCAGTTCTCAGAGTCCACACCGAGTGGCTCACAATTACTCCAGATCTAGAGCACCTGGTGCTCTCCTCTGGGCTCCCTGGGCACTTGGCACACACGTGGTACACACACACACACAGAGAGAGAGAGAGAGAGAGAGAGAGAGAGAGAGAGAGAGAGAGAGAGAGAGGAGAGAGAGAGAGAGGAGAGAGAGAGAAAATAGCATTTAGAAAATAACTCATTTCTAGTTGACTTACAATTTTAAGTCTTTCTTTCTCCCCTCTGACAATACATAGGTGTGACGGAGTAATAGAAACTCTTTGTTTTTTTTTTTTTAAACAGATACTAATTTTAAAAAGGAAATATTTTCTTCAGAATTGGAATACTTTGGACTTTTTTATCATAGTCATCGGAATCATTGATATACTGTGCATGTACTTTGTCAAGCTGAGACCAGACAGCTTAGTTCTCATCCAGTTTACGGTGGTGATAGGATATTTAAGAGTGATTAGGTTTCTTCCCATCTTCAAGGTAAGGCTTCTCATGCTGAAATGCTGTTTCCCTGCATGGTTTGCTAGGAGACTTACCAAGTTTCACTGCTTTGAGAGACACAAGAGACGGGGAGTTGCTTTTTGCAGAATGTTCCTTGAATAGCTGCCTGCTCGGTCTGCCCCTCTCATGCATTAAGGCCGTTACTTACATCTTGCCTTCACAGAGGGTTTTCCAGTCACAGCAGGCAAGAGCGGAGACCGGAGCTCTACGCCCCAGTTTTACACCTCATTCTTTTTGCTCTCTTCTGTCAGCCTAGTTTTTTATTTTTCTTCTATTTATCAGTGATGCCCCTTTAGTGTTCATCAGAAATGCCCCGCAGAGTTGCATATGTAACATCCACTTAAAGGGGTAATTTTGATCCCATGGTATTTGCCTTAAGAGTTGAGCTGAGAGCTCCCATAGGCGTAACTGCGTTACACAAACTTCTAGACATAAAGAGGAGTGTTGAGGCTCACACAGCTTGGAAGAACTTATCAGGACAATCAGTTTTTATGTAGATGTCTTGTGCACATAAATGCACGAGAGAGGGCTTCTCTGTGTAGCGCTGGCTGTACTGTACTTGCTCTGTAGACCAGGCTGGCTTTGAACTTGGAGATCCCACTGCCTCTGCCTCCCAAGTGCTGGATTAAAGGTTGGAACCACCACGCCCAGTGCAAGATAATTATTTCATAGTAATATTCTATGAAAAAAAATAAAGATGGAAAAGATTTTAAGGGTGTTTTGTTTATTTACTTTTAAGATTTATTTAATGTGAGTGCTCTATCTGCATGTACACTTGCATGCCAGAAGAGGGCACCAGATCACATTATAGGTGGCTGTGGGCCACCATGTGATTGCTGGGAATTGAGCTCAGGAATTCTGAAAGAGCAGCCAGTGCTGAGTCATTTCTCCAGCCCCTTGGTAGGGTATTTTTATGTTAGCCAAATCGTTGTGTGACTTTTGGGGAGAGATGTAAAAAGAAATCGTCTGTACATTTCAGATCAGGAACCAGTAACAGGCCAAAGCAGTGATTTCAAGTGCACCTTGGCAAGCCTATGAGTTTTGGGGGTTTACCTAACAGGAATGTGGACAAAGGGTTTCTTACAGAGATATGAGTGAGTCAGAGGAGGCAGGTCCGTTTCCTTTCCCTAGCATTCCTTACTGTTATATAATTTTGGGAAGAGGCCTTGTGACCCTTTTAAGTTTCAGGGACTTTCTGATTCTTGTGAGTGGTTTTCCTGAGTCTTAAAGAGAACTTCCTCCAGAATAAAATGTTTCACTTTAGGGGAGATTGTTAAACAACAGAAATCTATTGAGAATGCATCCAGCAATTCTCTATCAGTTAGCCCTGTGTCTTGTACTACCTGGCCAAAATCTTAACAAAGATTATTTAAGAAATTAATATTATTGCATAATTGGATTTTTTAAAAAATTAAGCATTCCCTCTTTGCCAGGAACTGGGGAAAACACTTTATATAACTTATCCAGGTAAGCTCCTAAAGTGACCTTGTGAGGTAGATGTGACTTCTACATAAAGTTTGGTACCCTAAAAATTAGACTCAGCCCAATATGACTTTGAAAGGAAACATACCTGCTTCATCAAAGACTGAGAATATTGGGGAACTTTATTTTAGATGCCTTAGGAGTCAGTGGTCAGCTCAATGGTCAGAGGGAAGCTTTGAAAACATTTTCTTTAAACAAGACCCCTCTACCCACAAAAGGCAGCTAATAAAGTCTGACTCTGTTCCTTTAATTCTTTCACTATGATACTATTTTCTTGTTACTTTCTTTCCTCCTAATATTGAGTCTTTCACCAAGCACTGCTGTGCTCTGACCCAGCATGGTCTCTGTGGGAAGCTCCCCTAGACATGTGTTTGACAGTGTGCTTCAGAGCAATGGCTCCATTGGATTTCCGGGCTTTATTTAATATACTCATTTTGTACAAGAGGGAATAGAGTCCTCAGAGCCACGGGGAACTTGCTGGGGGTCACAAAGATGGTGACTAGAAAACGGGTATAAGAGACCCCAGTCTCTTAAGTCCCCACACTGACAGGTTGGCCTCCGCCTAAAGCAGATAAATGTAGCCGTGGATGGGAAGTGGCCTGCGAGGTGCACAGAGGGGGTAC
>NC_034594.1:134091331-134093991 GCF_900095145.1 Mus pahari
CCTTCCTTCCTTCCTTCCTTCCTTCCTTCCTTCCTTCCTTCTTTTTCTTGTTAAAAAATAAATTAACATACACTAATTAGGTTTCATTATGGGATTTTCAAATGAAGTCAGATTTTTTTAAAATTAGTTTTCTATTTTCCCCTCTTCTCTCCTGTCCCGCTGCCCCTTCTTGTAGCACACCCCACCCCTGCACCAGCCTCCTTTCTATTTTCATGCCCCGTGTGCTGCTGCCCTCCCTGCCTTGGTCAGCTCCTTTTATTCCCTCCTGTGGTCCCCATCCTTGTTTTGTAGCCTGTACCCACACTCCCCTCATCACTGTACAAACACGTAACCATTGTAAACTAGATCCCCATGAGAGAGAAAGCTCTTAATAAGATGTATGATTTCCCTGCCCCCATCATCATTCCAGATTATAATACCAATACTAATAAATATGGCAGATGTTCAGATCAAAAAGAGCCTCAGCTTGATGTACAGTATTACAAAAGGCTATGTCAAAAGTCAGGAAGATGCCAAGCTATTGATAAGGCAAATTTCTGGACGTGAATCAATCTATCGGGTAAGAAACAGGCACTGGTTGGTTTTGTTGGAGGTGGTGTGGGTGGGGATGACCTTTCGTAAGTGCATCCATAGCTTGTAAGATCAGCTTGTCATGTATTTGACCAACAGACCGAGTTCAGTAGTCAAACGAGTTCCAATAATTTGTTATATGAGGTGCTTCAGAAAACAGCCTGAACTCTGTGTGTGTGTGTATGTGTGTGTGGTTCTATGTGTGTGGATACATTTGGGTGTGCATATGAGGCTCTATTTCAAACAAATCAGGGCAAGACACAACACAACAAAGCAAAACCACCCACCCCCATAATAACCAAACCAAACCAAACCAAAAACAACAGAAAGAGAATTGAAAATCCCAAAGAAAGCCAAATTTGAACTGGGTAGTGGTGGACCCTCACGGTAAAGTTTATGGTTGTGGAGTCACTGCTAGCAATGAGATAAGCACAAAAGGTGAATGAGTTGAAGAGGAGTCACTGGTCCAAGAAGAACTGACAAGTAAAATGTCCCCTATGTGACTCAGCTTGCTCCTCCAGGCCTTGTCTGAGACCATCCCAAAGTCTCGTCTGGATTAAGCCCCGCCCGCTTTCCATAGTCATTTAAATCATATATATATATATATATATATATATATATATATATATATGATTTGTTTATCATCCATATGACTTAGTCCTTGTCTTAGAGTTTTACTGCTGTGAAGAGACACCATGACCAAGGCGACTCTTACAAAGGAAAACATCTAATTGGGGCTGTCCCTCCTCCACCACAGTCCTCCCAAAACCAAACCAAATAAACAGAGAACATGGAGAAGTTCCTAGGAGAGAAGACTTTAGAAGAAGACAAACAGGGCCTGGGGAGGGAGCTAAGAACAGTTAGAGACATTTAGGAGAGGACAGAGGGATCTGGAAGTAGTTGCCTTGGTAACAGGTACAAAACAAACCTTCAGTGGTACTTTAAATGGGGTGGGAAGGGAGAAGACTCTAGGGAGCTGGAAAGATGACCCAGTGGTTAAGGGGACTGGCTGTTCTTTCAGAGGACCCAGGTTCAGGTCTCAGCACCCACATGGCGGCTCACAACTGCTATCTCCAATTCCAGGGGATTGGGTGCTAGCCCATCTAGACCCCACAGGTACCAGGGTGCATATGGTACAGACATACATTCAGACAAAACACCCCTACACATTAGAGGAAATAAAAATCAAGAAACAGAAGACTTCAGTAAGGACTCGGATGGCTTTGTGAGATGCACGTTAGATAGGGGCTTCTTCAGAAGTGACCTGGTGTTTCTGGAAACTGGCTCACGGCTGTTTACCTGCAGAGAAGTAACAGACATTGCCTACCTTGTCCTGAGTCTCCATGTGAATATAAATCCAGTTCTGCATGAAAATAGCCCAATGCAAAAAGGGCTAGATGCGAGTCTGCTGGTGCCAGAAGGCGGCCGATGACAATTATAATATTAAACTGTTTCATAAGAATGCATATCTTGTTTGCATATTCAAAGCTAGGGCCCTACTACACATAGGTTTAAAAGCCCAAACAAATGAAGAAGAAGAAAAAAACTCCCAAAAAATTGTTTTGCTTAAGCTTCAGACAGCAGACCAGTTGCTGCCTCTCAGTCGTCCTGTGGCTTGCAGTATCTGACTATCTTGCAGGTACCTGTATGTGACAACCCAGGAAAATGTTCAGTGCCTGCCTCAGAGCTGTTGGCATGGCTAAGAATATGCTCCAGAAAGGCTCGATGCCAGGGTGAGCTTTATGAGGAAGTGCCTGGGACCTACTGAGCATCTCACGGTATCTGTTTTGTGATTGGAAAAAAGCAACCACACCATCTGTTTGCCTCCATGGGAAGTTACTTCTTCAGCTATTTAAAGAGTGGCCTTCAGGGAGCATGAACTCATTACAGGGCGTGCTCACATCGTTTCACTTGTTTCTGAGCTCTCGGCAGAACAGATTCCCAAATAGCTCTTCCCTCCACACAGCCCCAAGTTGGTGTCTGCCTATGAGAATTCTCAGTGGTGCACAGTAAGGTGCTGGGTACTTTTCCTTCCTTCCTTCCTTCCTTCCTTCCTTCCTTCCTTCCTTCCTTCCTTCCTTCCTTCCTTC
>NC_034594.1:134094005-134095209 GCF_900095145.1 Mus pahari
CCTTCCTTCCTTCCTTCCTTCCTTCCTTCCTTCCTTCCTTCCTTCCTTCCTTCCCTCCCTCCCTCCCTCCCTCCCTTCCTTCCTAGCAAATAGTAGTCACAGTGAAGCATGCCACTTATGCAAAAATATCACCCATGCAAAACTGCACAGTTTGAGTCCAGGGGAAATTGCACTGGAACTCCCCAAAAGACAAACGCTCCCCTAAATCATGCTAAGTGAGAATTTCTCTGTATTCCTGCTTCTCTAACTTTTAATCAGGCGATAAAGTCAAGATTGTACTTGGTGTAATGAGAACCATTTCTTAATTTCTTACAGAAATTATATGACATTTTAGAAAAAAACAAACGAGAGGCTATTAGAGAGCTAGGTAAGTGGTTAGAACATTTGGTTTTCTGTTTTGTTTTTGCATAATTCTTTGGTTTTGTTTCTTGTGGTTCTGACAGCCAGAATCCTAGATGATAGCGCTGTCAAGGTTGGCTTCTGCTGAAGACTGGCTGCTTGCCACGCAAACATGGCTGCTTGATTACTGTGACCCAGATCTGACCTTTCCTGAACACAGAGGGACTGCAGTGCCAATTTCTCTAGTGAGGGCCATCCTCACAAGCTGGGGACCCACCCTTATGACATCATTCAAGCCCATCATCTCTGTAAAGGCCCTTTTTCTAAATATGGTCACTGTGGATTCTAACCTCAGCATGTGACAGTGACAGGTCCACGGCAGAGGGAAAAGAAGATCTGGGAAGAAAAAGTCCCCTAAATCTGTAGAAATATCCGTAGAACCTAACCACACATGGGCATTCTCTCCTTCATATGTGTGTACATGCTCTATGATGTAGGTTCTCCAGCTCTCTGCAGTAAGCATTTGTTCTTTTGTAATTGGGACATTTGCGCTGAGAGGCAATGCCTGTCCCCCTTCCCTGAGCCTTTTTCTGACAGATATTCCTTAGGGCTCTGGGGATGACTTATTCTCACCATAAGCTCCTCACTCTGCTTGGAGCTTCACAAAGGGCACTCCAGGGTACGAAGTCTGCCGCCTCACGGTTCTCATTCATTCCTTTATCCGGCCAGTGTTTACTGGCCACAGGTAAGGTCCAAAGATGGAACAGCAGGATTGGGTAGACACAGATTCTTCAAAAACAAAATGAGCATTCTGGTGGAGTGACTGAGTGCACCAAAGAACATCACTGCAGAACATGGGGGAGGG
>NC_034594.1:134095499-134136186 GCF_900095145.1 Mus pahari
AAAGAACATCACTGCAGAACATGGGGGAGGGGGAGGGGGAGGGGGGATGCCATCAGCTGCTGTGGCAGTGTAGGGAAGGCTCAAAGCAGGGGTGCCTGCTAAGAAGATAGCAAGGCCAGATGGGAAGCAGGTGTGTGTGTTTAGATGGCCAGGTCAGAGTCCTTAAGGTTTTTAGGAAAGAGCACATGACAAGAAGTTGTTCTGCCTGTTTTTTATCCAGCAGACTCCAGAAAGTAGGGACTCCCACCCCACTCTATCCCCTCCCACCCCACTCTACCCCGCTCCTACCCCACTCTTCCCCTCCCTCTTTGGTAGGACTGTCCCCGACTGTAGGACTACAGGAAATGTTACTTTTGTTTGAGCATCTATGTTCAGTTTACTTTACTTGAAGGAGATAATAGGAGCGCAAGGATTTTATGCTGAGCATCTTGGGTGCGCTTTCCTCATGTGATCGTTTCAGTGGGCATCGGGCCATGGGTCTGGCCTGAGGTAGACCATTAATAAATGGAAGTCACTAGCAAAGGGATAAAGGCCACTTTCAACTCATAGTCACACTGTAAGATGCCATATGGACTTACGGTGACACACTTTCCAGATCCTAGTGGAAAGAACAGTCTAAGGTCTGCCTGATAGGATACACCAAAAGATTCTGGCGCTGTTTCAGGAAACTGAAAATCCATTGTTGCCATTTACTTAGCAGAAGGTTTTAATTTCTTTGCTCTTACAGTGCAGGGCCCTAGGGCCTGTGTAGCATGATGCTGTGTCTTTAGATGATATGGAATATAATGAAGTTTCCTCAGTTTTGTCCTGATTAATGGAGTGTCTGTTTCCATATGGCTCCTGTGAGTGGTTATGGAATGGGAATGCCAGCAGGAGCTAGAAAGTGATATATATGTATATGTATATGTATATGTATATGTGTGTGTATATATATATATATATATATATATATATATATATATATATATATTCCTCATTTAATTCTTATAATCACTATGTATATGGCTCTGGTCTTTATCATCAGTGTTTGAAACTGGCACTTCATGTGGTTATCTTGCCTGAGGTCACATGATTTAAGAAGTGGCAGTCAGATCTCTAGCATTGATAGATCTGGTACTAAAACCTATGCTCTAGACCATAGCTATCCTTTATTTTACTGATCAACTCATTTTAGTGAAAAAAAAAAAGTGTAAGTATCTTCCATCCATACATCAGACATTGTGTTCAGTGTAAAGATGACAACGTGAGTCTAATTCCTGACTCCCTGTGTTTATTAAAAGGAAATGAGTATTCCACTTGATCTCACAAGACCCATCCATCTAAGTCTTTCGAATAAAAGTCTTTCTGTCATCCAACCAACAAAAGATGTATGGAGGACGATGAGGCAGAGACATCAAACCCATACTCTAGAGAAATGAGTTTTAGTGTAGACATCGTCAGAGATGCCATGGCAGAGTGGATTGGCTGTGGGGGAAGCTAGTTTTTAGTTTTCTCATCCATCCAATGGGGATGCAAATTCATCCTACCAGCCTCATGGGTGAAGCTAGAACAAATGGCTATTCTGCAAATATTTTGGATATTCTAATGCACTATTAGTTATTATCGTGATTATTGCATAGGTTGCTCATCAAGTTTGATTTTTCTCAGGACTCATAGAGCATGAAGGCCGTGATGTTGTCATAGCTCTGAAGACGAAGCAGACAATCCGCAACGTGATTGCCAAAGCCCTGAATAACCTCACCTTTCTTTGGTCAAGAGGCATTATTGACAAGCACGAGGGCATTGAGATGAACAAGGTAAGGATGCAGTACCCATCTTGTTTGGTTCTGTCAGCTCAGATGCCCCAGGATGTAACGAGAAAAGCTGAGGAACATGTGTAGCCACAGGTGCTGTGTGTGTAATGACACCCCTCCCCCTGCAGCATTTTTAATGCCTGTGGCCATCAAAGCCAGCTCTTCCTGATCATGCTCCAGCAGTTAGAACAACCTGACTGCCAGGGACAGAAACCAGCTGCAGTGAAGTTCAGTGAAGAAGTCAGCTTGGTAGTTTAAAAAAAAAAAAGGACACAGGAGGGACTGGCAGGGTGTGTGGTCGGGCCTCTAGACAGGACTTAAAGAAAGATCTAGAAAGTTTTTTAGATTTTCTTAGTTCTTATCAGGATTGCATGTGTGAAATCTTCCTCTGGCTTGTTTTCTGGACTTGGCAGATGCGTCTATTTATTTTTCTGCCTCTTTATCTATTGGTGGAGTTCATACTGCTTAGTTTTCTGGCTTTAGTTTCCTCAGAGACAGTAACAGAGTAAAGGGAGGGG
Organism: Mus pahari; assembly: GCF_900095145.1. Classification (NCBI taxonomy): domain Eukaryota; kingdom Metazoa; phylum Chordata; class Mammalia; order Rodentia; family Muridae; genus Mus; species Mus pahari. Next base: position 134,097,811 of record NC_034594.1, read on the forward strand.
ACCGAGTGTGTGTGTGTGTGTGTGTGTGTGTGTGTGTGTGTGTGTGTTTAAGACAGGGTAGGATGTCATGATTGAATTATAAAGATGGTAAGTTTGATCTGATTTAATAAGTGAAAACAGGAAGAAGACAATAGGGACACAAGAAGGGAGAAACTGAGTCACAACAGAAATTTATTTAGATTTCCTTGGTTTTGGTTTCAAGTCCATGCCCTATCATAACAACAACCACTACAATTTTGAATGTTCATTTTTAGGTACTTCTTACAAAAATAAAAGCCTTGAATAACTTCCCAATGGCGATCCCACCTCCCACCCCTGACAAATACCTTCCCAACATTGTTTGGATGGAAAATAAGGATGTTCTCATTGAGTTCTTCAAGGTAAGAATGTCTTCTGTTCTGGCTCAGGCTTGTTATAAACATTTTCCCTGGCCCCAACCAATGACTAAATAAAAACATATCAAAACCAGAAATTTAGTTAAATTCAGCCCTTTTCTTTATTTGGGTTGAAGGCATCAGAAACCTAATTTAAACAAAGAGAGAGTGTTCTGAAGAATTGAGGTTGCTTTTACAGCCCAGGCCCCAGAAAGGGATGCAAACTTTCTCATTTGTTAATTTGCTCCACCATCCCCCAAACATTGACAAGGTGTTAGCATTGTTTATTTTGTGAGTACCGATTACAAAGTCTTTGCTTGCGCTTCTACTTTTATTTCTCAAAGTTGTTGTGTTATGTCTATGTAGGATAACTAACAACCGAATAATATGCTTTCTATGTTTATGCGACTTGAGAAGTAATTTTTTTAAAGAGTTATTTATTTATTGTATGTAAGAACATTGTAGCTGTCTTCAGACACACCAGAAGAGGGCATCTGATCCCATTACAGATGGTTGTGAGCCACCATGTGGTTGCTGGAATTTAAACTCAGGACCTCTGGAAAAGCAGTCAGTGCTCTTAACTGCTGAGCTATCTCTCCAGCCCTTGAAAAGTATTTTAAGTTTAAAATGTTATTTCTGTTTAGACAAGGGGTCTACGACATTTTAGGGTTTAATTCTCTCCCCCTGTTTTTATTTCTTTGTTCAGGAAAGAACCAAACTCACCTACTTTGACTATGGGGATATCATTTGTAGAGAAGGTGAAATGTCTCAAGGAATCTTCTTAATTATTTCAGGAATGGCAAGTGTAAGAAGAACTGGCTTTAAAAAAAATTTAAAATGCATTTTGAATATATAGTTGTAACGTAGGGGTAAGTTTTGGAGCTGAGAAGTTTGGAATTTTGAGTCTCTCCCACATGAAACTGTTTCTGCAGGGTTAAGTGTGACAGCTGAGCAGACTGTCACACTTCATACTTGACCGTGCTCCCCATTTTACAAAGTGCTCTCAGAGTTACTTACTCTTCACAACAAAGTAGAGCAAGTCGTGGTTTGAAGATGGTCAGACATGGGAACCAGTAAGCATTTGGACTCATTTAGCTGAATGAGAGTTCAGGCAAAGGGCTTGGCTGCAACTCAGAGCCTCACAGAGGTCAAGTTGGATGAAGATCAAAATACAACTTGGCAGTTGATCAATGCGAGGCTTCTGTTTAAAGGGTGTGGGGGGAAGGGAGGAGTGAGAAAGGGAATATGAATTCCGTAGTGGGATGGGGCAAGACTCCTCTGTCACTTCATACCAGCACCGAATCAGCTGACTACAGCGGTCAGCTTGGCCTATTTACTGATCTATTCCTAATTCCCAGCTGATGCTATTATGTGACAAAGCTTTATCCTAGGGGAAAAATATATATTTGACTTCCAGATTTTAATATGAGCATTTCAGACCTTTTATTATTGAGAAAATAAAGTACTGTGATGAATATACTATAAAGATAATGTAATACCAAGTATCTGATTCTAGACAGTTTTGTTCATTGGTTGAACGGATATGTACTTTGTTACTCTCATGAGCAAGCACTGCTCATTCTAGGTATAGGGCTGATAAGACTGAAAAAAAAAAATCTTGGCTCATTTGGAACTTATTTTCCAGTAGAAGAATAAAAGGAGAGGGCATAATATACAAAATAAGTTCAATGTATACTTTGTAAATGTAACTTTGTTCACGGGATATAATTGTTGTCCTGGAGGCTCACTGCTGAATAAGCTCACCCTTTCTTGTTCTTTCTGAGCTGGCTGGTTCAAGTCAGCAGTTCCAGCTCAAATTCCTTTCCAAGCTGACTAATTCAATCTGGCTTCTCTCTGTTTCTCACTGAATTGTTCCGCTTGGCATCGTACTAACTTTGACAATATGTTCTAATCTCCTGGCTCCTTTACATTCTCTGGTTCATTCTGTCTTCACCCATGTCCTGTCTCTGTAAAACTGCCTCTGTCTCTGTCTCTGTCTCTGTCTCTGTCTCTGTCTCTCTGAGTTCTACATGCTGTTCTCTTAACTCACCTCTCTTTCCTGGACTATTCTCCTAAGTAGCCTCTTTTCCTCTGCTGTTCTCTTGAGAGTTGGGTGTATCCTATCTCTAACTCATTCTGTCATATCTTTCTCTGATTTGTCACTTTGTCTGTCTATCAATTACACTTTCAAATATGGCTTCTTTCTTCTATCAACTAAGTTTACCTTCATTATTAAGGATTAAAGGTGTGTATTAACAGTGTGTCTGTATTTTAGCTGGATCACATAGACCTAGAAGATCTTTGGATGTTGTCTCTTCTCAGAGCAGCCATGTTGCTGGATTAAAATTCCTCTACAATACGCATTTAGCATAGTAAAAGAGGTGGCCTAGGAATTAGGACTCTCTAGAAAAACTTCATTCTTGGAATGAAGATGGGCCACCCATAGGACCTCTGGTGCGGAGTGGACAAATACACCATTACTTGCTTATGTTCACCCAGCCTTTTTTCATTCTTTCATGGTTCAGGGTTTGACCTAGGGAATGGTGCTACCCCTACTGGCTTGGTCAATAAACAAGATAATCCCTCACCCATGCCCACAGATGAACCTGGTTTAGATAATTTCTCAGTTGAGACTCAGGTGATTCTGTGATAAGAAGTTGTCATTTCAATCCAGAGTCAGGCTTTCTGTGGGTAGAGCCCTGGTAACAAAACTAGTGGCCATGAAGGGATAACATTTTGAGTCCTTTGGATATGGCACTCCTAGGAGTTCACCTGTGGCTATATGGTCCTGAGAAATTTGTTTGTTTTGTTTCTTGAGACAGTGTTTCTGTGTGTAGCCCTGGATGTTCTGGAACTTGCTTTGTAGACAGGCTGGCCTTGAGCCTCTGCCTTCAGAGTGCTGAGATTAAAGGCATGCACCTCTCCCTCTCCTTTCCCTCTCCCTCTCCCTCTCTTCCCCTCCCCCTCTCCTCCTCTCTCTCCTTTCACAGTATTGATGTGTCTCTCACTGCCTACGAAGAAAACAATATAGTAAAAAAGAATGGGAAAATTAATTTCTTTACAGCTCTGTCCATAAATGGGGAGAGGAACATTCTCAATCTGTTTGGGCATTTCTCATAAAAATGAACAGAACTTAAAGAAAAGCCAGGAAATATGCACATGGTCGTAGCTTTTACCTTGCAAAGTGAGTCTTCTGATGTCCGGGATCCTGTGGCTGCCTCATCCTCCCACTCAGCATGGGAGTCCCGGTTTCTAACCCCCTGTTGCAGCAGAACTCATCAGTGTCCCTTTGATACTTGCAAGCAGAATCTGGTCTAGAATGAGATCTCTTTGTTGTCATGTTCAAGTCTAAACACCAAATTCAATTTTGTTTCTTGTATGCCTTGTGTGTGTCCTAAAGACAATTTTATACAATTTTTTTTTTTTGTGCCTGCATTTTGGCTGTGATCCATCATATAAGATCAAGTGTGGAATTTCTACCAGGAATAGCTCTGTTGTAGGTCATCAGTTAATCCTTACTAGGGAAAGCCAGTGTCTTTCCTTGGGTTTGGGTTTTGATATTCTATTTGATCATCTGGTGTCAAAGTAGTGTAGAAGAGCTTAGAGAAGTTTAATCTCTCACATATGAGCTGCATCCTGCGTGGAAGAGCTATTTAATCTCTGTGAGTGTTGCTTTTCTTATTAAGTAGAGAGGATGCCTGTCCTTTGATGTTATGAAGATTAGAAAAATGTTTACGGTGCTATTCTATTTTTATTGCAGCCCTCAGAAAATTTCAGATTTTGGAACATTTTAGATTTCAGCATAGGTCCCAACCAGTCAGTGGTATGTTAAAGGTACTGCAGGTGTAAAGAACTTAGTTTTAATTTTTATAAAAGCAGTCGAGTAAGGCAGTGTGTTTTGTTATTTAATCCTTATAAGAGTCTTGAGGCTTTTGTTTCTTTTGTTGTGTTATCGTTTTTGTTTTCCAGTGCTAAGGATTGAACTTTCTGGCCTCAAGCATGTCAAGTAAGTGCAGTATCATTGCGCTACACTCCCAGCCCAAGAGTCTTACTTTTTATATAAGCAAATCCTTTACCTTGAGGTGTTGAAATACAAAATAAATCATGACTTTTGTGAAAGTTAACACTTTCCAGACACGTTTCATTAAAGAATCTTTGACTTCCTCCGGAACAGTCATAAGAAAGAGTAGAGCCTACTGGTGTATTCAAAGGACTTAACTTTTTTTTTATTTCCCTTTTCATAATTTCTCCCCCAAAAGTTACATAGCTCATCTCCCACCTTTGGGATAGACTCAACCCAGAGGACTGATAGACAGTTCAAGACTATGTATACGGAGTACTGTACCAGTGGGGATATACTTGGTGAGCTAAGCTGTTTGCTTAAGCGTGAAATTGAATATACGGCCATCTGTGAAACTACGTTGCAGGTACGGAATAGCTCTGTTGTAGGTCATCAGTTAATCCTTACTAAGGAAAGCCAGTGTCTTTCCTTGGGTTTGGGTTTTGATATTCTATTTGATCATCTGGTGTCAAAGTAGTGTAGAAGAGCTTAGAGAAGTTTAATCTCTCACATATGAGCTGCATCCTGCGTGGAAGAGCTATTTAATCTCTGTGAGTGTTGCTTTTCTTATTAAGTAGAGAGGATGCCTGTCCTTTGATGTTATGAAGATTAGAAAAATGTTTACGGTGCTATTCTATTTGAAATGGTCACTGTTCTGAAAGCAAAGTGTTCTGTCAGAATACTCGCTTGTTTTAAAACTCCCTTTCTTTCTTTTTTCACTTGCCAAGTAACAAGTTACTTGTTCAACATGTAAATAACCTGAAATCCCATTTGGTGTGGACAATCTCAATAAAAGGGAGCTAAAGTTCCTACTATGAATTGTTCTCAGTCTTTGAGGCATACAGAAGGAACAGAATAAAATGCAGACTCTTAGAGGCATTGTGGAAGAGCAGAAAAGAATGGTGTTTCATCGAATGATGCTACATCGTTTCTGGAAGAGGAGAGAAAGCGTGTATTTAGTCCCATGTTTGAATGAGCTCATGACAATTCATTTAGCTTGAATTCTGACTGAGTACACACAGTTTGCCTCTGGAAAGGGGCACCGTAAGTAGGGAACATTGTGGATTCATTACTGTGAGAGCTCTGTTCCTGAATCTCAGGCTTGTGAGCCAAAACATCAACATAACTGTTGAGTGATAAATTAGCTGGGTATTTTTTAAAAAGGCCTTTAAAAACATTTTTTAATTATGTGTAGGTGTGAGTGTGTGTGTGCACGTGCATATGTGCATGCATGCATGTGTGCATGTGTGTGTGCATGTCTAAGTGTGCATGTGTGCATGTAGGTATTTATGCCAGGAGAGGCCAGAGGCATTAGATCCCTAGGAACTGGGCTTACAGATGATTGTGAGCCACCTGACATGGGTACTGGGAACCAAACCTCAGCTCTTATCTGCTGAGCCATCGCTACAGTCCCTCTGGTGCTATGTTCTTAAGTTTATAATTTTCATGAGACTGCAGATTTTCATCCTCTTATATAACCTTTCCACAACGTCAATTCTTTTGTTGTTGTTGTTTTGTTTTGTTTTTTTGTTTTTCGAGACAGGGCTCTCTGTATAGTCCTGGTTATCCTGGAACTCACTCTGTAGACCAGGCTGGCCTCGAACTCAGAAATTCGCCTGCCTCTGCCTCCCAAGTGCTGGGATTAAAGGCGTGCGCCACCACACCCAGCTATGCCAATTCTTTTAAATATTAGAGTATTATATTAGTACTAGAGCATCATAGAGTTGGAAGTTGGTTTTCTGAGAGATGGTGACCATCTTGTTTAATGGTGGATTGTAATTTAGCTGTCTGTAGCCTCGCACCTTGTTATTTCAGGCCTTCTTCATCTCTTTGGAGGATTTATATGAAGGTTTTGATGTCTTCTGGCCATCTCTAGAATATAAAATGTGGCTCAAGCTTGCTCTTAGTATTGCAAATCAATATTTTGAACCAAATATTGCTGGTGAGGTAAGTTATATTAAGAGAATATAAATGAATGGTATGTACCAAAGTTTTGAAATAGTAGACTTCATATTTTTCATACAAAGATAGAAAGGAAGGTGGTGACTTATTTTGGGTTTTACTGCTGTGAATGAACACTATGACCAAGGCAACTCTTGTTAAGGACAACATTTGATTGGGGCTGGCTTTCAAGTTCAGAGGTTCAGTCCATTATCATCAATGCAAGAGCATGGCAGCATCTAGGCAGGCATGACACTGGAAGAGCTGAAAGTTTTACATCTTACTCCAAAGGCAAACAGAAGACTGACCTCCAGGCAGCTAGGATAAGGGTTTTTAAGCCACACCTACAGTGCACCTTCCTCCCCACACCTCCTATTAGTACTGCTTCTTGGGCTAAGCAGATCCAAACCCACAGGTGGTGTTGACTCTATTAAGTGAGTTTTAACTATTAGAATTTTAACTACTGACTCATCCTGAATCCATGTGTCATCAACAGTCTTGTCACAGTTAATTTTTCCAGGCTACCTGAAAGATCGTTTAAAAAAAAAAGAACTAGAAAATATTAAACAGGACGATCCTCCAAAGCAAAGCATATCATTAATTAGAAGTTAATGAATAGCCCTGGACAAAACTTTCAAAAACTTTGCTGAGATGACTAAGTCCTGTTTATGAATTTTTGTTTCAAAGAGTAGTGATTCAAATCTTTCCCCAGACCAGCATCTACAGTCTTGGATTTGTATGTCACTTGGTATTTATACTCACCCCTTCCATGACTCAGAAGCTGAGGATGTGACAGACCCAAAGTCCAGCAATTTTCACTGGTTAACTATAAACCTTGGGTTAAAAAGACTGCGTCCTCCAAGCCAGCCAGGTTTCATTTACAATACGACAGTAATAACTCTCAGGAAAATTTTGGAGTAAGGAGACTAAGATTCATGGCCTTTTATATTGTCTCTCCAAGGAGTAAGACAATTGCTAGTGTAGAATGAGCCTCCAGAGAGTAAAGTTAAAGCCAGGGTGTTGGACTTTCTTTTTCTTTTTTCTTTTTTTGTTTTTGTTTTGTTTTGTTTTGTTTTGTTTTGTTTTGTTTTTGGTTTTTCGAGACAGGGTTTCTCTGCATAGTCCTGGCTGTCCTGGAACTCACTTTGTAGACCAGTCTGGCCTTGAACTCAGAAATCCACCTGCCTCTGCCTCCCAAGTGCTGGGATTAAAGGCGTGGGCCACCACGCCCGGCTTGGTGTTGGACTTTCTTGGCAGCAGGGCAAATGTCCTTCATAATCATGCTTTGAGTCACCAGCCATGCAAATTCATGATGCAAATGAGAATGGTCAGAAATAAAATGTTAAGGGCAAGTGTTTATGCACAATCCACTTATTCTTGCTATTGCTGAGATAAAACACTCTGACATTTGCAACCTAATGGTTAGCTCATGGTTCAAAGTAAAGTCCATTATGGGAGAGGAGTCAAGGCAGCAGGAACTTAAAGCAGCCGGACACATGACATCCACAGGCCCTTCAGAGAGGAATGACTGCTCAGTCTCCCTTCTCTATCAGTGCTGGCTTGGGATCCCTGCCCACAGTGAAGATCACAGGCATGTCCAGAGGATCACCTCCCTAGGTTCTTTCCAGTTGATAACACTAACCATTACCTTCCCGGTCTTTCTCCTCAAGGAATATCTATTAGATCTTTCATAACCCCCTAGGTAAGTTCAGAATCTAATTTTCCCCAATAATCGAATGACTTTAAAAAAGGGAGGAGAGACTGTTCTAGATCAAAGAATGTAAATACAGAAAAATTTAGCACGTTGGATCTCAAATCATATTTTATACAACTTGAGAAACTTGACTGTGTTATGACTATTAGCTGATACCAAGGAGTTCAAAATTATTTATTAGGTATTTAATGACATCATGGTTAAGTAAGCAATGCTTTAAAAAACCTCATTTTCAATTAAGGGTAGGAAAATTGAGGCAAGAGGATCAAGAGCAACAATAGGCTAACCTTGATTACAGACCGAGACTCTGTCTTAAAACAAAACCAGAAATTAAACAAACACAAATAAATATTTTAGGTGTGAAAAACTGAAATGAGAAGAAAGTAGGATTTGTTTTAAAATACTAACAACAACAACAGAAGTATAGAGCAATAGTGAGAAGATTTTAGAAATTATTTCCTTCTGAGAATCCCATGAAAGAGATAATCAGTCAATAATTTTTAGCACCCCAGACATGCATTAGATAATATTGCCATCCATCCACCTCTGTGTCAATCAACATGCATGTATTCTCAGACCTAAATATCACATTTTTAGTTTCCACCCCCTTGTTGCAAAATCTTAGATAAAAATGTTTGCTAATTTTCTTATGTTTGTTGGTGCCCTGGCTGTGCTGATGACCCCCCCCCCCCCCCCGCAACTGAGGAGTGATGCTGGCTCCTGCCAACAGGGAATGTTTGCTCTAGGCTTTTCTCCTTGGGCTGTACCTGGATGCTTTTATCTTCACACGGTGTCCTCCCTTCACACGGTATCCAAGTTTGCCTGCAACTTTCTCCCACTCCCACACAGTCTCATCACCAACTGCATCTCCGTAGCCCTACTCCCAAACAAAGTCATATTCTGAGATGCTGAAGGTCAGAACAAGTAAGACCTTTAGGAAAGGGCACTCAGTTCCACCCGCAAAGCTTCTGTTCGGTTCCAAAGTCTGATTCAGAGCCATCATCATCTGTGGCTCAGATGAAGTACCTTGACTGCTCTGGTTTCTGCTTTGTGTCATTATTGATTATTCAGTTGTCACATGGAACATTTGCTTATTGCCAGAAGAAACCCATGAGTCTGAAGCCTGGTTAAGCCTAGAAATCCAATACCACATAACTGATCACATGAATCACGTAGTGAAGCTGAAGGCCCCTTCATCAGGCAGGGCAACCAAATTGAAAGTCATTTGCAGAAGCCAGGCTAAACTAAGTTCTGTTGACTCCTGGATGGATATGCAATCTGACTTCCTCAAGTAACCCAGACCAGTGCAAACTGTTTTCTTCTTGATATCACGTATCCTTTTGTTAGACTTATACAGTGCAATTTCCTTGTAGGATTTAAAGTTTCACAAGTGTGTGATGTACAATCATGCATATTTGGAGACTCTGTCAAGCTATAATGAAATGACTCTTAATCACGTGACCATGAAATTCATTATTCTCGTGTATGGCATTGTGATCAATAGCAAGACGGAAGAATCACTTGTGGCACCCAGCATCATTCCTAAGTCTTGTGAGCAGGTAAGAAGCATAATTTCTAAAGAGCCCATTTGCTTTGCACAGTGCTCCATAAGCGCTTTAAAAGCTCAGATGATGACAGCTAACTGTGTATTTCATTGAAATTTAAATTTGGAGTCTGGATGTAACAGTTGACTAGCACCTACTGGATACAGGAGTCTAGCAAGCCACTTAGCTGTTCTGACCTTTAGTTTGCTACTTTATGCAATGAGGATGCTGGCAGCAGCCCTGTTGTTAGGCTAATATGAGGGCCAAATGAAGAGATGCTAGCTTAATTTCTGTTCTACTGCTCCTTGCATCCCGGGAGGCTGGTGGGCAGGCTGGTCTTCAGTGTGGGTAGTGATCTTCAGTGTAGGTGTAAAGGTAATCCACGGCTTGCTAGCCAAGATCTTCTCTCCAGATGGGGGTGTTCTAGTCCAGTTACGAGTAAGGAGTAGACATTTTTCCTTTGGCTTCCACAAACATGCAAAGGACAATTTTCTGGCCTGAGACAGGGTCAGTGTGATAAGTGCTGGAGTCCCAGCAGTTTGTTAGGGAGAGATGCTAGCAAGTTGGAGGTCAGCCTGGACTAAGTCATGAGTTCCTGCCTCAGAACACAAGGAAGCAGACAGACGGACATGCATGCATGCACGTGCACGCACGCGCGCGCGCGCACACACACACACACACACACACACACACACACACACGGCTTAGGTTGGAGATCTAGCACTGTTTCTTGCAGCTTGCAGCCTTTACAAAGACTGGCAACAGATATCTGCTCTTTTGACCAATTTTTATTTCTTTTGCCTGTAGATCCAGGGAATTTCGGATGTCAGCAAGCTCCTCATAATCCCGACATTTGAGCCTGGCAAAAATGATTCGACCTCCCATACCATGGGTAAGGGATGATAGACAGCTTTTTAGTGGCGAGACAACTACTGTGAACCATTTCAACGAAAACAAACTTCTTTTAATTCTGGAAGGCAATTGGAGGTGGTCCCCACTCTGGGACCCACACTGGATGTCACTTTGCTTTTGGGAGGTCACCTATCAAAGACTAAGGTCCAGACTCTAAAATCCATGCGGCTCTTGCCTCTTCTCTGTCCCTCCTCACTTTTGATAGCTGACAACAAGGCCTGGTAAACTGAGCCACAAAGTGATATTGGGGTGCTGTTGATATGAGGAGAGGGGAGACTGGGGTCAGGCAGAGATGGGAAGCTGGTCTGTTCCTGGTAACTGAAGGGAATATGAAGCCTGACCCACCCTGCTTGAACATTACACGCTACAGTCACAGGCACTAGTCCAATGGCTTGCATAGGAACACTTGGAAGCTCACTCAGTAAGTAATTACAGTCAGTAGATGCAGTTCTCAAGGCAATTGTGCTTCTGAGCACTGATTATAGAGAAAACAATAGGTAGGAAGGCTTTGATCTGGAGAAAATAAACCCAGGGGCTTCACTCTGTGCTCATTGTCCTTGCCTTGCTGGGTTCAATCACAACTCCATCCCACCTGTCCCAGCTTGAGTACAGAGTCAGGCTTGGGTGTTATGGTATATGAAACCATGCAAATTTTCCTCTTCTTCTTTTTTTAAAATGTATACGAGTGCTCAGTCTTTCTGTATGGCTGCATGATAGTCGAGGGCATCAGATCCCATTACAGGTGGTTCTGAGCCACCATGCAGTTGCTGGGAATTGAACTCAGGACCTCTGGAAGAACAACCAGTGCTCTTGACCACTGAGTCATCTCTCTAGCACCAATCATGCAATTCTTAATGAGTTGCTAGTTTGAGAGGAAACCTCTCTTTCATCAGGCCCTTTGGCAAGATACTAGGCCAAAGGAAGCATTAGTATTCTATGGTGGGCTCGAGATAAAACTCACAAGTGTTAAGATTTGTTCCTTGAGTTTGGACCCTGACACATATTTTGCTTTGAAATTTTTCAGTAAGTTGTCACGGGAAAAAAATATAGAAAACTGAGCTGGTCTGGCAGTATGCAGCCCTCATCCCCGTACGTGGCAACAATGAGTGAGATACCAACTGACTTGTGTAATGGGAATGCACATTGTACCCTCTTGCCTGGACACAGCCTGCTTTGTTTGTGGGACCTGCTTGCTGGCTCATATGGTAGACCTTTAGGAGCTAATTTACAGAACTCCAAGGGAGAAAGTGAAGAGTGTTTGGAAAGGGGAAGGAAAAGAGAAGACTCAGATGGAGAGAGCAGGCTGATATATCCAAATCTCCTGCTGCCTTTACTCAAATATTCCTTTTTTTTTTTTTCCTTCTCTTCACCTCAGTCAGCACTGGTCTTCGAATGACCAAGAAAGACTATAACTGGAAGAGAAAAGATGAGGTAATAAACCGGGCACTTGGGATAGGTTTTCCTTCTTGTGACGATTAACATACATAGCTACAAATAAATTGCGTAAGTCAGGTGCGGAGGCACACACCTATAATCCCAGCACTTGAGAGGAAGAGCTGCAGGACCGGGAGCTTCAGGCCATTCTCAGCTACCTAGCAAGTCTAAGGGCAGCCCCGGCTGTGTGAGACCCGGTTTCTAAATAAATATATAAATAAATAGTGAGGGAGCAAAGTGCAGGTAGTGAGGACAGACGACTTGTTACAACTCACTGGACTGGCCTAACTGAGACAAAAGCTAATCTGTACTAATTAGAAAATAAAATTAGGGAACATTGTTTTGAATCATGTAACTTTGAGGGCTGGGGAAATGGCTCGGTGGCTAGTGTGTTTCTTCCACAAGCTTTGAGGACCCTAAGTTTGGATACCCCATCTTTATGGAAAAGCTAGACATGGCAGCAAGCACACTGCTGTGGCTTGTGAATAGGGGGGAGAGGTGGATTGTGGGGTTCCCGAACCAGCCTGTCTAAAAACGGTTCCAGGCTCAATAAAAGACCTTGCTTCAAAAATAAAATAAAGAAGAATCAAAAAAAAAGGAGACACGATAGGGGAGCTATCTGAGTACGTCATCCTCTGCTTGCCTTCTGGGCACAGGCATGGTGGCATGCACACATGTGCACATACGCATGTACAACATGGACACACCCAGTTTTTCCTCTCCTCATTCTTTCTTGATCCTTACTTCAGAAAGTAAGGCTCTGTGGAGAGAGGAGGGACACCCATCAATCTCAGACCCAAGCAGGGGTCCGACTAAGCGTTCATGCTTCTCCCTTTTGGGGTGTGCTGCTGGGGAGGCCGGAAAGCCAGGCCTCTAAAGTCACGGACGGATCGTGGGCATCTTCCTAGAGTATCATCCAAATGAACTGCTAGCTTCCTTAAACTAGCAGTTTCATATTCAACATTATTGAGCAGGATGGCAAACTTATTTGGATTTTTAAAGACAAAGATGAACCTTTACAAAGTATTAGTTTATTTAATTAAAATATTATTACATCATTTCTCCCTCTCTCTTTGCTCTCTAACTCCTCTCATGTTCCCCCTCAAATTCATGGCGTCTTATTTTTTAAATTATTGTTGTTAAATTATTACGTGTGTGTGTGTGTGTGTGTGTGTGTGTGTGTGTGTGTGAATAAATATAAAACTCCATTTGGGCAAAGCAAAGCAAACAAAACAGAACCATCCTCATTCTATCGAAAGAGAAGGGTTCTCAGCACCCCCATTGGTAGCTCGCAACCATCTCTAACTCTAATTCCAGGGGATCCAGGTACTGCAGACACTGGGCACACACACAGTACACACACATACATGGAGGGAAAACACCCAGGCACATACAATAATAACAAATGATTAAATAAAAATTAGTAATATACATGTCAATCATAGTGTAACTCAGAGCCCTTAATATGTAAGTTCTTTTAAGGGTAAACGTGCCAGATAATGAAACAGAAACCTTTCCTTAACTTTTGATTCCATTTAACTGGTAAGAAGCCTTTGCTAAGTGTTCATGAGTTCATAGTCTAATGTCTTTGACTTTCTTTTGCAGTTTGAAAGTGGACACCTCTTCAGAAAGGCGTTTTATTGAGGCAGCTCTGGTGTGTGGAGTCAGGTAAAGGCAGATCTGACGACATAGCACAAAAGACGCCAATCTAGAAACTGCTCCAACTGTTCACTGCTGCATTTACTTTATAAGCTATTAATGGGCCGCCACGAACACCTCAGATCTTTAGTAGTTGCATTACACTTGAAGTACTCGAAATTCTTCAAGATAGTATAAAATCCTTTAAAACTCAGTGATGGGACTCTTGCCTTGGGTGAGCACAAGCCGTGACAGTAAAGCTGGCAAATGAGGCGTAGGTACAGTTAATGCGGTGGTCTAAGCCACCATACCTGCAGATTTTACCTGTGAAGTTGTCATACTTAGTGACTCTCCGACATTCTGTGTCTTCCCTCTCTAGCTTAAGGTGCGGAAGCTGGGGAAATGTTCCAGTCTTGGTTCCTGGAAACAGAGTTTGGGAGGAGTCTGCATTCTCACACTGCACAGTCCTGTCGGATGGAACTTTCTGCTTTATTTTTCAAAGTCAAATAAAGGTGAATGCTATGGTTAATGAATAACTAACTGTTCAGAATCTGTTATTCCTTCTCACTTTGACCAGATGGAGAATATATGATAGTTTCAAGAAAACAAGTTCAGAGGTAAATAAATAAATAAAATAAAATAATATGGGAGAGAAAGCTGAACCTTGCAAACCTTCTCAGGGCAGGTCCTGAGTGGCCTTCGGTGTCAGGAAATACAAGGTGTGGCTGCACACTGCTGAAACCTGACTGTACCGAGAGCTTCATTTCTTCTGATGTGGTGGTATGTCTGGTGCTGTCGCTTAAGGGTGTCGTGGACCAAGCCCTTTCTTGTGCCTCACCCACACTCATCCTTGGCCTTGGCCTCTTGCATCCATGAAATACCACCAGTATCACCGGGCAGTCCACTGGCTTTTCAGGAGTGGTGTAAAGGGCTTTCAAACAAGGTGGAGGGCTGCTTAGTTTTGATGTCAGCTTGCCACAACAGAGACTTGAGGAGAGAGCCTCAGTTGAGGAATTACCTAGATGGAGTGGGCCCCGGGTCAATTTTGTGGTGGGGGTTGTCTTGACTGTTAACTGATGTAGGTGGATTCTGTCTCTTGGGGTGGTACCACTTCAAGGGTGGGGCCCTGAACTGTTTAAGGGCGATAAAATAGAAGCATCAAGCAGAGACACATTTCCTCTTCTTTGCTCTTATGGATGTGACATGACCAATTCCTGCCTTGACTTCCCCAGAATGACGGTCTAGAACTGTAACTGAAATAAGCCCTTCTCCCCCCACCCCGTTACTTCTGGTCAGGGTGTTTTTATCACTACTGTGGAGAAACAAAAACAGGTACCTTTGCCTTTGAGAGCGGAACAGACATCGGCGAGCAACAACAGTATTGCTCTGCCCGTCACCAGTACCTGGACTCTATATATGGTTCTATGGTCCCAGTCTCTGGGCTCTTCATTTTAATGGACTGCTCAGTATATTTAGTGCATACTTAGCCCAGCACTCAAGTATAGGTGGTATAGATGCACTAGAAAAAGTGTAAGCTTTATGGTCATGCTTCAGAGGCATATTAGCATGTAGCTGAAATGATTAGAAGACAGTACTTCACTTGATGTATACAGAATGTGTTGTGCTTCAGATGACTAGAAAATAACCCCCAAATAGGACAATTTCCTGAGGGTAGAAATGATCAAAGACTAGGTTTTCTCTCTCTGCTGTTACTCACTTGTTCAGCCTCATATTGTGGTTGTGTGTGTTTGTGTTTTAAATCACATCCAGTAAGAGAAAAAAAAAAAAATCCCGGATCCCACCACCTGAACCAACCAAACCACCAACAAAACCCAAAACCCTGCAATGAACCCCATTCCCCCAAATCCTGCTAACTAGCTAAAGAGTTACTTTAGAAGCCCAGAGGAGGCTCACACCTAGAATCCTAGCACTTGGGAAGTACAAGTAGATCAAAAGTTCAAGGCCAGCCTATACAATACTGTCTCAAAGAAACAACAGAATCTGCTAGGAATCTTCTATTTGTGTCTCATGGGCAAGAAGTAATTACACACAGGGGTTTCCTAAGCCTGTCAGTCAGAAGAGGATGGTAATGACTTTAAAAAAAAATTATTTGATGTGTATGTATCCAGGTGGAGGCAGAGGACAACCTTAGGTGTCCTACCTTATCTTCAAACAGGATCTCTCAGCGGGACCTGGGACTTGCAGAGTAGCTTGGGTTGGTTGGACAGGGAGACCCAGAGATACACCTGTCTCTGACGCCTCAGCGGTGGGATTACAAGTATGCCAGCACCACATGTGGCTTTTTATGTAGGCACTGGAGACTGCATGGCAAGCACTTCACAACTTGCATGGCTTTAAACAAGAAGGGACAATGAGGGAGGGAGGCCATGCCTGGGTGCTGCTTGTAGGAACTGACAGCTCAACTCAGTCATTTAGACAGTCTTCTCTCCTGCTGAACTCTGAGAATGGAGATGAAACCAGCTTTGACAAGACTAGAGTTCAGCTTGTCACTATGATTTTCTTCGAAGGCTAGATGCTCTAACCTAAAGCACTTAATTCTGGAAGTCATATGAACTAACTCCCAATTCTTCGTTTCCAGGGCTAGGGTCAGTGGCACACACACCGCTAATCCCAGCTGTTGGGAGGCAGGGCAAGTGAGCCTCTGAGAATTTGAGGCTAGCTTGGGCTACATACTGAGTTCCTGTTTCAAATCAAATTTTAAAAAGCCAATTCCTCGTTTCTTACAGGTACAATTTCGTTTTGAAAAACCAAAATACGAAAACTGTTTAGTGAAAAGTACCAGAATTCAATTTTCTTTTTTAAAAAAAGCATTTTTATGCCGACATCATTAATGTGATTAGAATAGTCAAAATACCAAGATTTAGGAGTTTGAGTGAGGAGGAGCAACAGATTTGTGGGGATGAGGGAGAAAATGATGAGTTTGCCAAATCAATGGCACATTCCATTGGTCAGTCAACACAAGACTCAAGTTTGCATGATCAACAATGGCGGTTTACAGTTTGAACTCTGTCATCAAAGTTGATGGCATAGGGTATGATGGTGACATTTGCAATCTGAGCCCCTGGGGAGCTGTGGCAGTGGGAAGGATTTCAGGTCTAGCCTGGGTTACTTACAAAACAAGACAGTATCATAAACACACAAAAAACCCAGAAATGCCTCAACAGGAACTGGAAGCCAGACTTCCCATTAAAAACAAGGACCAAAGTAATTAAGTGTGTAATGGAAAAGAGCAAGCAGTGAGGTGCTTTCCAGGAGGGAGATGACCCAGAACCACTGCCTTGACTTTAACTGTCTAGCTTGACACCTAGAAATAAACATCCAATGCTCAAGCCAGGCATCTTTGTTACAACCTAGACTAAGACCCACAATGACTTTCTACTTGGATTAGAAGCACTATATCTAAGTTGGAAAGAAACCATTCAGCTTAGAGTAGAAAAACAAAATACACCACTATCTCAGAGCTTATTTTAAGCCCCATTACACTGCTAAGACACTAATTAGGCTAGACTGTCTAACCATTAGAATAGTGGTTCTCAACCTTCCTAATGCTGCGGCGACCCCTAAACATAAAATTATTTCTGTTTCTGCTTCCTAACTGTAAATTTGCTATTGTTATGAACTGTAATGTAAATGGTTTCCATTGGTCCTTGGTGACCCTAAAGGGGTTCTGCGCCACAAGTTGAGAACCTCTGAGAAGGTGCATACCTATTCACAAGACTTAGGAAAACAGGAACCAAGGAATTGGCCTAACATACATGTAGGAATTCATCCTTCAGTGGCTCCCAGTTCACGCGGAGACTTGTGTTGTTGGAGAAACATACCCATGCCAAGCCCAGCAAGAAGGAAGAAGCATGCGTTAGGCGTTGGAGAGTGAGTCTAAGATAGTAGTACTTTAAAACGTGACAACAGTTTTCTGATCAGGATTTTATTTGTTGAACCTCAAAAAGCAGAATTCAGAAATGGCCACCCACTATTAGGACATTGAGTAGTAAATCATTGTCACCGCCTTCTTTTATAAGGTGCGTTCACATGCAGACAACACCAGAGAGCAGATGTGGAAACTCCAGGAGTTACATGCGCACTCTTGGGAGGCGAAAGGCTTTCTGAGCCCACTTTGATAGAAACTTACAATGGATTGATTCCCTGTAAGAATTCTTCTGGCTGTTCCCACTTTATTTACTAAAAATACAGAATCGAAAGCTTCTCCCCATGTTAGTGCTCTCCAAAATGGGTAACAGAAGATTCAGTTCGGAAAGCTACAAAAGGTGTCTAATCATTCTAGCACAGAGCCTGCATTGACACTACCTTGCTGATCACAGACCCTGAAGAGACCTAAGGAATCGTCAATACATAATTCATTTCAAAGAAAGCCAGTTAGTAGGGCGCTGTGACAGGCGGAGGGGCAGAATGCTGGCGAAGGCACAGAGTAAAGAATCCCGAGGTTTTGGTGCCATTTCCATTTAATGACCCAGTAGTATAGCGAGCGATCTACAGGACCGGCTGTGATCATGCCACGATCTTTCTACGGACCTGCTGAAAGGACCCACGGCTGTCAGCTGACATCTTCAGGTCCCAGTGCTGGGCGCGCAGATGCAGCCCCAATTCTTGCAACGACTTAAGGCTGGGGTGTATAACGGAGGTATTTTTTGCCAGACGGGAGCTCTTTGGTGAAGACTCCTTTAGGGAAACATCGTTTGGCTTCCTCTTCGGAGAGGGTGGGAAGGACCATCACGCTCTCTCCCTTCTGTTGGGAAACATTAAGAATGGTGCAATTCAACCTTACAGTAATGGTAAAAGGTCTTGAAGAATTAACTATGGAAAAGTGGTAAATGAACATATTCTTTACTCTCTCTTCTTTGAGGAACTCGTTTTACAAATTGACTTTTGACATGTTAGGAGAGTATTCCTCCACTGTAAGTAGGAACAGTCTTGTTTTAAATTCCATCATAGCTGGCCACTACTCCTTAAAGTTTAACTCAAAATCTACTCCCCCCAAAATCCCCCAGTTTACAGATACTATTGGATTGGATCAGGCTAGATTGCCTCTCATCTCCCATCCCCTACACCCAGTTGCTGAAAATGTAGATGACTTGCCTGACAGAAAAATCAAAACCCAATACTCAACACCCAGCAGACAGCAGCACTTAAGCTCTTGGTGTACTATCTTGTCCTATTTATCTGCAGAGATCTTGCTTACGTATATTACAAGTTTATAAACAATCTGAGGGTGGTAGTGTAAGTCTGGCACCTCAGCACACCAGAGCCTGAGGCAGATTAAGAGTCCAAGGCCAGCCTCAATAAACACTGAGCTCCGATTTTAAAAGGGTTAGGGGCAGAGATGGAGTCAGAAGGTAGAGTGATTGTCTGGTACGCATGAAGCCCTAGGTTTAGTTCCCAGGATTATTTATAACTGATCGTGGTGACACATGCACTTGATGCAGAAGCAAAATGGTGAATTTTGAGGCCAACCTGGGTTACATGGGACCATCTCACACACACGCGCACACACACACACACACACACACACCACGTTTCTGAGCAAGTTTCAAAGACTATATATGTTTAAAAAGGTTGCCACTTAAGAGAAAAATGCTTATACCATCAGTATACCAAGTTATAGTTATACAGCCGCTGGGACAGAGGTGAAGTAGCCAATCACACTTTGCTTCCCTCCTGATTTTTGAGACAGGACCTTGCTATGTAGTTTAGGCTGAGTTTGAGCTTATCCTCCAGTCGTGGTCTCTGGAATGCAAGGACCACAAGTTCCACCCAGGAATATTTTGTTCATCAGGTAATAGATGTTAAAATTTTGTCTATGTTAAAGTCTGTATATGAAAAGGAAATGTTTCCTATGTGGGCTTTTTCTTTTTTTTTTTTGGATATGGAATGTACGTGCACTTCCTAGTTGAACATTCCTAGCCTCTAAAAACTGAAATGTGTAATGCATCGTGTCCAAGAAGTTTTTGGATTTTGGAGCACTGTGGATCTGGGATTTGGGGGTTACGAATGTTTAACTTCTGGGATCATTGTGGCCTATATATGTTGGAATTATGTAGGGTTAGCAAAAACTACAGTTTGTGTTTTATATACAAAACAGTGTGAATGATCTCTTAAACAAATCCTCCTGGGACACTCTATTGGGACAATAGAAAAAGCCCCAAGAAACCCAGATCCTGAAAACGGCCATGAGAGACTGTCCTTTGGATCTTTCCAGCAAGCTGGGCATCCAGTTCTTAAGAGCAGTTTTACCTTCCAGTCAACTGGGGTGGCAACCGACTTTGTGGCTGTCAGCTGGAGAGAGTCAACCACTCTGAGAATCTCATCAAAGTTCCTGCCCGTGGTGGCAGGGTAGAGGATAGACAGCTTTAGTTTCTTGTCAGGGCCAAAAATGAACACCTGTAAAGCACACACAAGGCCTTCTTTAGAACATGACGGTAAAGCTGCTTCTGGGCACTCAGGTTCATGGGCTCCATACACCTCTTTTCCCCCTAGTCCAGGGAGGCAGAGGAAAATGGGAGTTCATTACAAGGTAGCCAAACGAGGGAGGGAAAGACTCCTCCTAGTCTGCGCACCCTTCCTCTAACACAGGGGTTCTCAACCTTCCCAATGCTGTGACCCCCCGTTATTTTGTTGCTACTTCATAACTGTAATTTTGCCACTGTTATGAATCATGATGTAAATACTGATAGGAAGAATATGCTGTGACCCCTGTGAAAAGATTGCTCGACCCCCCCAAAGGGGTCATGACCCCAAAGGCTGAAAACCACTGCTCTAATATGTACAACTGTACATATTCCTCTTGTATTGGCTCAAGCATTTACACAGCCTTACGACTCACCACACGGGCCGTCACAGGCATGTTGTTAGCATCCTTCTCTACTGGATCCAACATGCCCAAAAGGATGGCAAGGTCCCTGTTCTTATCATCAATGATGGGAAATGGCAACTTTTCTGTGGGTGTTTCACCATTGTAAGCATTGATGTCCTGAAACAAGAGAAAGGGGAGTGAGACTCTTAAACCTGACGCGGGTCTCTGCACCTCACCAGGCTAAGAATCGTCACGCTGCAAGCCAAGGAACCATCATCATAAACATGGTGATGCATGAACTCCTCATCTCAAGCAATTACTCACTCAGAGGAATATTACCAGAAGGTAACTAGGAGAGTTTAGGAAGTGGGTATAAAGTTAGAAAGAGGTGAGTTTATTATTCATGCGAAGCTCAGAGTGGAGACCGATGGACAGGATGGCAGATTCAAAGCAGTTGGGACTGTTGTGAATTTCTCTGAAGATGAGAGGAAATACAAACCTCTCTGAAACGGCTAGCGTATTCACCTTTACTGCTCGAAGCCACCCTTTGTTGTGGATTGCTGGCTACATGTTATTGAGTCACCAGCTTAACTAGAACCAATAGTTCCCTGCCAGCACACCTAGAGCGTCCCTATGTAATCAGTTATAGATCAAAGCTGGCACTGCCTTTGGACATTTGAATTTATTTTCCATTCCAGAAGAACACAAGTTCGGAAACTTCTAAGAACACAGAAGAAAGGAGCCCAGGCATGCTCCTACTTAGATGTGTTTCGTAACGACGACGAGGAGCTCTGAACTCTTCTGTGATTTATTTTCATTTTGATATTGATAGACATTATTGAGTATTGATACATTAATTCCTGACCTCGTCACTTGTTTAATTGACGGCACATCACACTCAGAGACACCAAAGAACCACATTATTTACTTTGTCTTTATTTTATTCTAAGTCAGGACAATTTCGCTCTTTACCATCTAGCACAGAAAGAACCACTGAGGTTTAGATCCTTTTCAACTGGGCGAGCTTGAGCAAGTCATTACAAGAACCACTGGCTTAATAGTAAAGGGCTTTGCCAGAATCTAATGAGAAATTGCTCATGAGGAAGAGGTGGTGGAAATGCCAGTTATCCATTGCCAAGGTATGCAGAATGAAAAAAAAAAAAATCCACCTTAGGGAAGATGACAACCCTGCTTAATCTCCTACGAGTCAGCCCTTTGATCCTAGACCTTTAGGATTAATTGGTGTGAAATGGTAATGGACTATAGCACACATCGAAATGCTTTTATTCAATTTCATGTGACTGAATGCGCTCATTACATACATACAAATGGGAGGTATTGTGTGGTATATATATTGGAGCAAAGCTGATTAAAACATCCTGTCCAAATACTTGTAAATACTTTTTTGCCCAAAGCAGACAATTTCAATCCATTCATTCAACAAATCCTGACTGTCACCTATCCTGAGAACTTTTCTAGTAGTGAACCAGTGTATTCCTGCTGGGCCCTACACTCCCAAGAGGGGGGGAAATATAGTGACCAGATAAGCAATATGCAGAGATTCAGACAAGGGCTAAAGAGGAGATATGAAATATGATCAGGTGTTATAAGGTACCATTTGAGGTAAAACAAAGCAGTATAGTATAGGTAAGGTGGGGGGATGCATTCAGTACGGAGCGCTAGGAGTGGGTGTGGATAAACCAGACAGGGCTAGGGTTGCGAAAACACGAGGCGTTAAGAACGACCCAGGAGTTTCAACTTAGCAACTCCAAAATGTAGCAGCTATTAGCTGGGATGAATCAAATCTCGGAATAGACAATGGTGTCCGCTTTCATACATGCTGGGTTCAACATGTCTGCATGGCCAAGGGAGGTAGGTGCCAAGGAGGCCATGTTTTACTACCTGGAGACCAGGAGAGTCCTGACAGATGGGACTCTGAGAAGCAGTTCCCTGGATGTTATCTTTAGTTTATCTTGGTGAGTGGAAGAGCTCTCAAGGGGAAAGAAAGCCCATGAATGGAATGAACCTGGGCAAACTTCAGCACCAATTAGGGACTGGGAGACAATGAAGAGTGATTATTCTAAGTATGGACAGCTAGCTGGAGGTAGCATCCTGACAAGCCAGAGCAGAGGGAAGGTTTAGAGAGATGAACTGGGCTGAATTCTGGTAACCAGGAAAGATGGTGTCTGAGAAGCTATCGTTGGATACAACAACAGAGAGATCACTACAAAGTTGAAGTCTGACTTTCAGTTAACTAGTGACCCCTGCACCCGAGGTTTACATACACTTTTATCTCAGAAATCAAGCTACATTCTACGAAACTTCAGACTTATAGCACATGCCAATCAATGCCTTCTGATACAGAGGAGGGGGAAGAAGAGTGGCTTTTCCTATTTATTCTCTTACTAAGGAACACAAAGACCTCGTTGGTCATCAGCAAGTGTACAAGCATTTCCCCATCCAATAACCAACCAGTTCTACATGTATACACCATCACTGAGTCTTCAATACAACTCAACCTGGACATTATCTACCTGCGGAGATAGCAGATTCCACAGAAGGATCAGAGCAAGACAATTACCCCAGCTTTTGATACCATGAACAAGTTCCAAGCTGACTAAAAATTTGGGACTTTCATGATCCTTTCTTTGGGATTGGTTAACTCGTTGGAACTTACAGAATTTAGGGAAATGCATTTACAAAGGATGCAGATGAATAGATGCACAAATTCTGGATGGAGCCTCTATGCCCCAGGTATACCTAACCTTCCAGGAAAGCCCACTCATTTAGCAATCCAGATCATGGAACTCTAGTAGGATTCGTATGGAATCTTCATTGTATAGGCACAGTTGGTTAAATCATCAACTACTGATGCACAGTTCAACCTTCAGCTGCTTCTCCTCCTAGTCCTGCCTGGTTCTGTTCAAAGCTGTGGAGGGAGTTGTGGCTAATCAATCAATCAATCATTAGCATATAATAAAAAGACACTGCATCTCGGAAGACATAAAGTCTATTAGGAATGTATGGGAGGCAACAAGAAAGGAGGAATATATATCACACACATATATACCTCAGATCATAGAACTATACCTTGCTCCAGGCAAGATGGTCCTCAACACTGTCTATTGAAAGAGCAATCAACTTAACATTCCTCTTGGCAAACTCTGGCGCCAGCTTTGCAGCTCTGCCAAGTTCTGTGGTGCACACTGGGGTAAAGTCCCGTGGGTGGGAAAAGAGAATGCCCCATCTGGAATGAAGAAGAAGGTCACAACTGAATGGACAGTCACTATCACCATGCAGAATAACTCAGTATTTTAGGGCATCACTTTAAAAAACAGGACAACAACAACAAAAGGCCCTGCAGATCAGGCTGGTCTTGAACTCAGATCAGCCTCTACCTCCCAGAGTGCTTGAGACTAGAGGTATGGACCACCACACCCAGCCACACTCTGTCAATAAAATTTGTGCTATTCAAGTCAAGCACCCTATTGAAATATTCCTTAAGCCTTTTGTTTATTTTTCTAACACGGTCCTTGAAATTCATCACCTACTAAGCCCCAAATCCAAACAGATGCCTGATTATAATAATAAACAGATTATGTAACCTGGAGCAGATAGATCTCTAGACTCAGACTTGAAGGTAAATAAAAGTCAGCTTGGCACTTGGCTTTCTGGAAGCAGGCAGATAGAAAATCTTCCATAAAGCCACTCGACTGACCTAACCTGTCAAACAAGGCGCCCATATTTGCACCACGACAAAAATACAATGTAAGAGTTGCAGTTTCTGACTGTAGACCAAGCAGGTAGAAAATACCCAGATACCCTACAATGTACACTCCCCGACCTCCAGCACTTAGGTGAAGATTACAATCGAATCCATATCTAGGGTTAACACTGTACAGATTCTGAGGATGATTCAAACTGAGTTCCCAAGAAACTTCCAGAGTACAACTCTTTCTCCTTGGCAACAGCTCTTTCCAGCTCAGAGGAAGACTCGGCACAAAGTCCTGTAGAGTCCCACTGTTAGAGCCGGGCAGGGCCAAGGTCCCAGGACTAGAAGATTACTCAATCTGGCCTAGCAAATCTCGCTGAGCACGGACGAACGCAGCAGACAAAGCTACTGCCTTCCACCTAACCTGCCACTCAACTCAAGGTGGGAAGGCCTAAGAATGGAGGCCCTGCGGTAATACTTGAAGATTGTGGAGATGTGTGATGGCTAGGTTTTTTGTTTTGTTTTGTTTTGTTTTAAATATGGGGCAGGAAGAGCAACATATATCTTTAATCTAGCTGTCATATTTAGGCCTTAGGTTCTATGGCAAAGGACCAATGATGGTCAGATGAGACTAAAGAGAAAGGCTCCATATGTTGCAGGAAAAAAAAAAAAAAAAAAAAAGGGACAGAGCATCTCTTTATGTACTGTTCTACGAGTGAAGAAGTAGAACTTTTTTGCTGAATCATGCTGCCAAACTGCATTTCTGCCCCTTCACACACACCAGTGGATCGGATCTCAGGGTATTCCAAGAATGTCTGCGCTCCCTACTCTTTGGAGAAATTCAATGGCATTATGCCATTTCCTTCTTCATTTTCAAAAGACAAAAGGGTTTCCTCCCTCTAACAGAATGGTCTCTCCTACCAGAAAACCTGTGGCGTAGGTGCTTCGATTAGTGAGGAACCCTGGGATATATAAGATTCTCTTCCACATCCAGAGACCACACAAACCTACTCAAACCCACACGGCTCCCCAAACCTTCAGCTGTTTCTAATTATCAGGGGTAAAGTAATGCTTAGAGTTCATTTTCCTTTTCTCCTCCAAAGGATATGTGAGTCTGTAAGAGGCAACTGACTTGCAATTATCTACAGAACAGAGTTTGGAAAAATCGTCAAATCCCTTGTATTACAGATGACACACAGGGTGGCAATGTCTTTCTTGGTTATGGCAGGCGTATCATGACTCACTGGTGCTAAGCACGCTGTTCTGTTTGTTCATAAAGTTACCTCATCTTAAGATGCCACTTCATCTGCTTATTTAGTTGTTATTTAAGGACAGAGCCTCACTAAGTTGGCTTGGCCTTGAAGTTAGGATCTTCCCAACTGTCTCCTTAGTAGCTGGAATAAAACAGTTACATCCAGATCTAGATCAATAAACAATCACTAAGATTCCCACACCCCCAACCCCGACTCTAGTGTGGTTCTCTTCACAGTACATGCGCTTTAGATTCATATTTATCTCTCGTCCTTACAGATGAAGAGCTCCAGCAAGACCTCACATTTCCTGGGGGGTGTGGGCTGCAGACAGGAATGGGAAGGATCACTGTGTAAACTGTGGGCAGTCTCGGATACATATTAACACTAGATTTTGAGTTATGAGGCTGGCAGTCATGCTTATTTCTAGACTTTTCTCCTGCAAGGCCTGAGCATTCCATTTGCTACTTTTTCTAGTCTACCTTTCTCCTTTAAAAGCACTGCTTCCCCTTAGTCAGGAGGAGCCAAACTCACCTCAGGAAAGATTCTCTAATGCTTCCTTTCCTGCCTGGTCGTGGAGTAGTTTCATAAACTGCTCTGTCCTCCCATACATACATACACACATACATATACTAGATATGAAAAAGACAGACAGGCCCAGGAGTTTGTTCATTCAGTGTCATAGGGCACTGAAACTCCAGAACCACAACGCAGCCTGACACACATGCAAAACGTGGACTGAAGCTAGGCATCTTACAATTTGTGCATTCAGGAGTTGTAAAACTAAGACAATATCGGTGCATACCTAGCCATTATGGCCACCACTGTTGCTATCAGCAGCAAGGCCAGGCGCTGATGCAAAGCAGAGGGGGAAGGGTCCACTGGGAAACAAAAGAGTCTCAAAGTGGAGAGGCACACGTGTCCTAGCCTTGGAATGGCCTAGAGTGGCAAAATGGTCGCAGGAGCTTATCAGCCTTTCCCTCAAAGCTTAGCTTCTTCTAGAATTACGGCCACGCCTTCAGAGCGTTCCTAGGTCCTCCCAAAGCTGTTACATATAATCTTATTTTTGACCTCAGAAGGAGGCTCTGGACAAAAAGTCTTTTGGTTACTTACTTGGCACGGTAGTTTTTTTTTAAAAATTCATAAGTCCGCAAATAACACTCCCCAAAATTAAGAGGACCCCAGGTAACGTCGGGCCGGCCCTTAATTTGTGGCTGTGTGCTCTAACTTTAACCTTAGGCACCCACCTTCCGCAGGGTACAAATTCTAGAGCGGCGGGAAGGGCGGCAGTGCGACCCTGGGCAAGCGTCCCGGGAAATGACCTCAAACACCGAATAACCCTGCCCCATCTCCCCTGGGCTTTCAGATCGACCCCGACACAAACCCAGCACTATTTACAAAACCAGGTTAAATGGACAACAAACCGTCCTCGGCAAGGACCTCCTTCCCCATGCCAGCCCAGCCACGCTGGGTCAGGGAAGGATCCGCTGATCGGCGTAGGGCCGGCTAGAGGTCGTAGGTCTCCAGCAATGCCCGGTGATGCTCGGCAGGACCCCAGCGGCGGGCACGTGCGGGAACCGGTGAGGGGCTAAGCCAGCGACCCGCCGCGGCCGAGTGCAGCACGGAAAGAAACGAGGCAGGGAGCTCTGGGGACCCGTCACCTGGCAGGGCAACGTGGTGGCCACTTACGAATCTCCCAGGAAATCGTGGAAGCGGATGCGGCCGATGGTGGTATTGGCCTCAAAGTTGGGGGCTTCGTCCCCGAGAAGCAACCCTCCGGGCATGGCGGCAGTGGTGACGCTGAGAACAAGGAGGCGCAGCCGCAACAGTGAGCTGCGGGCGGGCTCCTGAGGAGACCTAGATCTCCGCTGGCCGAATGGGCGGGGCCGGGGCGGGGCGGGGCGGGGCGGGCGAGGCGGGGCGACCGCGAGTCTGGCGGCTGCGGTTCTTCACGTGGAGCTGAGCTTGCAGGCAAGTGAGATTCTGGAGCTAAAGGAGGCCACGTGCAATAGGAAGGAAGCGTAAGGCCGAGAATTGCGGGGACTTGTAGATCTGGCGGCTCTGCTAAGATGCTCTAGGCGAAGGCGGAATTAGCGCAAACCCTCTGGCATTCTCACCCCTGTCAGACTTACAATTTAGAGGTCTTGGGGTACAATCCTCTTACTATGAGCATCTAGTAGTTGGCGGAATGACTGACCACTCAGCCAACCTAGGTTTCAGAAGTTTCTCAGGATGTGGCAAGAGTCAGACTTGTGGCGTGGGCTAAGTCAGAGGAAGTGGCTTTCTTATTGCAGCAAAAATTCGGTACCAATGTCATTAAGAGGGCAATGGGGATAACCTTTTTTATTTTGCCTCCCCATTCCTGGAGTTCCTTATGAACTATAAAATGCTCAACACATTGATCCTAAAGTTTGAATATAGGTTTCACAACAGACTTTTTGAGATCGAGTGTATGTATGCAAGTCAGTTTCCACCTGAAGAAATGGGACATTTTGATCCACTTACTTCCTTTTTCCTAAGCACAAAGTAGAGAAGATGCCTGCCCTTATTAGAGACAGATGGTAGACATTCTGCACAGAAACCAGAATCTGTTAGAAGCTCAGCCTGGTGATCGCGAACCAGAAACCCCAACTACTCCGGAGAAAGGAAAAGGACTGTAAATTCTGAGCTACAGAGGAAGTTCAAGGCCAACCTGGGGAACTTAGAGTCTGTCTCAAAATAAAGGGGATTGGGGAAGCAGGTCTATGGCAGAATGCTTGCCTGGAGTGTGGGAGGCCCTAGGTCCAATCGTCAGTGCTAGGGTGTGGTGGAGAACACTAGAAAGTCCTGAGTCCTAGCTGGAGAAACGAAAGCAAGCTGACTGGAGGTCAGCTTCAGAT
Source organism: Mus pahari (assembly GCF_900095145.1). Classification (NCBI taxonomy): domain Eukaryota; kingdom Metazoa; phylum Chordata; class Mammalia; order Rodentia; family Muridae; genus Mus; species Mus pahari. The sequence continues at coordinate 134,126,098 of NC_034594.1, forward strand.
TGTGTGGTCCAGCCTGGGGAAGCCTGCGGGACTGTAGACTACTTAGAACATGACAAGTGCTCTCAGAATGGGAGCTATTATTTAGATGACATGATTCACGCAGTAACTCTCACTTTCCTTACTGCTAGCTAGACACCGTGCGAGGCCTGATGTGAGACAGAGTCCCAGCTCTTACAGGAAAAGTGCAGTTAAGATGTCATGTAAGGTGATATGGACAGGGGAGCTGTGAGTGTTTGGGATCGGTTTGAGGAATCCTCTGGAACAGACTCAATGGATTTAAAGGAATGTTCGTGGCGGTGCTGAGTGCAGCGACCCACTGTGCCCTGTGTTTTCATCGTGGTGATAAGCCCTGTCTTTGTGTCTGCATGCATACTGCTCACACCAGCTTCACAGAGATTACAGCCAGGCCTTTTAAAGTTAAGGTAACTTAATCTCTAGCTTGACTCCACCCTTCTGTTTTGAAAGCACATATCTTCACTTTATTTATTTATGTATTTTCACAGTAGGGAAGCTGGGTAGCTTGACCTTAGGGAACTAGAAGCAGTGTTGCAAAGATGGGCAAAAAAATCAGATACATCACAATAAAGAGACTGGATGCAGACTCAAAGGGGCTGATCGCTATCAAAGGCATAATTACATAGCCACCACTTTAAACTACGTGAGTATAGCAAGATAAACACCTATTCCAATCTATAGTGCCCGAGGTAGCATGTTGGTGCTGATTTAGTAACCGTGCTTTAGCCTTGGCAAAAACTGGAATTCTTTAAAGGTAGAGATTAACATGTCTGTTTGCTTGATTGATTTTCAAGGCAGGATTTCTTTGTGTATCACTGGCTGTTCTGGAATATGATCTGTAAACCGGGCTGGTCTCCAACTCACAGAGATTTGCCTCCCTGTGTGATCAAAGGTGTGCTCTACTGCCCAGTTGAGAGTAACATTTTTGACAACACAGTTTATTTCACAAGACACTTGAATTTCTGTCTTCTGAGAAGTCCACAGATCTAGCAACAGAAGGCTATAGGCCTACTTGGAAACAGTGGTTACAAAATAGCCTTTTCTTTTCATGACTTTTTCTTTTTCATTATTACTGTTTCTTCATTCTGTTTGTCACATTGTGAACATGAAAGACAAAGGCGATTTTATTCAAGGCAAAAGCCTGGCATAGTATGTGTCCTTGTGAAAGCAAAGAACATTCTCATGTATTTAGCATGTGAATAAAGTTACAAGGCCACTGTGTTTGGCCCTTGTAGTTAAGCGAGACTTATATGTAAGGAACCAGGACACAGCAGGAGGACAGTGAAGTACATTTTCTCAAGGACAAGTGAGAAGCACTGTGGGAAAGGGAGGGACTCGCTGTGGGAGGGCCTGAACGAGGGAAGGAAATAGGCTAAGGGAACCCTTTGTTATGAAGGACTGAGGGTTCTGCTAACCAGAGGAAGTGCTTTCAAACAACCTAATGGCTGGAGAGAACACCATGGTCCTTAGAATTATCTCCTGAGGGCTAACAAGGAAGAGCAGGAATTGCCAGTGGGATGGTGTCTGATTCACACAGCCTGTCCTGTTCTAACTGCTTCAAAATCTCTCTCTCCTCTCTCTCTCTCTCTCTCTCTCTCTCTCTCTCTCTCTCTCTCTCTCTCTCTCTGTCTATGGACTTTTAGGAAGAGGAAAGGAGGAAGGAAAAGAGGGGTAGGGGAGAAAATCAACAAGAACAAAGTATGTATTGAAACCCAACACTTTGTATGTTAATAAAAACATTTAAAAAATGTTGGTTTAAACTGTATGTACATTTACCGAAAAGATTATACTAGAATGTTCCTAAGAGCAATCAATGTCATAGGGACAGCATAACTATTCACATCACCCATGCATGTTACAGAGGAAATGAATTGTTGGTAGCGATGCAGTAAACTAATGAACAGACAGCAGAATGGAGCCTCCCTAGCTCCAGGCAGTGATGGGGTGAAGCTCAGAGTCTCTCTCTCTCTCTCTCTCTCTCTCTCTCTCTCTCTCTTCCCCACATGCCCCCAGAGGCCTCTTCTCTTCCTCTTTCCTCTCTCTTTCTGTCCTTTTCTGTCTCCCTTTCCTTGCCTCTACCCCTTTCTGGGTTCCTGCTCTACTCCTTGGCTCCCTTCCCCCAGTAAACTTCTTTTTGTTCTAGGCCAGCTGTTCAGGGGACACCTTGGCAGGGCCCACTGAGGTGTTTCTCCTGCATTATTATGTAATTATTATGTGTTTTATAAAACACAAAGGGTGAACACATAAAAAGAGTGTTTTACATTCTCAGGACTCAATAGCCACCATACAACTCTTGATAAAAGAGTGTTAACTGGGCTGGAGAGATGACTCAGCAGTTAATAATACTGTCTGCTCTTCCACAGGTCCTGAGTTCAATTCCCAGCAAGCACATGGTGGTTTACAACCATCTGTAATGGGATCAGATGCCCTTTTCTGGTGTGTTTGAAGACAGCAACAGTGTACTCATATATATAAAATAAGTAAGTCTTTAAAAAAAAGTGTTGACGGGCTGGTGAGATGGCTCAGTGGGTAAGAGCACCCAACTGCTCTTCCAAAGGTCCGGAGTTCAAATCCCAGCAACCACATGGTGGCTCATAACCATCCATAACAAGATCTGATGCCCTCTCCTGGAGTGTCTGAAGACAGCTACAGTGTACTTACATATAATAAATAAATAAATCTTAAAAAAAAAAAAAGTGTTGACAACTCACTCTTAATGCTTTTTTTATTTTAAAAAAGTTCTTCCTGAGCTGGAGAGATGGGAGCACTGACTGCTCTTCCAAAGGTCCTGAGTTCAATTCCCAGCAACCACATGGTGGCTCATGACCATCTGTAATGAGATCTGATGCCTTCTCCTGGGGAGTCTGAAGACAGCGACAGTGTACTTACATATAATGAATAAAAAAATCTTTTTTTTTTTTTTTTAAAGTTCTTCCTGCCCTTTTCTGTTTATCTCTCTTTTCTTCCATACCTTGAAACACATCTTGTTAAATTCAGTGGATGCTTTTCTTCACTTTCTATGTGCTGGGCAGAGTCCACTGCTTTATTGTTTTGGAACCACTTCTTTTCAGCTTCCGCAGCATCAAACTTGCCTGTTTTTCCCTCCTTCCTTACAGGCAGTTCTTCCTCCTTTCTCTATCTTCCAAGTGTTGGTTCTTCCCAGCTCTCTCTCTCTCTCTCTCTCTCTCTCTCTCTCTCTCTCTCTCTCTCTCTCTCTCTCTCCCCTTCTCTTTCTACAGTATCTTTTATTCCCATTAATTAATTAATTTACTTTACATGCCTATTGGAACTTCCCCTCCCTCCTCTCTTTCCAGTCCCACCCTCTCACCTCCCCTTTCCTCACTTTCTTCCTTTCCCTTCAGAGAAGGGGAGGCCTCCCATGGATATCAACCCACCTTGGCATATCAAGCTGCAGTAGGACTAGACACATCTCCTCCTATAGAGGCTAGCCAAGGCAGCCCGGTTAGGGGAAAGGGATCCAAAGGCAGGCAACGTAGTCAGAGACAGCCCCTGGTCTTGCTCTTAGGGGACCCACACAAAGCGAGCTGCATATCTGTGACATATGTGTAGGGGGCCTCGGTCTGGGGTCCCATGCATGCTCCCCAGAGCACATTCTTCAAAAGTAAAAACATATACTTTCTCTGTAGGTGATATAACTAGACTCGTGGCTTTAAATTACACTTATATGTTGAAAATGTTCATTTTTATTTTGAGAAAAGCTCAAGGCTTGTATATCCATCTGCTCATTTGACATGTGACCAATATGTAATTCTTAATCCTCACTGCCCTCCCTCCACCCTACAAACTTATCTGTCCTGTACTGTCTCATCAGGGACTCCTTTTATGCTTGCTGCAAGGCAGATCTTTGTCTTGCCCTTTGCCTCTTTCTGGAGGTACACTCCTCCCTAGCTGCACAGTTGCCTTTCATTGTCCTAGTTGTGGGATCAGAACTGTTCAAGTTACACCCCCTCCTCTGATAAGACAGCTGTCTGTTGGGCCCTGTCCATCGGAGTACAGGGTGACCTGAGAGGGATTCTTAAGACTGGAGGAAGAGGAAAGACCTTATCTTTTTCTCTTCTGTTTCCTCCCTTCGTGTGATAGAGAACAGATCAGCCCACAGCCGGCCTTGATGAAACAGATCCCGAGGGTAGCTTTCCCTTGGGGTTATGTGGATGGGAGTTAAGCACTGTTTATTATTGCCCAGTGTGTTCCTGTCACGGTAGGTCTTTATTGGTAGCAGTTTTTGAATCTGCTGTCAGGAATGACATTTGACTTTTTGGTTGACAGCTGTGGGACCTTTCCCGTGTGCCCAGCCATCTTAAGTGGTGGCCCGACAATCAAGGAGACTCTTTTTTTTTTTTTTTTACTTGACAATCAGCCCAGTGGTCGTCATGGTTGCTTAGAACCCCTCTCAGGTGCCCTGAGAAAAAGCCACACCGGTCACGGAAACCAGTGCCATCAGAAGCCACGAGTGCTTTAGGGGACTTGCTCCAGCCAACACCCAACAACTTCTAGAGCTTCCTTTTAACCGTGGTCTTATTGTACTTGTTCAGAGTTGCCCCACCCATCTTCCAGCTGCTATTCAGGAGCAAAAAGGCTATGGCTGGCAGAAGGAAATTGTACATTAAAAGCTTGTGACTGGTAAAACTGGAAGCAGGATACAAGCTTACCATTCCCCTTTTCTGGACAAATGAGCATCCTGATTCTCTCCTCAGATGAAGCTTCCCTCCTATATACCACCCGTCTGGTAACAAGAGGCCCTAATAAAGCCTCCCAATAGCTCTCTATTGGTTGCTTATGGCTTTTTTTTTTTTTTTTTTTACAAGTAGAATAGTTGAGCCGGTTGCACTTAGAGCAGATAAAACCGTGGGCCTTCCAGAATAGGCACTTAGTAGGTATTTCAAAGCATCACTTATAAGGTGGTTGGAGGGTGATGTGGGAGTCTATTGTCCCTGGGAAACTCCCGAGGCTTCACGCTCTTGGCTAACTCAGAAGCGAGGAAGCCACCGAAGAGTTCCAGAGAAAAGTTGGGACCTGAGACCGAATGACTGTGGAAGTGCTACAAGGGAAGCTTTCTGAGGAGAGCTGAGAAGGTGGAAGGTAAAAGACTGCTAACAGCCAAGTGAAGGGCGTGTAGACCCTGGCTGCTGGGAAAGTTCTCGAGAGCCACCAAAGGTTAAGTGCCGAGGGATGTGATATCACAAGCTTGGCATTAACCATACTAACTTTTGGGTACAAGGCCACTCGCCTTTCAAGCCCAGAGAATGAAGCCCGTGACTTGAGTACTGAGGTCTGTACGTCTCTGGCTTTGAAAGCCTAGGGCCTTTAAGCCTCTGGTTCTCAAGGCCCACTGCCAAAAGCCTCAGCCTCTGGAAGCTCAGGGCAATAATAAACCTCTGGTTTTCAAAGCCTTGCGCCACAAGTCTCTGGTTCTCAGGGTCTAGAGCTGTAAGCCTCAGAGTTGAAAAGCCTTTGGACATCGGACTCCCAACATTAAAGGAGTTATTCCTTGCTGTTTACAATTCCCACCTGAACAGAGAAAAAGAATACTGTGTGTGTGTGTTTTGTGTGTTTGTGTGTGTGCGCGTGCATGTGTGTGTGTGTGTGTGTGTGTGTTCCCCTGCCAGTGTTCTCTAGGCAATAGATTGCTGCTATGGACTCATCAAAGGACATGGAGATTGTGATTTTATCCCAATGGGGTGACATTTATACAATTGAGGCACTTTCTAAAAGGCCTGAATCTTGTTCCTTGTGGTCCTTTTCCATAGTCTAAGAGGTGCTTTCCCACCGTTTGTGAGTACATGACCTTTTTTTAAAAATTTATTTACTATTATTTTCTTTATTTACATTTCAAATGCTATCCCGAAAGTTCCCTATACCCCCCCTGCTCCCCTACCCACCCCCTCCCACTACTTGGCCCTGGCCTTCCCTTATGCTGGGTCATATAAAGTTTACAAGACCAAGGGGCCTCTCTTCCCAGTGATGGCCGATTAGGCCATCTTCTGCTACATATGCAGCTAGAGACTCGAGCTCAGGGGGTACTGGTTAGTTCATATTGTTGTTCCACCTACAAGGTTGCAGCCCCCTACAACTCCTTGGGTACTTTCTCTAGCTCCTCCATTGGGGGCCCTGTGTTCCATCCAATAGCTGACTGTGAGCATCCACTTCTGTGTTTGTCAGGCACTGTCATAGCCTCACAAGAGGCCGCTATATCAGGGTCCTTTCAGCAGAATCTTGCTGGCATGTGCATTAGTATCTGGGTTTGGTGGCTGATGATGGGATGGATTCCCGGATGGGGTAGTCTCTGGATAGTCCATCCTTTCATCTTAGCTCTAAATTTTGTCTCTGTACCTATATCCTTTTATGGGTATTTTGATCCTTATTCTAAGGAGGAATGAAGTATCCACACGATGGTCATCCTTCTTGGTTTTCCTGTGTTTTGCAAAATGTATCTTGGGTATTCTAAGTTTCTGGGCTAACATCTGCTTATCAGTGAGTGCATATCTAGTGACTTCTTTTGTGATTGGGTCATCTCACTAAGGATGATATCCTTCAGATACATCCATTTGCCCAAGAATTTCATAAATTCATTGTTTTTAATAGCTGAGTAGTACTCCATTGTGTAAATGGACCACAGTTTCTGTATCCATTCCTCTATTGAGGGACATCTGGATTCTTTCCAGCTTCTGGCTATTATAAATAAGGCTGCTATGAACATAGTGGAGCATGTGTCCTTATTACCAGTTGGAAGATCTTATGGGTAAATGCCCAGAAGAGGTATTGCTGGATCCTCCGGTAGTACTATGTACAGTTTTCTGAGGAACCGCCAGACTGATTTCCAGAGTGGTTGTACAAGCTTGGAATCCCACCAGCAATGGAGGAGTATTCCTCTTTCTCCACAACCTCGCCAGCATCTGCTGTCACCTGAATTTTTAATCTTAGCCATTCTGACTGGTGTGAGATGGAATCTCAGGGTTGTGAGTACCCGACTTTTATATAATACTTAAAAACATTCCTTCCGGGGCTAGAGAGATGGCTCAGTGGTCAAGAGCACTGACTGCTCTTCCAGAGGTCCTGAGTTCATTTCCCAGCAACCACATGGTGGCTCATAGCCATCTGTAGTAAGATCTGATGCCCTCTTCTGGTGTGTCTGAAGACAGCGACAGTGTACTCACATACATAAAATAAATAAATACATGTTTAAAAAAATTCCTTTCTTAGCACTGAGCTAACCTTTGTCAAGGTGAACAGTTCTTTACAGTTGCAATTGTGTTATTTCAATGACTGTGTGGTTTCTGCCTCTTTATTGACAAAGTGCATACTAGGGGTGGTCCTGGTAGAGACACTCTCCTCTCTAATAGACACGCCTTTATTGGTTAGGCCTGAGCCCATTGTTAATAGAACACATAAGCCACATAATCCATGGCCCTCAATGGCATCAAAATCAAATGATCACCTGTGTTTGACTGTGATGAAGTGCATGTGCTCAGGGGTCAAGCAGCGGCTGTGTGTGACCCTGAAAGCAGCAATGGTCCTGGTAAGGAACATGCGTGCTGTGATAGCCGATTTCTGAGTGGAGTGGAGTGTTTACAGACAAAAGGAAAAGTTAAGGTCCTTAAACTCATGGTTCAGTTCTTTGCCTAATGATGAGAGAGCTTCCATGGTAGCGCTAACATAGTCCTAAACCTGATTTTTTTTCCCCTCTCACAGATTTGATACTGTTAAAAAAAAAAAAAATCAATGGAAATCACAGCTTGGCCAGTTTTCTCATATGGAAGTTAAGCCTTGGGCTGGAGAGAAGGCTCAGTGATTAAAAGCATTGACTGCTCTTCCAAAGGTCCTGAGTTCAAATCCCAGCACCCACATTATGGCTCACAACCATCTGCAATGAAATTTGATGGCCTCTTCTGATGTGTCAGAAAACAACTCATATACATAAAATAAATAAATAAATAAATCTTTTTTTTTTTTTTTTTTTAAGAAAAAAAAAAAAGAAAGTTAAACCTTTGATCCTGGAAAGAAGGACCTCAAACTTAAATAGGGTCATATAGTTGGGCTGAAGTGAATGGATGACTTGAATCCCTGAGTTACTCTGAATCTCCTCAGACAGTGGGGGCAGCTTGTCTTTCTTCAAAGAGCCTGGAGTAGGCGTCCCACAGAAAGGAAAGGTTGCCTACTTTTCTTCAAAACAACCTCCAAGCCTTTTTTTTTTTTTTTTTTTTTTTAATTTACTCTCCATCTCTTTTATTTATTTATTTATTTCACTTCTTTTTTATTAGATATTTTCTTTTTTTATATTTCAAGTATTATCCCCAAAGTCCCCTATACCCTCCCCCAGCTCTGCCCCTCAACCCACCCACTCCTGCTTCCTGGCCCTGGCATTCCCCTGTATTGGGGCATATGATCTTCGCAAGACCAAGGGCCTCTCCTCCCACTGATGGCCAACTAGGCCATCTTCTGCTACATATGCAACTAGAGACACGGTTCTGTGGGGTACTGGTTAGTTCGTATTGTTGTTCCTCCTATAGGGTTGCAGACCCTTTTAGCTCCTTGGGTACTTTCTCTAGCTCCTTTATTAGGAACCCTGTGTTCCATCCAGTAGATGACTGTGAGCATCCACTTCTGTATTTGCCAGGCACTGGCATAGCCTCACATGAGACAGCTATATCAGGGTTTTGTCAGCAAAATCTTGCTGGCATGTGCAATATTGTCTGGGTTTGGTGGTTGTATATGGGATGGATCCCCAGGTGGGGCAGTCTCTGGATGGTCCTTTATTCTGTCTCCTCCAAGCCTTCTTATTATCATTATGCACACCACAAGGCTCAAGTTGCAATGAGTGTCATTCTGGTGCTGAGTTCAGAGTCCCAAATTTGTCTTCTTTAAGGAGTCTCTGGTCTTCCCTGCAGACCAGGGGAGTGCAGGCCAAGACAACTTGACCAAATAGCAGGCTCCAGATCCTTAAACAATGGTTTTGTTTAAGAATGTACTTAAGTGTGTCCTGTACTTAATGTCAACAGGTAATGTTATGACTACTAACTAGAAGACTTCATTTCTGTGAAACACATCCATGGTGACTGTGGTCCAACTCAGGGCTTATCAGCTCTGCCTCTTTGCGTTGCCAATGGCAAATCAAACACAGCTTTCTGCCTGCACCCCTGGTATTCTGGTATTTCAGTGTCATGAAAGTCTTGGGTAGAAGAAGCAGGACATTGGGCACAGGCAGTCTCTTTAGAGATTTGTTCTCAGTGTTCTGTTTGCTGAGTCACTTTTATCAAATGCCTGGGATCGAGCTGTTGTTCCGAGGAGTAGTCCTTGACGACTGAATGTAAGCACTGCTAACATAAATGTTCTTATTTTTACAGAGGAATAGACAGTTAGGATTGTATAAGCAGAATATTTACAAATGCTATTTGTCATCAACACTCTCTCCCAAGAGTGTTGACCAGGCAGAGTTATTTCACAATTAACAATAAAATTCTTTGTGAGAATTTGACTGGTAGATTGATAGCTAAGAACTTATTTCTTTCCCCCCTTGGGTTCTATACCTAAGTGTGTAGTTGGTTCTCATTAGTAAGCATCCAGTCTTCATTTTCATCTCATCTTAGTTGAGAAACAAACAAACAAACAAACCAACCAACCAACCAACCCTGGGTTCTGAAAACCAAACCAAAGGTACAGGTCTCATGCAGACATAGATTCTGCCCTGCTGGATGCCAGACTCATCTCTGTGATCAGTATCCTTGCAGAAAGGCAACTGGGTAAGGTAGATGTTTGGTTCATAGACAAACATCTCTAGTGAAGGATAGACAATGGAAAGTACATGCTTCTATTTAAAGGCCTGAGAGGGAATGTCAGTGGTATTGAATTCTTATATACAGATAGATTTGTTTAATATTTCAGCAGAGTTTCTGGATTATTTGACATATAAACTATTTACGAAGCTAAATAATTTAAATACATCATTTACAAATTCATCTATGTACCTGTCCAATAACCAGAGATCTCTATTTCTCCTTCTTTAGTTTATTCTCTCTCTCTCTCTCTCTCTCTCTCTCTCTCTCTCTCTCTCTCTCT
>NC_034594.1:134136358-134137596 GCF_900095145.1 Mus pahari
CTCCCTCCCTCCCTCTCTCCCTCCCTCCCTCCCTTTCCTTCCTTCCTTCCTTTCCTTCTGCTTTCCATATTCAAGTATTCGTCTGTTAAGTTTAGATCACCCAACTCAGGAAGGTTCAGGTTTTGAGTAGTCTTTTGGCAGAGATGGGGAATGTGTCTTCACTTTACTTTGGCCACTAACATAACCTAGGATCACATTCCCTCTGCAGAGCAAGTAGAAACTCTCTGAAATAAGAGTTACATCTGGAGTTATACCTAAGGGCTCCTGGCCACCCCCAGCCACGTGGACACACTGAAATGTAACCTCCTCAGTTATGGGTCTAATGGCCAAGAGAAGTGTTTGGGGTGGTTTAAACATTTTATGTATTATTTTATGTATGTGAGTATTTTGCCTGCATGTATGTTTGTGCACTTGTTAGTGCGACTGGTACTCAGAGTCTTGAAGAGGGTACCTGATTCTTTAGACCTGACTGGAGTTACTGACAGTTGTGAGTTACCATGTTGGTGCTGGGGAATTGAACCTGGGTCCTCTGGAAGAACAGCCAGTGCTTGTAACCACAGAGCAGCACCTCACCCTTAAAATTTTATTTATTTACTTATTTTATGAGTATTTGTGAATGCCTTTATTTTTGTCTATGCACAGGTGCCTGGTGCCTGCCAGGTACAGACAGTTCTGAGCTGTCACATGGGTGCTGCGGATCGATTGACCCTTGGACTCTGGGAGAGCAGCCAGTGCCCTTCACCTCTAAGCCATATACAGTTTCCCCATAACTTAAATATGCTTTCAGACTCTCTTTTCTGTTTGTTTCTCTTTCTCTCTCCCAGTACCACACTACTAGCAGAACTTACAGGAAGTTTTGGTATTTAGTAGGAAGCAGCCTGCCTGAAGGAAATTTCTTTTCTATAAATGATTCATTGCCCTATGTTCTTCCTTATGACATTTTCTCATCCATACATCTCTGCTATTAACCACAGAACCAACAACCAAAACCCAAACTGATAAGAATAATATCACAGTCTCATGGACTTTATCAGTTAATTCAGAGGAAGGCTTTGTATTTTTTTTTTTTTTTTTTTTTTTTTAAAACCTGTCTATCTTCCTTCGCGGGGTCCCTTTTATTTATGTGGGGAGAAGGTGTTGGGGACCTCTGTGACAAGCACTTTGCCCATAAAACCACCCTGTCAGCCCATTGCCTTAAAGTAAAACCCATAAAAGGAAGGTTTTTTTTTTTTTTTTAA
>NC_034594.1:134139856-134141211 GCF_900095145.1 Mus pahari
TCTCTCTCTCTCTCTCTCTCTCTCTCTCTCTCTCTCTCTCTCTCTCTCTGTGTGTGTGTGTGTGTGTGTGTGTGTGGTGTATGTGTGGAGTGCCCTCTGGAAAGAGGCAGTGGTACTTTAGGCTTTTTTTCTTCTGGCCACAGAGTGAGTAGTTTTGCTTCCCTGCTCACTCTGTCATATATGTGCTGCCTCACCATAGCCAGACCACAGCCATTGTGGACCGGACCCTTCAGAACTGTGAGCCCAAGCAAACATTTCTCTTTATAACTTTTCTCAGTTATTATTGTCTTTTCATACTGACTATAAGCTACTACTATCTTTCCCAAACAAAACAACACTCTGGAAAGAAAGAAAACATGTTACACACAGAATGCAAGCTATGTTAGCATGCACATGGCTGAATTTCAGCTTAGGAACCCCTGCTCCTAAGGCTAGAAAAGAACCCTCAGAGGAGGGTCAGGGAAGAAATAAGATTGAAGGTAGCTCCTGGGAGGAACATGGAAGAATGGAAGGCAAATGGATATTTCTGTAGGGAAGACTGGCTTGAGCAAATGAAGAGAAGATGAATTATACTTGGGTACAAGGCTTAAGCCATTCTGGATAAAGCAGAAGTTACTGGTGGAGTTGTAAAGTGTTCACTATGTCAAGAGCGATAGCCCAGGGAGGTAAAGAATGATAGATATGCTCTTCAGTGTGTCTCAGACACCAAGGGAATCATTTTCCAGCTTTAAAGGTGCAATCTTTGTACAGAATTCAGTTCAAGCAGGTTCCAGATGGTTCAGCCAAAGGAATACAATTCTAGAGTAGAGAGCACTCTTTCTTTTAGAATCTGCTAACCTTCAGGGGACCATCATGAATACTGTAGGCACCAACACACATCTTTGGATGTCCACAACCATGGACTTTTTATTTGTTGTTTTGAGACAGGATCTCCCTACATAGCTCTGTTGTCCTAGACCAGACTCTACTGTGTAGACCAGACTCACACATGCTCAAACTCACAGATATCTATCTTGCCTCCGCCTCCAAAGGGCTGGCATTAGAGATGGGCACCACCACATCTGGCTCCATGTACTTTTCTTTTCTTTTTTTTTTTTTTAATCAAAAGAAGCATACTCTTTATTGATAAAAGATAGACCATTTCCTGGTACTGAAAAAAAAACCTGTAATCTGAGTTTTATATTACAAATATAGACCAACATAATAGATAATGCTCCCATTAATGGATCTAGAAATGGTACACAATGTCCTTGTTTTCACTGTTCCATATGTGAATACTGGATAAAATGCAGGACATAATACTGAAATATACTCTATTGAAATGGCTTTTTGAGGAGAAATTTGATTTGGGAATT